>NW_006399751.1:17805170-17820122 GCF_000299155.1 Elephantulus edwardii | reverse complement strand
CATATATATATGTTGTATTTTTTCTTTTATAGCTATGGGAAAGAAAATATTAATAGATACGTAAATTTTGTTTTCTATTACTCAGTCATGCCAATTCTCTATGGTAGCATACAAAGACTGACCTAATTTTATAAAAACAAAATCTTATTATTCATAATAAAGATGTACAGCAATTGATTTGACTAATCTTCCTTGAGGTTTTGAGATTTCAAATAATATTTTAATGAATATGTGCATATGCATTCTTCTATCTCTAAGGATAGATTTCTCGATTTTTATAAACTCTTTGAAAATAGCATAGCAATTCAGGTTCTTGTCCATGAATTGCAGAAGAAATTATTTTGCTTGTATTCTTGATGACACTACCTTTTACTTGATAGCAATTTGATCAATGTAGTTAGTTTACAATTTGGTTTTAATTTTTATTTCATTATGTTGTTGTTGTTGTTAGGTGCTGTCGAGTCGTTTGCAACTCATAGCGACCCTATGTATTAACAGCCCTAAACCGTGCTCTATCCTGTGCCAATCTCATTGCCTCTGACAAACCCATCCCAATTACCCCAGTCACTGAATCAATCCACCTCATAGAGGGTCTTCCCTTCCTGCGCTGTCCCTCCACTCTACCCAGCAAGTTGTCCCTCTCTAAAGACCTGTCTTTCCTTGCAACATGTCCAAAGTATGTCAGACGAAGCCCCAGAATCCTTGCCTCCAAGGAGCAGCCTGGTTTAATCCTCTCTACGATGAATCTGTTTGTTTTCTTGGCAGTCCATGGTACATTCAATACTCTTCTCCAGCACCACAGCTCAAAGGCGTCAATTCTCCTTCTAGCCTCCCTAGTCATTGTCCAACTCTCTGATGCATACCAAGTGATTGCAAAACCATGGCCTGTATCAGGCGCACTTAAGTCTCCAGAGAGACACTGTTGCTCTTCAGTATTTTGGAGAGGTCCCTAACCGCAGACTTTCCCCTCGCAATATGTTTCTTGATTTCCTGGCTACTGGTGCCAAGAGTGTTGACCGTGGAGCTGAGCAAACTGAAGCTGTGAACAATCTCAATCTCTTCGCCATCCATCCTGATGCTACCGATTGGTGTAGTGGTGAGAATTTTTTTCTTAGTGACATTGAGCCTCAGTCCATATTGAAGGCTGCAGTCCTTGACCCTCTGCAGTAAGTGCATGAGGTCCTCCTCAGTTTCAGTGAGCAAGGTTGTGTCATCTGCATAACGCAGATTGTTGATAGATTATATCATTCAAAAGACTCAGACTCACAGCTGTCAAGTTGTAACAGAACCATAAGTTTCTGAGGTTTTCTATTTCACAGGAAGAGGATTCCCATCAATCTCCCAAGGAACCATAGGTGTATTAGAACCATCAGCCAGTCTTGACCTTTAGATTAAGAGTGTAACTCTCTGTGAACTACACAACAAGTGTTTCCTATTGGATATATCATAGTTGTTGGTGTTAAGTACCATCGAGTCGAATCTGACTCACAGTAATCCTATGAACAATAGATCTGAACTCTGTCCTATTCTGAGCCATCCATATAATTTTCAACACATGAGTCCATTGCAGCAGACACTGGACCAAACCATCTCAAGGAGGGTCTTCCTCTTCTTCTCTGACCCTCCACCTTTCCAAGCATAATGTCCCTTTGCAAAGAATAGCCTTTTAATAACATTAAGAACTAAAATAGGTGAGACGAGGCTACCCCATCTTGTCTCCATGGAGCATGTTGATTGCACTTTCTCCAAGACATATCTGTTTGTTCCTTTGACAGTCCATAAGATAGCACTAATAACACTACAATTCAAATGCATTGATTCTTTTCCTATCATCCTTATTCAATGTTAGAAATATCTTGTCATGTATATATTTTGGGTCTTGTTTCATCATCAATAACTTTATGTTTTCTATTCATTGTATATCCTTGTTTTCTACTATATTTCCCATATTTTGCTATACTGACTGATTTTTTTGTTGTTTTTACTTAATAAGTAGGCTTATAAAAAGGTATTTTGAACTTACTTTAAATGTATTTCATAAGACAGATTTATTATTTCTAGGGTTGCTATGAATAGTAATCATGTTGATGGCACTTAACAACAACAACATTTCAAAATACAAATGTATTCTAGAATATTATTGAAAAAGGAAAGTGACAGAGGAAAGACCCTTGAAGAGTTGGCAATCTATTACATTGGCTAATGTTTAGAAGAAACAGATTACTAACTCTTAATAGGACTAGTTCATTTTTAGAACATACTTAATCAACACAGATGAAGCATGAAGCTTTTTCTAGCAACCCACATAATTGTTAATTTGCTTTCAAATTGCATTTTCAACCTTCTTTGGATTTATAGAAAAGTGCATGTCAACAGACCAGAATTAAAGAGGTGACAAACTGTGAAGAATTAAAACTTCTAATTTAACAGATGAGCAATTGCAAATAACAAAATCTCAGACAAACACAATTTTAATGAAAGGTGACATGCTGAAGATTCTTTTTCTTTTGGTTTTGTTTTGTTCTGTTCTTTTTCATCAGTTAACAACAAATTAGTTTAGGAAGCCATACAGGAATGCCATGATTGTGATAACCAGCTCAGGGCCGCCTATGATGCTAGCTTTACTTTTTATGTTTTCTGAAGCCATCCATGACAGATTTTTTTTTGTACTAAGCAGATATTTTCTACACTCAGATATCTCACACATTTTTCAAGTCCTGACTTGTTTTTGATGTGTTATTGCTACCAATACAATCTTTCCGGTGATTTCTCCTCCTAAAAAAAATGAAAATTTGTATCATGTTTGTTGATTCAGAAATAAGGAAGGCTGCAGTCGGCACTTAAAAAGAAAATATAAAACTTCCCATGTACAGTTTCATTGTATGTTGTTGTTATATGTCATCGAGTCACCTGTAACTCATAGCAACTCTAGGTACAAGAGCTCTGAACCCTGCCTTATCCTGAGCTAGTCTCACAGACTCTGACAGTAAAATAATACAAACTCTCATTTTTTCATGAAGTTGTTGCTAAGTACCACCAAGTGAAACTCATGGTGACCTAAGAACAACATATCTGAACTCTGACCTATCCTGTTCCATCTACCTCATGCCTGGCACACTTGAACCTATTGCTGTAGTCACTATGTTAATCCATCTGGTTCAAGGACTTCCTTTCTTTCTCAGACCCTTCAATTTTTCAAGTATGATGTCTGTCTCCAAGGATTAGCCTCTCCTAGCAACATGCCAAAATATGGAACAAAGTTTTGTTATCTCTGTTTTCAGAGAGCACTCTGGTTGATTTTTTTTTTTTTCAAAGCACATCTGTCATTATTCCAGTCCGTGAGATATTCAGTACTCTTCTCCAACACCAGGGCTCAAATAAAACAATTCTTCTTCTGTATTTCTTATACATTGTCCAGCTCTCAGATACATAAAGTCTTTTTAATCTTTGTGAAGGGATTCATTTAAATTGTGAGAAAGAAACTAAAATTGATTAAGGAATGAAGGAAAAAGTAATATGATTTAGGAAACTCAAGAAATAGCAACGTGCAGACTTTTAAAACATTATTGGCATTTCCTAATAGTGTTCGCTAATTAATTATAAAAGTGTGTATCCACTTGTACTTTACACATTTTCAAATATAATTATAGAAGAAGAATAAAATTTTCATTATTTGTTAATGGAATTTGAATGTGTAACTCCCACCAATCCCTTTGCTAATGTGTCCCTTTGAGTATTCACCTTTCTGTTCCAGTGCACTGATTCAGAATATCTAATTATGCAACCCAAGTTTCTCTTATTTTCCACACAAACATTGTTCAAATTATTTTAAACAGATAACAGAAAGTGATACAATAAAAAAATAAACCTCAAAGAATAGCTTTATTTTTTCTTGTTCATTTAAATGAAACTGCTATTTAAATGTTTTCTTTCTATTCTTTTAACACAATTAATCTAAATTTAAGTATATATTTACGGTTCTGATTTGATTCTATCATTTTGTAAACACAATAATATTCGACATGTATGTTTCATTTTATTTACTCTTTAGCATGGAGGATAACAGTTCTCACTTGGGATCTATTTCCCTTAAAATAATTGACTCAATTTCTGGGGTATTTTGATTGGCATAGACAAAGATTCTCACCACTGGGCTAATTGGCAGCACCATGATAGAGAAGAGACTGAGGTTGTTAACAATTACAGTTTGCTTGGCTTCACAATCAACGCTCTTAGCACCAGCAGTCAGGAAATCAAAAGACAAATCGTGCTGGGAAATTCTACTGTCAAGGACTTCTCCAGGGTACTGAAAATCAATGATGTCAGTCTAGAGACGAAGGTGTGCCCAATCCGGGCCATCTTGTTCTCAATTACATCAGAGAGCTGGACAATGACTAAGGATGACAGAAAGATAATTACTGCCTTTGAGTTGTGGTGCTGGAGAAGACTTTTAACAAACCATGGGCTGCCAAGAAAACAAATAGGTACACTTGGAGAGGGTAAAACCAAGTTTCTCCTTGGAGGCTAGGATTTTGAAGATCTGTCTAACATACTTTGGACACATGGTCAGGAGACACCAGTCCTTGGAAAAGTACATCATACTTGGAAGGGTGTACAGACATCACAGGAGAGGAAGACTATTAATGAGATGAATTGATATAGTAACTGGGGCAAGAGGGGTTGGTGTGTTGGAACTAGTGAGACTGGCTCAGGACAGGAAAAGTTTCAGAGCTGCTGTATATAGGGCTGCTATGGGTCACAGCGTTTCTTAAGCTGAAGGAGCTGAAAAACTAATTCAAGCCATGGGTGGCAATACTTAAGGATACTTCGGGTAGAATGTTAAATGATTCAGGAAGTATCAAGAGAAGATGGAAGGAGTACACAGAGTCACTGTATCAGAAAGAATTGGCTGACACAGAAGAATTTCATGAAATAACTTATGAGCAAGAGCCTATGGTGATGAAGGAGGAAGTTCAAATTGCTCTGAAGGAATTGGCAAAAAACAAGGCTCCAGGAGTTGACGGCATACCAACTTACGTATTTCAACAAAAATACACTGCCCTGGATGTGCTCACTAAGTTGTGCCAAGAAATCTGGAGGACAGCAAGCTGGCCAACTGACTGGAAAAGATTGATATTTGTTCCCATTCCAAAGAAAGGTGACCCAACAGAGTGCGGGAATTATCGAACAATATCATTAATATCACGTGCAAGCAAGATTCTGCTGAAAATTATCCAAAAACGTTTGGAACAATATGTCAATAGAGAACTGCCAGATGTGCAGGCTGGATTTAGGAGAGGTTGTGGTACTAGGTATTATAGCTAATGTTAGATGGATCTTGGCAGAAAGCAGAGAATACCAGGAGAATGTCTATCTGTGCTTCATTGAGTATCCAAAGGCTTTTGACTGTGTGGATCACAACAAACTGTGGCTGACTCTGAGAAGAATGGGAATCCCAGAACGTTTGATTGTGCTAATGTGAAACCTATACTTGGACAAAGAGGCAGTCGTCAAAACAGAGCAAGGATTCGTCAGGGATGTATTCTGTCTCCATACCTTTTCAATCTGTAGGCAGAATAGATTATCTGAGATGTTGGGCTGTATGAGGAGGAGGAATGTGGCATCTGGATTGGTGGAAGAGTCATCAATAACCTGTGTTATGCAGATGACACAACCCTGCTTGCTGAAACTGAGGAGGACCTGAAGCACTTGCTTCAGAAGGTCAAGAACTGGAGCCTCCTATATGTATTGAAGCTCAACATCAAGAAAACGAAGATTCTCACCACTGGGCCAATTGGCAGCATCAGTATGGATGGTGAAGGGATTGACATAGTTAACAGTTTTAGTTTACTTGGCTCCACAGACGACATCAGGCTGGAGACTAAGGTGCACCTGATCTGGGCCATAGTCTTTACAATTATGTGCTATGTATCAGAGAGTTGGACAGTGACTAGGTCTCATAGAAAGAGAATTGATGCTTTTGAGCTGTGGTGCTGGAGAAGAGTGTTGAATATACCATGGACTGCTAGGAGAACAGACAGGTTTGTCCTGGGGAAGGTGAAGCTGGAATGCTCCTTGGAGTCAAGCATTCTGAAGCTTCATCTAACATACTTTGGGCATGTTGCAAGGAGGGACTGGTCCTTGGAGAAGAACATCATGTTTGGCAGAGTGGAGGGACATCACAGGAGAGGAAGACCTTCAATGAGATGGATAGATTCTATGACTGGAGTGGTGGGAATGAGTGCATTTGAGATGGCTAGGTTGGCACAAGATAAAACGGCATTCAGAGCTCTTGTACATAGGGTCACTGTGAGTTGCAAGCAACTCAATGGCACATAACAACAACAACATGGGTCGCAAGTGACTTGACAGCCCAAAACAACCACAATGAAGACGGTATTTTCTTCTAACTTGCAGTGAGTAGAGCCTAAGTCTAATGAAAACTTTATAAAAATACACAACACAATCCCTAACAATAATAACCCAGTCCTTTGTACCTCAAAATCCTATTCACTTTATGCTACATAAACATTCTTATTCCCTATGTTCCTTTGTCTTTTCCTATGACACTTTGTTGTGATGGTGGTGCTTGTTGTGCACCACTGAGTGAGAACTAACTCAAAAATTATCTGCTAGTGGGTTTTCAGAAAAGTAAATAGCCCTGGAGGAGATGACCCATTTTTCTCTTGCAGAGAAGCTGATGGACTCAAACCACAATTTTGGTATGGCACTGCTGCTCTTTACAGCTAGGCCACGAGAGAGAAAATACAAAAAAGTTTTCATGGAGCCGAGATATTGAAACATGAGTCCAATGGGAAACTGTTGTTGTTACTGTTGTTGTTGTTGTTATGTGCCATAGAGTCACCCGCAACTCATAGTGACCATATGTACAACAGCTCTAAACCCTGCTCTATTCTGTGCCAATCTTATTCTCTCTGACACACCTACTCCCATTACCCCAGTCATTGAATCAACCCATCTCGTTGAGGGTCTTCCTCTCCTGTGCCGTCCCTCCTCCCTCCCAAGAATGATGTCCCTCTCCAAGGACTGGTCCCTCCTTGCAACATGCCCAAAGTATATCAGACGAAGCTTCAAAATCCTTGCCTCCAAGGAGTATCCTGACTTCACCCTCTCCAGGACGAATGTGTTTGTTTTCCTAGCTCTACAATCAACACTCTTGGTACCAACAGCCAGGAAATTAAAAAGATGGATTGCCTTGGAAATTCTGCTGTCAGAGACCTCTCCAAAGTACTGAAGAGCAATGATGTCAATCTGGAAACTAAAATGTACCTGATACAGGCCATGGTCTTTGCCATCACTTGCTATGCATCAGAGAGCTGGACAATTACTAGGGATGATAGAAGGAAAATTGATGATTTTGAGCTGTGGTGCTGGATAAGGGTATTGAATATACTATGGACTGCTAGGAAAACAAACAGGAAACTAATCTGAGAAAAATATTACCCTTCCCTTTGTTTGTTTTCTTATTATCATAATCCAACACCTAACCACTTTTTTATCCTTGAATAATTTATATGTAAAATGTAAAATATATCTGTCTAAGTCTAGGAGTAAGGACAATGTAAACAATAATGTGTATAGTGCTTCTTGGTGGTAAAGATGATGAAGCTTTATCTCTCATATTTTGGAAATGTTGTTAGGAAAAGCTATTCCTTGGAGAGGGACATCATGCTTAACCTGTGAATGGTCAGGTTTTTGTAAAAAAGATCTTAAGACCTTCAACAAGATGGATTGACACTGTGACTGCAGCAACATGATACCTTCAATATCATTTCACAACTCATCATTTCACCAAAATTAATTAAAGACAGGCCTTAGGGCCACGGATTAGAGTCACCTACCTGTGGATTGGTAGCATCACTTTTGGTCCACTAGGCCAACTGGTCTCTATGTTGTTAAGTGTCGTCGAGTTGTAGGCGACTCATAGCGACCCTATGAATGAAAGTCCTCGACATTTGCGTGAGTGACTTTCATCCTTTCTCCAGGTTCATAGGGTTTCCGGAGGCAAGCTATTTAACTGAAGTGGATACCACTCCTGCTACTCAACATTTAATCAAAAACAACCAATCAGTGGACCTCTGATTGTTAGCAAAATAAAAATTCTCAAACAGTTTACACCCAGATTTCAAGTAAATAAAAAATTATTTACCCTCCAGAATGCAACTGGTCCAAGCTGTAGATTCACCCTCAGGCAGAACTCAATGAAATTTTAAATACAAAATCCCTTCAAGCAGGTCTCAATGGCTTAAACAAGAGGCTCCTAGCCCACAGCTAACTTGTTAAACAAATCAGAAATGGCCAATCAGCTAATACTTGCTGTATCTCACCTGATGGGCTGCATAGGAACCAGACTGACTACATGTCGGGATGGATAGCTGGAGAAGCTGAATATTGGTAGTCAAAACTCAGCCAGACACTCAGGTTTCAGCCTGGAACTTATCCATCTTTGGTCCTTTACCAAGGATTTTTCCAGTGCTGAAGCTTGACGGGAAAAAAAAAAAAAAAAAAAAAAAAAACCAAAAAAAACCCAAAACACAGCCAGGGTGGACTATGGATTAGATTTTCAATTACTCATATGTAAATTCCAGTTGAGGCCAAAGAAAATGAGAATAAATCTACAGGAACCAAGACATGATTTTGAATTAATTCTATCTGAATTTCAAGAACATCTTAAGAATAAGTTTGAAGCATTGAACACCAATGATCAATGACCAGATGAGTTGTGAAATGATACTGAAGATATCATCCATGCAGAAAGCAAAAGGTCATTACAAAAACAGAGGAAAAAAAAATCAAAATGGATGTCAGTAGAGACTCTAAAAATTGCACTGGAGAATCAAGAAAGGAAAGTATGTTGAAGGAAAAGAGCTGACCAGATTTTAAAGGGCAGCTCAGGAGGACAAGCAAAGAATTATAATGGAATGTGAGAGAACTGGAATTAGATATTAAAAAGTGAAGAACTTGCTCTGCATTTCTCAAGCTGAGAAAACTGAAAAACAATTTTAAGCCTTGTATCACAATATTGAAAAATACTATTGGCAATACATTAATGACCCAGAAAGCATCTAAAGAAAATTAATGGAATACACAAAATTACTTTCCCAGAAACAACTGATTGAAACTGAAAAATTTCAGGAAGTACCATATGAACACGAGCTAAAAGTAATGAAGGAGGAAGTGAACACTGAATTAAAGGCTTGGTAAAAAATAAGGCCACAGGAATTGATAGGATATCAATTGACTTGTTTCAATTAACAGATGCAGACTTGGATGTGTTCATCAGTCTATGCCAGGAAATTTAGAGGACAGCTATCTGGCCAATGGATTGGAAGAGGTCCATACTTATCCCTATTCCCAAGAAAGGGGATCAAACTGAATGTGAAAGTGTTGAACAATATCATTAATATCACATACAAGCAAAATACTGTTAAAGATTATTCAAAAATGGCTGGAACAGTACATGGATAGGGAACTGCCAGAAGTTCAAGCAGGATTTAGAAGAAGTAATGACACCAGGGATATCATTGCTGATGTCAGAAGGATCCTGGCTGAAAGTAAGAAATCCTAGAAGAGTGTGTATTTATGCTTTATTGTTTATGCAAAGGCATTTAACTTTGTGGATCATAACAAATTATGGCTGATATTTAGAAGAATGGAAATCCCAGAGCACTTAACTGTGCTCATGCAGAATGTACACCTGCACAAGGAAGCTTTTGTGCTAACAGAGCAGGGATACACTACATGGTTTGAAATTGAGAAGGGAGTGTGTCAGGCTTGTGTTCTGTCTCCATAGCTATTCAATCTGTATGCTGAGCAAATTATACTAGAAGCTGGACTCTCTGAAGAGGAGTATGGCATTAGGATTGGAGGGAGGCTCATCAATAACCTGCATTATGCAGATGGCACAATCTTGCTTGCTGAAAGTGAGAAGGATTTGAAGCACTTGTTGCAGAAGATCAAAGAATGTAGCCTTCAATGTGGATTGTATCTCAATAGCAAGAAAACAAACATTCTGACCATGGGAGCAATAGGAAGCATCATAATGGAAAAAAGAGGAGATTGAAACTGTCAACAGCTTCATCTTGCTTGAATCCACAAGTAACACATTAGGTACCAGCAGTCAGGAAAAAAGGAGATGCATTACACTGGGAAAATCTGCATTTAGGGACTGCTCCAAATTATTAAGGAATTATTCAATCAAATTGAAGACTAAGATGCATTTGATTCAGGCCATCATCTTTCTGGTTACTTGCTATGCATCTGAGAATTGGACAATGAATAAAGATGACAGAAAAATAATTGACATTTTTGAGCTGTGGTGTTGGAGAAGTACACTGAATATTCCATGGTTGGCCAAGAGAATAAACAGGTCTTGGAAAGAGTGTAGCCGGAGAGCTCTTTGGAGGCAACATTGATGAGACTTTGCCTCACATGCTTTGGAAATGTTGCTCACAGAGGCTATTCCCTGGAGAAGGACACAACGCTGGGAAGGGTGGAGGGTCGGTGGAGGAGAGATGAAGTTCAGTCAGGTGGATTGACACAGTAACTTCTGCAATGGGCTCTTGTGTGTCAAGAAGTGTGAAGATGATACATAATGGAACAGGTTTCAAATCTTTTGTTCACAGGGTCACTATGAGTCATATTCTACTCAGCAGCACCTAACAATAACAACAAACTCAATACTTTTCATAAAGAGTCATTTACTTAAGATGTTTGACTCCATGTGTTTATATGACATATAAGTACGGCAATATAAAGAATATTGATTATATAAAAAGAGAGTTATTTTTACAACGAACTTTAAAGATTGAGGAAAAACATATCCTAAGGAAATACCATGTCAACATTGATTAAATACACATTATGTAAAATGACTACATAATATGAGATTACACCATGAAACAGGAAGTAATGTGGTGTTTGTTCAAACCACCGAGAACTATGGCCTAGTCAAGTTAAGTAATAATTTGATCATCCCATATATGCAAAGGGAAATTAATCAAAAAAAGAGGACAATAATTAGCTACTAAGCCATGTAGATCTTACTAAGCAAGGTAAATATATATTTTACACGATCAGAATTAGTTTCAAAATTATTGATTGCATTGGGACCAGTCCTTGGAGGGGCATCATGCTTGGAAAGGTGGAGGGGCAGCACAAGAGAGGAAGACACTCGATGAGATGAATTGATACAGTGACTGGGGTAATGGCAATAGGTGTGTCAGAGACATAATATCACTATGAGTTGCAGGCAACTCGACGACACATAACAACAAAAACAATGGAAATAATGGACTGTGGTGGAAATAATAGACAGTGAAGATACAAGAACTAGGAAAAAATATTTAAGAGTTTCTAAACAACTCTATAAATTTTGTCGATAGCTGTAGAGGGGTTTCAGGCCTTTGGTTAATTGGGTCACTATGAGTCATGCTCGACTTGAAAGCAAACAGCAATAACAACAACCAATATATTTAGGAAAGATAATATCAATTAATTTTTATTAATTGAATTAATACAAGGTGAAAAGGAAAGAAAAAGTTGGTAGATTTAAAAGCTGTATATAAAATATACATATTTTTCCAATATAAAAGTAAATTTGAAATCACATGGTGCAAGATGGAATAGGAACAAGGGAGAACAATGTATTCTCTTAGAAAACACAATTGTGGATTTAAAAGTTTGGGCCTTACATTTCCTGATAATTGCATTTCCAAGTAAATTGCTCCAAATTTGATTTTTTTCTATTCAGAATTTCTTTAGTTTATTTTTCACTTTTTTTTGTGATACAAAAGGAACATTACTAGAGCATAAATAAGAGTATATTTCTAAAATCATGCCAATATTTAAGTTAAAATAATAAAACATGTAAACTGCACCATACCTATTTTTATGCCTGCATTTACAGCTGTGTCCCATTAAGAGAATAAACAGGTCTGTTTTGGAGAGCGTGAAACTCCTTAGAGGCTTGGATTTTGAAGCTCTGTCTTACATACCTTGGGCACATGGCCAGAAGGGGACAGTCCTTGGAGAAGGACATCATACTTGGGAGGGTGGAAGGACATAACAGAAGAGGAAGACTCTTGATGAAATGGATTGACATGGTAATGGAGTATGTGCATTGGTGTAAGTGAGATTGACTCAGTATAAGGCAGGCTACAGAGCCTATGGTACTATGCCTAGGGTCACTATGAGTCATAGGCGACCCGATGCCACATAACAACAACAATATTATTAAACAAGGGTTATTGTTGTTTTCAAGTGTTGCTTTCCACTATGATTTATAGCAATCCTATAATCGGGATGGGAGTGTCAGAGGCAATGCGATTGGCACAGGATAGAGCAGGGTTTAGGGCTTTTGTACATAGGGTCGCTACGAGTCGTAAACGACTCGACGGCACATAACAACAACAACAATGAACAATGAAACCAAACCCTGCCCTAACCTGTGCCACCCTCATCACAGCTGGCACCTCGAGCCCACCATGAAAATCGTTTGTCAATCCATCTCCTTGAGGATCTTCCCCTTCACTGACCCTCTACCTTTCCAAGCATAATGTCCTTTTCCAAGGACTTGTGACTCCAAATAACATATCCAAAGTACATGAGGCAAAGTTTCACTATCCTTGCCTCCAAGGAGCACCCTGGCTATACATTTTGCAAACAAGAATTTTGTGTAATTAAAGATAAAACTGTGTGTTGAGAAAGGATATACAAGTGCACTAAATTTTCACAGTATGGTGAATGTGCAGAATCAACTCTATTCACTTCGCATGTGAATACTGCAACGACTTCCTAGTGTTGAGTCTACTAGAAATGCATTGGAAAAACTACAAAACTACATCAAAGGCTAGTGGAATGATTATATCTATTTAATGAAGTTTACATGCAAAAATGGTTCCTATGGTAAAGATAATCAGAAACTGTTACAACACTCTTGGCATTAAAAATTAGTTTTGCTATAATTATGCAGACTTTTAATTATGATCTAATAAATACACTGAATAGAAAATATATTAATTTGTTTGGTGATAATTTCCAGAGGAGACCTGGTATCTATTTTCTCATTATATTATTGGCTGTTTCTTCAGATTATACCACTTAATATACCTTACAAAACATACCATGTTCTTTTTTGGCTGATGAATTACTATTCATAATTTTTCTCAGAGGAAATTAGGCTCCTAAAGTCAAGGTCTTGTTTAGTTATACTTTTCTTTTTTCTGTACTATTTGTTATCATATTTTATTAGTGCACTAATATGAATATCAGTGAAGTACTATGCTATGTAATTTTGATAACTAGTGAAGGAAAAAAAAAATTCAACTTGCTTACTTTTAGTTGGCAAGTCATTAAATGGGCAATTAAATATGGATTAGATGGCACCACAAAATGATCTATGAAATAGTACATCTACTTCATTTTCTCTTAGATATTGGTAATATAAAGCCATCAATAATGCTCCTTCCTGTCAGGTAAGAAGAAAAAAAAATATATAATGAGAACATCCATTTCCATATTTATTACACAGTAATAATTTAGGAGTAGTTACATTCTCTATGAGTACCACCAGAGAGCTATTGAACTTTAAGAATTAGCAGCATGCATTCATAAATATTTAATTTTAATGTAACTGATTCCTGCATAGCCTGTCAGTTTAGAAATTTAGGAAGTCCAAAAGTCATGGCACAAGAAGTGGTGTTAGCACATGCTACAAAGGAATCAGTAACTACCTAAGTGGTAGGGCATGTGGGTGAATTTAGCCTCAGTATCGTTACTTAAATTCAAATGTGACCATTTAATACAAAAATTCTCCTTTTGAGAAATCTTACATAAGATATCTGTGGTACTGGAAAAAAAAGATATCTGTGGTACTTCATTTTAAGGAATAAAAACAACATGATAGAAGAGTATTGTTATTTTATGCCATGTAATTAGAATCGACTCAGGGTTGACCTGTCAATGGATTTTCAGAGGCAGTAAATTGCACGGGAGGACATTGCCATCCTTCTTCCACAGACAGTAGTGGGTTTGAACCATGTGCCTTTGAGATTGCAGCAGAGCTTTTTATCACTAAGCCATCAAATCTCCTTATAGCAGAATAGTAGTAACTATTTTATATAATCCATGAATTGAAAATTTAAATAAAAAGTATTTTTTTTATAAAGAAAGTCGTATGTAAACGAGTGTATACTGAAATATATCCAAGAATAGGCACATTTTTTGTTCCTCAGTTTTCAGTTATATCTTTGTACATTTTCATAATTTATTTTGTAAGCAGGAATTCTTATAAAACTAAAATATATTCTATATACTAAATTGTCTGTCATTTCACTTCAAATTGGTATTATACATAAGTAAATGAATCTTTTTAAAATGTAATATTTATTTGAAAATTTATTAACATTAAAATATGTGGTCTAAAATATTATACACTCTTAATATTTTTAAAATATGCATAGTATTTTGGCTGATTAAACTGATGTGTAAAAGTTTGCATTGACATCTTAAATAGAAACAAATCCTATATATATTTCTGTACTAAAGTAAAAAAGGAACACATTTCTTCAGAGTACGGGTTTAATAGAAATGGGTACATCAGAAATTGCCTATCTAAAATGAGGGTTAAGAAAGCATGAGACATGAAGTTGCTGGCTTACATACTTTCAAGAATATAGCTATTATAAATTGCAAAGGAAAAGTTCATTTTTCATATATGAAAGTCAATGATTAGAAAAGCCAGAGGGTGAACTGTGGAATTTATTATTCAAAATGGCTTTCCTAGCCATTGAACTTGACTGTGCTACTTCTACAGGCAGAAATAGGCAAATACGGCATGCTAGCTATCCACCAGGGGATTTGTTAACGTTACTGGTAAATATATTCATTTTCTCCTGGACACAAGAGCCTACTATTTGGTCCTAAAAGCCT
>NW_006399751.1:17802718-17804390 GCF_000299155.1 Elephantulus edwardii | reverse complement strand
AATAATTAAAAAAAAGAGAATTGGCTAGTCTCAAGAATCCACTAGGGGATTCTCTAGTCTTGCTATTGAGAGACTCCAAAAGCAGAGAAAGTCTCTCACCATCAGAAAAGGGGAAGTAGGTATGCAGTTTATGCCCATCAGACAAGGAATTCTTGTGCCAGATAGATTTAACAGCAAAAGAAGAACTCTACCCTAACCCTAACCCTAACGACACAACCAACCCTGCTTGCTGAAACTGAGGACTACCTGACGTGCTTGCTGCAGAAGGTCTAGGACTGCATCCTTCAATAGGGATTAAAGCTCAAATTAAGATTCTCACCACTGGGCCCATTGGCATCATTATGATAGATGGTGAAGAGATTGAGATTGTTAACAGCTTTAATTTGCTTGGCTCCACAATCAACACTCTTGGTATTAGCAGCCAGAAGATAAAAAACAAATTTCATTGGGAAAGTCTCTGTCAGTGACCTCTCCAGAGTACTGAAGAGCAACAATGTCATTCTGGAATCTCAGGTGTGCTGTGTCTGCCTAAGCCTTGGCAATTACTTGCTATGTGTCAGAAGGCTGGTCAATGACTAGGGACAAGGACTTTGAGCTGTGGTACTGAAGAAGAGTCTTGACTATACCATGGACTGCTAGTAAAATAAAAAGGTTCATCCTAGAGAGGGTGAAGCCAGGCTTCTCCTTGGAGGCAAGCATTCTGAAACTTTGTCTGACATACTTTGGGCGTGTTGGAAGGAGGGACTAGTTTTTGGAGAGGAATACCATGCTTGGAAGGGGGAGAGACAGTGCAAGAGAGGAAGACCTTCAATGAAATGGATTGATTTAGTGACTGGGGTAATGATAATAGGGTGTCAGAGATAATAAGGTTGGCACAGGATAGAACAGGTTTCAGGTCTATTGAAAATAGGGTCACTATGAATCGCAAAGTGACTCGACAACACATAACATGAACAAGGTAACTAATAAACAATGCAAAACTGTAATATTAATCCTTTCATGATTTACAGAATATTCTGGAAAATACATTTAAAAAAAACCCAAAAAACAAATTGTAGGAGTGTGAGTAAGCATGGGAGAGGTTAGTCCAATGGCAGTGTATAAATTGAAGCTTAAATAGGGATCTGTGACTAAGTTTACTGAATAGATCAAGTAGTCACAAGTGTTTTATCTAGCATGAGAAACAGAAAAACTGCTTCATAAACTTTTGTGTGGAAAGAAAACCTCCCCCACCCATTGAAGTCTCAAATTTTTTTATAGGTATATTTTTTTTTATTGGTTTGCTTACAAAGTTTGTATACATTGTGGTGTTTAACACTATTCTTCATTCACATTGTGTTTCATACGATCATTCTCATGCATTATGTGTTATAAAATGAATCACCATTGTACCTTGCTTATCATTGCTGTCTTTCTTCCGGATCCTTCCCATTTAAGTCCCTCACCTCCCAATCCTCACCCTTCCACTACCACTCCTCCCCTCCAGTGAGTTCTCATACATATTTTACAAGTTATTCTTCTATTTTTTACAATCATGATTTTATGCAGTATTTGTCCTTATGAGACAGCATTTGTTCACTCAGCATAATGCTCTCCAGCCTCTCCCAAGTTACATAATATTTTTTCTTTTTTAAAAAAATTATTATTAAATTTTATTAGTTTTAATGAACAT
>NW_006399751.1:17791278-17794411 GCF_000299155.1 Elephantulus edwardii | reverse complement strand
TAACTCTTTGATAATAAAGAGTTAATTGCTTTTGTTGTTAGGTGCCATCAAGTTGTAGACAACTCACAGCAACCCTATGAATGAAAGATCTGATGCCTTGTATAACTTTCATCGTTTCTCCACATTCATAGAGTTTCCAGAGGCACGTGATTTCAGAAGTGGTTGCCACTCCTGCTTCTACGCTTATTTTAATCAGAAGCTCCACCAAACACTATCCACCCTGGTTAACTATTATCATATTTGACACATCAGTGTGACAATGTTTAGTATCACAGCAATCATGAGTTACATCTGTACAGCAAAAGGACAGACCAGTGCTATAGCACTTAGAAGAATGTTTGACCAAAAAACAATTAAAACCAGGCCTGGGGGCTGCAGATTAAAATCATCCACATTTGGCTTGGTAGCATAGCTTTCTATCAACTAGGCCAATAGAATTCTCTCTATGCAACGAAAAAAAAAATTATGACAGATTTATGGCACTATCTTATTTGTGTAATTATATGAAGAAATTTAATCTAATCTAGTATAATTTTAATTATACACACACACACTCATGGTTTGCTTATCAACTGTCTTGTTACCAGACAATTCACATTTATTACAAGAATCTACTATCTGATTATTAATGGTGTACATTTGGCAGTAAAATGTGAGGCAAGAGTAGGACTGTCTGTGATGGGTATGATATTATTTAGGTTTTTTGGGTCATGAGTCTCAGTCATTTGTAAGCTATATAAAGATTTAATTTCAAAGTTAAGTAATAATGTAGTCATCTTCTATTTTATGGTCTTATGTGACCACTGTCCATTTTCACATAATGCTGATTTTTGCATAATGACTGAGTGTTCAGAAGTTAACTATGTTGGTGAGATAACTGAGGAGTGTGAGTATGTGTAAGTGTGTGTGTTTGGTTTGAGGAATAACACAACTATGCACAATTTGTAGTTTCTAGGATATTTCAGAGTCATACGTACACGCTCAAATATTTGGTAGTTACTCAAAAGTGGGAAAAACAAGTCAACGTGTCTACAACTCTTAAAGTCTATCCAAAATCAAGAACTCTGGTGGCCTAGTGGCACGAAGCTCTACTGAAATCCCGGCAGTGTGAGGTTCAAATCCACCAGGTGCTCTGCTGATGAAGGAGGGATAATCTCCTCATGTACCAGTCAGATCGTATTTGACAGTACACACACAAAAATAATGAAATAAAAGTTCAAAAAAAAAGTCTATCCAAAGTCAAAGAATTGTTCTCTGTTTTCTTAACAATGTAACTTTAAAGTACCTGTTTGTTATTCAAAAGGAGTCCTTACTTTTTTCAACACAAGACATTTACTAGCTAATTATCCTTCTTATAACTTCCAGAATGGATTCGAAGAAAAAGAATATATAAAGATGGACCTCTTTAATTTTGCCACTAAAATACCTTTAATAATTACTATCAGGTTGTTGTTGTTATATGCCATTGAGTCACCTGCAACTCATAGTGACCCTATGCACAATAGCTCAGAACCCTGCCTTATGCTATGCCAGTCTCACTCTCTGGAACACTCCTAAACCCATTTTCCCAGTTACTGTGTCAATCCATCTCAAACTTTCAAATTATTAACTATATTTTGTAAATATCAATAAATACAAATTTATCAAACTATGTAACCATCTTCAGGCTTGACAAGAGAAAACTTGCATCAAAATAAAAACAAAATTAACAAGAAAAAATCCAAATTATTTTCTATTGTCTTTTATAGTTATTTCTCTATTGAGAGAAAAGCATTTTGAATATCATAAAAAAATAAAGAATAATAACCCTAAAAGACATCTATTCAAGCATTTCATAGTCAGTACTGGAGTTTTGTATAATGCAAGGCCAACTCTAGCATAAAAAAAAAGTCAAATATTATCAATAATGGTGACAAAAATTACTGACAAATATTCAGATTTGTTCTTGCAAAGAAAAGACATGCTCAATTTATAAAATTGAGTTGTACAAAATAAACTCTGACCATGAATAAGACAAACAAAAAAGCATTTAGGTTTAGCAGACAGAATATAAAACAATGAGATTTATAAATTAAAATAAAAAAGTATTCAATTAATAATATTTTCCTATGCCTCATCTAAATATTACCACTTCTAAATATGATTTTGTGGTTCTGTCTCACATACTTAGGGCATGCAGCCAGGATAGACCAGTCTTTAGAGAAGAACATCATGCTTGGAAGGGTGATGGGACAGCACTGGAAAGGAAGATCCCCGGCAAGATGGATTGACACAGTTACTGGGATAACAAGAATAGATGTGTCAGAGACACTGAGATTGGCTGAGGATAAAGCAGGGTTCAGAGCTACTGTGCATAGGAGTGCTATGAGTCATAGTCGACTCAAAAGCATATAGCGACAGTAACAACAGGTGCTTATATTTCTGACTACTTATTTAGTCTTTCATCCTTATAGCATTTATCTAGAACTTCATGCTAGTAAATGTATAGTATAGCTCTTTATTTTACTACGTTATGCAAGTTATGCAGTTATACAACAAATAGCCATTCTATACAAATCCAAGTTCCCATGTGACCACAGTTGTGAAAAATTCAATCCAGGAAATAGCGTATACAAAAAGGAAAAGTACTCTTAGCTCCAATTTATCATATTTTCTATCTATATCTTTCATTTCCTATCTGAAATCCAGCAGTACCTATTTCGCTTCAACTTTAGAGTCTAATATGTTTTTAAAGACTCCTGGAAATCCAACTGGCCAGGGTCCAGTCTCTCTGATTGCTAGAATATTTACTTCCAAGATAAGTGACTGTTCACCATTACTATTTTGTTCAAAGCACTGGCTACTCTACAATAAATGAAACAGATACCTCATAAGGTCAAATTTATAAACATTTAAGTATACTATCAATTCTGTGAATATGTAAATTGTATGCCAATTTTCACTTTCCACATATATATTCAGTTCGGCATGAGGAGAATTGTGGCATCAGGATTGGTGGAAGATCTATTAACAATCTCCGTTATGCAGATGACACAACCCTGCTTGCTGAAACTGAGGAGGACCTCATGCACTTGCTGCGAAGGGTCAAGGACTGCAGCCTTCAGTATGGACTGAGGCTCAATGTCAAGAAGAC
>NW_006399751.1:17786231-17791178 GCF_000299155.1 Elephantulus edwardii | reverse complement strand
ATTGAAATATATATATATTTCAATGAAGAGATGCAGCCCTGGGCATGCTCAGTAGCTTATGCCAAGAAATCTGGAAGACAGCTACCAAAGAAAAGTTGAAACAAAAAAGTGAAAATTATCAAACAATAAAATTAATATTACTTGCAAGCAAAATCTCACTGAAGAAAATTTAAAAACAGAACAATGCTTTGACAAAAAGCTGTCAGAAATTTTGGAACTTACTAGATGGCATATGATGACAAATATTAGTAAATAACACAAAACTCATGTAAAATAATAATTCCCTAAATATAATTATATAAATAAATGTGTATATAATTACACAGAAAGAATAATAATTGTCAAAATAATAATAATACTTTCTCCTGAATCTTTTCAGTCCACTAAACTTAACTACCCATTTACAGGAAATACAGATAAAATATTAACCACAATGTTTCATATACCCAAATTCTAGACTAAGAAAACACTTCAGGTAATACAACTTGGTTATATTGGAAAGTATATTATGAAGAAAAATCAAAGATATGATGAAAATATGTTCACTATAAAAGACAAACAATATATTGTGGTTGTTATGTGCCATCAAGTTGCCTGTGACTCTTAGTGACCCTGTGTACAACAGCTCTGAAGCCTGCCCTGTCCTGAACCAGTCTCATTGACTCTGATACATCTTCCCCTATTGCCTTAGATACTATATCAATCTTTCACATCTGAGGTCTTCCTCTCCTGCACATTTACTCCATCCTACTGAGCATGATGTCCTTCTCTAAGAACTGGTCTTCCTGGACACATGCCCAAGTATATGAAACAGAGCTTCAAAATCCTAACCTCCAAGGAGAAACGTGATTTCACCCTCTCCAAGACAAACCTATTTGTTTTCATGGTGATCTATGGTATGCTCAATACTCTTCTCCAGCACCACAACACAAAGGTATCAATTCTGCTATCATCCTTAGTCATTGTCTTACTCTCAAATGCATAGCAAGTAAAAGCAAAGCAATGGCCTGGATCAGGCACACCTTAGTCTCTAGACTGAAATCATTGCCTCTCAAAATTCTGGCAAGGTCCCTTGCAGAAGCAATAAAATCCACAAATTGTGGTTGACTATGTTACTTTTTAATAAAGGAATGAAAATTTTCAATAAAAGAATTAAAAAGCAACATAGTCAACCACAATTTTTGGTTTGTTATTGCTTGCTGCAGAAAGTCAAGGACTGTACTCTTCAATATGGATTGAATTTCAACATCAAGAAGACAAAGAGTCTCACCACTGGACCAATTGAAAGCACCATGGTGACTGAGGCCATAATATGAGTTTGAGAACTAATGTGTGCCTGATTTAGGCCATGATCTTTTCAATTATTTGCTATGCATTTGAAAGCTGGACAGTTAAAAAAAAAACCAAAAAGATAACAGAAGAATTGATGCCTTTGAAGGATATTGTTGGATAAGAGTTCTAAAAATCCCAAGAAGTGTCTAAAGAACAAACAGATATGTCTTGGAGAAAGTCCAGGCAGAGTGCTCCTTGGAAGCAAAGGTGATAAAGCTTTGTCTTTTACATTTTGAGAAGTTGGTAGGAGAGGCTATTCCTTGGAAAGGACATGCTTGTGATGGTAACAGAGAGGAAGATCCTCAATGAGATGGATTGACAGAGTAACTATAACAATGGATTTAAGTGTGTTAGAGATGATGAGGATGACACAGGATAGGACAGGGTTCATATCTGTTGACAGCATCACTAGGAATCATATTTGTTTCAATGGCACCAACAATGTAACTTAAAAGAGACCATGGTGGTGACATGACCCACTTTGAGTTGCTATGAGTTGCTACCAACTCAAAAGTAGTGGGTTAAATATAGCTCAAGGATCCCTGGTAGTTTAGTGGGTTGTGTGTTTTGCTACTAACCTAAATGCCAGTGATTGTAATCTTTCACCTACCTAGAAAAACACTGCCAGCCTCCACCTAAGTGACAATCAACTTGACATCACTGGGTTTGGTTTGCCTGTTGTAATGTTTGCTGTCAAGTCATAACCTACTCTTAGCTGCCCCACCAAAGGTTTTTAGAAGCTATTATCCACAATGAAGTTGAATGTCCATCTTTCTCCTGCAGAGCTGTTGATAGATTTCAGAGGCAAGCATTCAAGTCAACCATGAAATTCCTTGCCGTGACACTGATGTGTCAAATGCATTAATGGTTGGCTACCCAATGCGGTCAGAGAGTGAGTGGAGCTCCCCGATTAAAACAAGCTTGGAAGGAGGAGTGGCATCCACTTCCATAATAGCTTGCCTCTGGAAACCCTATGAACCTGGAGAGAGGATGAGAGACACCCAAGTGTCGAGGACTCTCCTTCATAGGGTCGCTATGAGTCGCCTGTGACTCAACGGCACTTAACAACAACAGCAGGCCACCAGAGCTTATCTTATTTTTTTATAAATGTGGGGTATTCTCAATAGCAAAATTACCAGGAGATAATTTATCTATCAAAAACATATTTATAAAAAGAGAGCAATGAATCTTTAACTATAGAAATGGGAATTGTTATCATTAAATGTAGGATGTGTTCCTTTTTTGTATTTACATTTAAGAGCTCATGAACTGAAGTCTTCCTATTAGGTGCTACTCATAGTGACTCTCCATCAATGACAAAAACTAAACTGCAGTGGGGGAAGAGTACCTCTCTTCCGGTCATGGAGCTTCTGGTGGATTTAAAACCCAGACATAGGCAGCCTTTAGATTAGCAGCAGAACTTGCTAGAGACTATTCACCCTATTCATTTATATCTCAAGGAATTCTAAAATGCACTTACATTTTAACAAAAGCCTTGATATAGAAATAAAATTGAAAACTGCTGAGAAATACCAGAGACCTCCTTGATACAAGCTTTGCTTATGTCTATCCCCTTACAAGCACGTATAATGAATGCCCTTTCATAACTACTTATTTGGTTGACTCCACTCTGATTACCAGAGATTCATAAAATCCTAACACTAGAGGAGACCTTGAGAGGTCATTTATGTCTCTACTCTCTGCCAGCACCCTACTTAACTGTCCCTGACAAATGTGCTTCTATCTTATTTTTAAAGTCATGCTGTGAATGAAGTTCATATAAATTAATCACACACATAGCTCTGGAGAATAGTGAGCTCTGAATGGCACTAGTGATTTAGCCAATCAAATTATTATTGATTCCATCAGCGCTTCCCCAGCTCTAACTGCTTTTTTTCTTGTAAATCAGCAGCATCTTAAGGACTCAAAATTCTTATCTATTTATAAGGATAGAAGAAATCATTCTTCACTAACAATTTTACTAAGCAGACAAACTGAATGCTAAAGCAACTGCATCATTAGGAAAGGCCAACTGACAGTGAGTAAACTAGAATCTCTAATTTCAAATGATTCCTTAAAATGGAAATCAGTAAAAGTCAAGGTAAACATGGATATACATAAGATGCATTCCAGCAAATGAATGCAAATACTGATAAAGATTTTCCCTACTTTAACTTTATCTGATCTTTCCCTGTGGCCTAGCTTCTATTGCACATATCATTCATTAGATTATGAAAACCATTAATGTCAAGAAGCAGAACAAAATGAATTCACCAAGGGGCTGATATTAGCATATCAAGCAGCTATTTCTCACTAAATATTCCTGACAGCTCTCATTACATATGATGGATGAGCTTTATAAGTAGTAGTAGTTTCCGAAGAAAATAAAATCTTTAAGCGTGCAACCACGTGTAGCTGAATAAGTAGCAATCATCTTTCAAGAGTTTATATTTTCCCCCTTTTTAATGGGAAAGTGTTATAAAATTCACAGGTAGGTTAAATGCCCAAGTCAAAATTCATTTAGAAACTGCAAGTCTAATTTATGATCTGACTACTGTAAGTACTTTAGTTGAGACACATTCGACCCAGTTATTTAAATGCTCTACAAATAGAGGAAATGGCAAATAAACGGGGAGAAAAAAGCAACTAGAAGTCAGAATACTGGAATCTATTGGTATTATAGGGACTTGAAACAAGCAGAGAACTTGGAATATTGCTACAAGGCAAAAATAAAACCACTTTAAAAGTTTGAAGTAGGTAGAATGACAAGAAAACACAGCAAACCTTTATTACAACGTGAATGTGAGAATAATCACTAAGACGATATTCTTTGCTTTCCTATTGAAATGAGTCAGGAGCATCTCATTGCTATGGAGTTGGTTTAATCTCATAATGACCCTCCACCCATTTCA
Source organism: Elephantulus edwardii (assembly GCF_000299155.1). Taxonomy (NCBI): domain Eukaryota; kingdom Metazoa; phylum Chordata; class Mammalia; order Macroscelidea; family Macroscelididae; genus Elephantulus; species Elephantulus edwardii. Next base: position 17,786,934 of record NW_006399751.1, on the reverse strand, counting down.
GACTCTGTAACCTTTTAGACAGAAGCCTGCCCATCTTTCCCTCATGGAGCCGATGGTGGATTCCAGCAGAAGGAGACTCAGGCCTTTCGTTATTAATATTCTGTGTACTGTGTCTACTCCACTCAACTCATTGCATTTGGGTCAGGACTGTCTCATAGCTGACCCTCCAATGAGTGCTAAGATTTGTAAATTGCACTCAAGGAGATTGTCCTTCCTTCTCCATCTGGATTCCAGCTTCTTGCCTCTGGATTGGCAGCATAATTTCTTACCCAACTAGGCCAACAGAACATTTCTGTATGTCTATAGAACTCCTTATTTTAGCCCAATCATATAAATAACCATATTACACCAAGGCATTGCATTCTCTAAACAATATCTAACAACTGTAATAAATATTGACTTCAGCTTGTAGAATGAGCTACATTCTACATGTATTTGGTCTACATAGTGTGTTTTATACAAGCAATTTAATTGTTAGCGATTAAAAAAATCAAAGTTTATTAGAGAAACCTCTACATTTCAGCTGTATTTTAAAATCTGAGAGCAATTAGTAGGAATATCAGCAGTAATTTCCCCTTTTAACAGAAAACTTTCCTCTCTATAATGGGTCTTTGATAGTAGGTACAATTTTTGTTGTCTTTCATTAATGATTGTATATTATTAACTCTTTGTTTTTTTTTTCTATAATTATATTTTATTAATT
>NW_006399751.1:17765516-17779515 GCF_000299155.1 Elephantulus edwardii | reverse complement strand
GATTCGGTGACTGGGGTAATCGGGATGGGTGTGTCAGAAGCGGTGCGGTTGGCGCAGGATAGAGCAGGGTTTAGGGCTGTTGTGCATAGGATCGCTATGAGTCGGAAACGACGGCACATAACAACAACAACAACAACATCAATTCTGTGAATATGTAAATTGCATGCCAATTTTCACTTTCCACATATATATTCAGTTCGGCATGATTACCAGCTACTGACATATCAGCTGTGACCTACGTGCCCAAAGCTAAGTAAAATCTCATAAGTTAAAAGGGCCCTGTGATTTTGATAGCCTTACATGGAGATACAAGGCACAAATTTGGGATTCCACAAAACACCCTTACTTCTAATTCAGTACTTATAAGTTCAGTGTTTCCTCTACTACTTCAGGATGTCAGTTACATGCTCTGAAGTGTCCTAAAGCTTCCCTTACCAGAGACTTGTTAGTTACCACTATTTTGTGTTTGATAGTTTGCTCAAGTGACTAAAATAAAAAATACACAGTAGTTGTTTTACTGTAGTTTTATTATAACAGGGGAGGTGATTACAATTGAAGACAGGGATAAGATGAGGTCTGGTAAGGTTCTCAAAACAGACCTTCCACGCTCCACAAATTCACTACCCTCCCACATACATGGGTGTACTTCACCACTCAGACTCATGAAGCTTCCATGTCTTGAGCCTTTTTTATATCATCATATATTCATTGTTCATTGAACCAGCCCTCCTTTCCAAAGGTCATCTGATATAAGCCAATTTCTGCTCTTCGGTCAACACCTATCCAAAAAGCTGTAAGTGTAATCTCTTCTTGTTGTGTACTGTCAAGTTGGCATTGACTCATAGCTGACTCTCCAGCAGGTTTTCAGAAGTCATAAATCACATAGTAGGAGAATGCTCATATTTATCTGGTGGAACAGCTGGTGGATTCCAACTGTACGCCTTTGGGTTGGCAGCACAGCTCCTTAACACTGAGCCACCAGAGCTGCCTGCAAGTGTGATCCAAGAGTATAAATACTAAATCCCAAACTCCCTGCTGTTGAGTTGATTGGGTTTCTGAGGCTGTAATCTTAGTAACAGGAGAATGTCTCAACATTCCCCAGAGAAGCAACGTGTGTGTTTAAGCTTTGATGCTTGATCTATTTGCTAACAGCCAATTATTTAACACCAACTACACAGAAATATTGTCAGGCTTCCATGTTACCTTCCAGGAGTTCAAAAGACATAATCCATTGAGACTACACTTCACAGTGACCCTGTGAACAACAGAACAAAACCTTGCCCTAAACTCACCATCTGCAGGATCTCCACCATGATCAAATCCATTGTTGCAGTCACTGTTTCAATCTGCTTGGTTAAAATCTTTCTCTTTAACTGATCTTGCACTTAGATGTTGTCTGTCTTTTAGTAAAGACTGGCATTTGCTTATGACATATGCAAAATATGTGACACAAAGTTTCACCATTTTTGTCCCTTAGAGGGATCCCAGTTGCACTTTCTCTAGTAAAGATTTCTTGGTTCTTTTGGCAGTCTATGGTGTATTCAGTACCCTTCTTCACCACAGATCAAAGACATCTATTCTTTGGTTTTCTTTATTCATGTGTCTAACTTTCATATGCATACGAAGCTACTGAAAAGACCATGGCTTAGATCAGGCGCACTTTTGTGTTTAAACTGACACCATTTCTCTTTAGTACTTTAAAGAGGACCTTGACAGCAGATTTACCCAATCCAATACTTCTTTTGATTTCTTGACTGCTATTACCACGGGTGTGGATTGTGCAGATAGGGAAAATGAAATCTTTTGACAAATTAAATCTTTTCTATATCAAGATGTTGTTTTTCAGTCTAGTGATAGGATTTTTGTTTTCTTGATGGGGAAGTGTAATCCATGTTGAAGGCTGTAGTCATTAAATTTATTCAGTAAATTCAAGTCTCTTTTACTTTTGGCAAGCAAATTTGTATATAATGTATGTTGTTAATGAATCTTCCTCCAATCCTGATGCTGTATTCTTTTTCATATAGTCCAGTTTCTGGAATGATTTGTTTAACATACAGATTATAAAGGTATGGAGAAAGGATACAAACATCATGTACTCTTTTGCTTATTTTAAACTATACAACGTTCCTTGTGCTCTTTGAACAACTAAAGTAATTCCTCACACTACGTGTTTTTCATTAAGAAAGTTAAACAATCATTTCAAGATGCTCATCATGTTAGTCTTTCTATTGAACAGTATACAACAGCATGTATTTAGTGACTAAGTAATTAAAATGAATATTTATTAGTGTAATCAATACAGAAATGTCCATGCTGTTTGCTTTGATAATCTTTTTTCAACATAAGTGAGTTTTAAATAAGCAATAAATGGAGCTACGGGTCTTTTACTATTTGGTATTTTTAAGAATTGCCTTTCAGTTTGTATGCATTTTTATTCTTACTTTTTCTCTTTTTTTCAGGAACTTTCTCACTAAATTAAATGCTTCATCATTCATTCATCAACAAGTGCTAAATGAATGGCACATGAATGACAGTGGAGGTGTTAAGAATATGATTGAGGTGTTATTCTTGCTGTCAGAGATAAAATGTGCACGTAGATTACTGCAGTGCAGTAATCTGTAAGTAACTTACGACAGTAAGTGTTAAGGGGCATAAAGGGAATTCAGACAGAATTCTAAGGAAGGATATACTTTCCATTAAGAAAGAGTATGCCCAGTGGGAGGTTGTATTGCTTTGGTTGGTATAAACATAAACTCTTGTACTGAATTCCTGTTTTCTTTCTTACTAATCATGTAAACTTTAGGCCCCAGTTTTTTCATCTGTAAAATGGCAACTTGGGATATTGAGGATCATGGCTGGTTCACTTATTTTACTTAATGCAATAGTGTTATACATAATATTGATACAACAAATAAATTGACAGATTCTCATAACAGGTTTAGGGGAAAGTTCTGGAATAAAGCTTTATCCCTTATTCTCCTAATTCAATTTTATGCAAAACTTTTTACTTCCTTTTTTTCAAAATGTCTAACAAGACATGAAATATCCACTTTGTATAATTACTTTGCAGTCTTTATTCTCTGGCTTTTAAAAATAATTTGTTAAAATAGTCCAAGTTCTTTTTCTTTTCTTCTTACATTGTTCAAAAGCTACTTTTATGTTCTCTGCTCAAATCTATTGAGTGTTTTTCATGCCAATTAAAGGTATAGGAATGCTAATTGGTTTATACCAGGGTGAGAGGAGTCTGGGAAGTAAGACATCAAGAGTTAGGTGGTGTGTCTTGTTAGCTTTACAACGTTCTTCACAAAGAAATACCAAAGCTACTGTCTATAACTCATATGAGATCACAGACACATGGCTGATTACATTGTTAGAATGACTGTTATGGCCTGGACGTTTTTGGATTAAATGAAGGTTGACTTTCACTAATACAAGTTAGTTTAGTAGTCTTTCATTTCTCTTTAAGACATGAATGACATTTATTGAGAGGAATGTGGAAAAATAATAATTGGTCATGGTGGTGTATCCTAGAGACAATTTATTCTGTGCTGATTCGAACAACTACCATCAGTGATTGCAAGTCTTCTCATAGCAGGATCCTTTCAGCTCTGTCACCTCAACACTGATCACTAAGGTTACTTTAGAAATTATTTTCAGAAAGAATAGAAAAAGAAAGTATTAAAAATATAGGATTGGAATGAAAAGAGACTAGCTACAAATGCTGCATGGAACAAATGTGGATTTTTATGTTGTTGTTCTGGGTTTTTTTTAAAAGACATTTGCAAAGATACTGGATTTTCCTTGCCTTAATGAAGTTAAAAGGCAACGTAATGCACTCTTTCCACCTGAGCAGTTTCAAATTTCCTCAAAACTCTTTAATAATTTTAGAAGCACATGTTTCTGAATCCATTGTAGGTTTATTGAGCAATTTAATAATAAAAAAGAAACAAGGAAAATAAATCAACGGGAAGAACTTAGCCTAAAAACATTATCTCAACAGCATTATATCTGCAATATAACCATTCATATGTGGTGGCTTGTTAGCAGCTCTGGTCGTAAATCTTAGCATCCAGGATATTCAGAAGAGATGATATACTGCTGGTAGCAATCTATATACAAATATATGATCTTTTAATCTATGAATTGTAATCACTCCTTGGAACTGATGAGTTGAACGCATCATCCTTAGACAATTCACTTATGCATAACTTTCACTGTGCCTTAGGTAATAATTTAACTCCATATCTGAGACAGTGTTACTGCACTTACTGTCCTTCTTCAGCTGACAGGTAGCAAATCCAGACTGTCTCTCTTATCTTTACACAGTTGCATACCCACCACTACCGCTCAGAAAGTGAAATCTACATCTCCTCCTTGTTCTTTCCCACACCCTGTTCTTAAACCTCAGCCACGAAAAAAGGGGGGGAATTAGCACAAATTTTAAATCCCATTATCTTTTATTTTTTTCTATTGTGAAATGAGTGGAAGTATGCAAAACAAATTGGTTTCCATTCAACTATTCTTGCACATTATATTTTATAACATTAATTAAAATATGCAGAGTATTTTCATGCAAAATCTATACCTTGACCAGAAGGCTCGTGTGCCATCATAACAAGGCAAGATTACATGGTTTAAAATTAAGAAGGGAGTGTTCCAGGGTTGTATTCTCTCTCCATACCTGTTCAATCTGTAAGCTGAGAAAATTATTCTGGAAAATGGACTTTATGAAGAGGAGTGTAGCATCAGGATCAAAGGGAGACTCATCAATAACCTGCATGATGAAGATGACACAACCTTGCTTGCAGAAAGTGAGAGGACTTGACGTCTTTGTGGCAGAAAATCAAAGAATACAGCCTTCGATATTAATTACATCTCCATGTCAAGAAAACAACAATCTTACCACTTTACCTTCAAGCAACATCATGATGAATGGAGAACAGATTTAAACTGTCAACTGCTTCATCTTGCTTGGGTCTACAATCAACACCCTTGGTACCAGCAGACAGGCAATCAGGAGACTTATTGCAACTGGCAAAGTCTGCAGTTAGGGACCGCTCCAAATTATGAACAGAAATGATGTCAGTTTGAGGACTGAGGTGCACATAGTTTGGGCATGTTGCTAGGAGGGGTATTCCTTGGATAGGAACATGATGATGCTCTGAAAGGTAGAGGGTCAGCAAAGGAGATAAAGACCCTCAACCGTGTGGATTGGCACTGTGACTTCTGCAATGTGCTATAATGTATCAGGAAGTGTGAAGATGACACAGAATAGGACAGTGTTCAGATCTGTTGTTCACAGGTTCATTATGGGTTGTACTCAACTCAAGGGCACTTTAACAACAACAACAGACAACAGAGTATTTGTACTTGCTTCACTTTCTATCTATACTTCTCATTTCCATGAATCCGTTATCATAGCTTTCTGATTTCTGGGCTTTAACCTTGGGCATTCACTGCCCTTTTGCCCTTGTATGATTGATTACTCTAAGAAGTGAGTACCTCCCTGGCATTCCTCATCACCTTATGAACCTGACTATTGTGTAGTTAGGAAGCGGTTGTGGCGGTTGTGGCTGAGTCTACAGTGAGTTGCACTGCTAACCAAAAAGACTGTGCACACCTGATGGTTCAGATCTACCAGTCGATCCATGAGAGAAAGGTGATCAGTCTTCTCCTTCACCTATGGCAAGGAGTTTGAGTTTTTGATTGTTTGGCTGAGAGTTGAGCCACAGGGGATAAGGCACACTTTCATGAGGTCACCTACATTACTTGGTGTGACTCAGAGGAGCTGGCCCAGATCTGGTAATTGAGCTCTTGCCTTGCCCTCGAGCACCAATTTCTTTTGCTCTCCTTGTTTGTCCCAATTTACATCTGTAGATGTCATTTAGTTCAGTTCCTTGCCTCTTCTGCTGCTTCAGGAAATTGGACAGCTGCCTGTGTTGTTAACCCAAAGGTGACACCTGGTGGTCTGAACTAAGCAACTCTACAAAAGAATGATGGGAATCTATTCTATAGCATTGTACAGCCTCACTACAAAACACTGGGGGCTCAGCTCTGAGTTGAGTCCAACACAACAATAAAAAGAATGAGACCAGCTATAGAACCAATGTGAACAAGGGCAATGTAGGCTTTGACATTGGATGGTCTCAGTTCACAATCAAGATGGCCATGATTTCACACAGACTTCTAGACATTTTAGAGCCTCAGTTCTTCAGAGAATTGCTAATAAAAGTCAGAGTAACAATCCAAATTTATATATAAGACATGGAACTAAAAAATATCACATGATACACCAAAAACATTAGCTTTCTTCTTTCTCCCCTACAGGATCATACTGATATTTACTGCTCTAAGATAGTCATTAATAGCCTTCAGCTAAAGCAGGGCAACTAGAAGCCTCCTGCACATGCATGAGAGAGAGTTCTTGTGGCTTCGTTTGTAAAGAAAGTTGTGCTGTTAACCCAAGTCAGTGCCTCTGTGACAGTTCGAATCCACCAGTCACTCTGTAGGAGAAAGTTAGGCAATCTTCTCTCATTTATTTGCATATGTTGTTATTTTTTGTTGTTGTTAAGTGCCATCAAGGGGACGAAGACTCATAGCTACACTATGATCAATAGATCTGAACCATGTCTTATCTTATGCCATCTTCATCACTGACATTCCGAAGTCCACCATTAGAGTCCCAATCCATCTTGTTGAGGGTCTTCCCCTCCTTTGCTGATCCTCCTTCTTTCCAAGCATGCTGTCTTTTTCCAAGGCCTGTCCACCTCCTAACAACATGACCAGAGTTAGCTTCACTGCAGAGTCATCTATTAATTAGTTCTGACTTAATGGCCAAAAGTGAGTGATATATGCACAAGTATCCTTCAAAGGACATGAATAGATTCCAGAACCCAACTGACCTGATCCCCACGACCCTTTTGCATCTATTGAAATCTACTTCTTCAGCTTAATCCTAATCCTTCTTTTGTCCTTTCTAACTTTGTAAGTTAGGGAGCTCTGGTGACCTAGTGACAAGAAATTGTGCTGTCAACCGAAAGGCACTTGATTCAAATTCACCTTCTGCTCCATAGAAGAAAGATGAGCAATTTCCCCTGTGCAACTTACAGCTTCTAAACACCCACTAGAGGGTCCATTATAAGCCAGTCTGACTCAATGGCACACAAAAACAACTTTGTAAAAGCACAGAATTTTGTTCTCTTTGAAAGTAGTGGTTCTTGATCTTAATCGACCTAGTTCTTCAGCTCTCTGTGCTAGTACTTGAGTAAGTTTGCCTTAACTCTTGCCATCATATCAGGTATTTCCAAACTGACTGCTAAGCCTCTACAAATGACCATCCAGGCTGCCTTAAAACCCAAGATGGTATAACATTCATTCATAAATATTCACAAATCTCTAATTTGCACACCAGTGACTGTAACTATTAACACATTTGTAAATTGTGTTCTAATAAAAATTTCCTTATTAAAATGAATTACTTTTTGTGTCTTATTGAAAAGAATAGCCAATCTCTTCCCTGGAAGGTCAACTATGAGTCTGTTCCAACCAGATGGCCAATAACAAAACCTAGACAGAATAATTGAAAGATATTTGCTTTCAATGTATATTTTAATTTGTAGTTTTATATTTCATATGGGAAATTAGACATTTAAAAATAGACATAGTAACAAACTCCCTTGGAAAGATAAAAATATTATCATCGTTAAAAACATACTCAGTAGTGATTGTCCACATTTTAAAACATCAGCTTAAAGTTAGATGTTCATTTAGTCAATATGAATATGATGCGTGCATAATTCAGTAATTTTATAATTATGTTTTTAGTGTTTTTGAGGGACCTCTGATTGCTTAGTGGTAGCCGACTGTGCTGCCAATGCAAAGATACACAGTTTGAATCTACAGTTGTTCCAAGAGAAAAAGACAAGAAATCTCCTCTCATACAATTTACTGCCTCCCAAAAACTGCTGGAGAGTCAACTATTGCGTACAAGAATCACAATGCTTTGGAGTTCAAAGAGTGTAATATGACTAATATGACCAAAGCAACCTCAAAACTTACTTTCGTTTCTGTTTTGAGCCTGGCCAGATCCCAATTTATCTGGATCTTTCCCTTTCAAGACCATCCCTACAGGCAGACTCATCTCCAGTATAGAAATTCCAGTCTTCTCTAGGGAAACCGTTATAGTCCTTTTTACCTCTTTAGTAACTCACTCCTGTGATACTATCAGATAACTATCATTTTCTGTGCTATTAAAACAGAGTCTTTCAGGTTTCCTCAGGTGCAGAATTGCAAAGAATCCCAGAAGCCTGGAAGGCTTACCTGTCTAAGTCAGTCCTGTGATCTATCAATGAAACTCAGAGTGGTTCATGTCACCAGAATCTAATTTCCTATTCTGGCTTTCTAGTGCTATAGAATATATCTTCTGGTTTCTTGCTATTAGGTCTATGTGTTGCTGGTTTTCTGTTTCTTCCTCTTGAGTGGTACTGTAATTAATGGGTGATGTTGTTTCTTAGATTCTTTTGGCTGCTATTTAATCATTTTTATGGTGTATGCTGAAGATAAGAAAGTTTTAGAAATGCCATTAAATTGCTGTGACTCTATACTATTGTGGACAGCTATAAGCACATTGCAGTGCATAATAATAGGTGGTAAGACTTATTATGATAACTAAAGGGGAAAAGCAAAGATATTTTGAAGGCTTCATATACATTTATATATACACATATACATACAATGTATACATATATTCATATATGTTTATCTTATTTGGGTGAATTTACAGCTCACCTAGTCATAACAGACTCAGAATTGATGAGTCTGCAAGTTTTAAGAGGTTGAAAATAGTAGAAGGAGAGATTGTCAGTTCTTTATCCCACAAAGTAGCTGGTGAATTCTAACTACTTGCTTTGAGGTTAGCACACAACTCCTTATCCACGAAGTCATCAGAGCTCTCTCTATGTATGAATTTATGTGTATATTCCTCAAAGATAAAAAAGATTTTTAATATTTTATTTATTGTTTGGATCAAAGGTTGTGTAGTAGAAAATCGGAAAGAAAAAGAAACAGGACCATGTCCTATTTCCCAGCTTCTTTGGAAAACACATTGTGATAAAACTGGTTTATTGAGGAAGGTTTATGTTTTACTTCTCCATGATCTTCTTGGGCTATGTCAAATTGGAGTGCAATGTCATTCCAGAATCTAGATAGCAAAGAGTGTTTGATCAGACCACAGTGAGATGGCTGATATGTTACTGTAGTTAGATGCTGTCGATTTGACTATGACTCATTGAGACCCTTGAACAACAAATGAGAACCTTGTTCTATCCTGTTCCATCCTTATGATCTCTGCCATGTTCCAGGCATTGCTTTAGTCACTTTGTAAATCTATCCTGTTGAGGGGTTCCTCTCTCTCAACCTTTCACTTTTCCCAGCATGATATAACCCTTAATGACAATAAGACAAAATATACGAGTTGAAGTTTCACCATCTTTGTCTCCAACAAGCACACTCCAATACAGATCTCTTTTTTCTTTTAGTAATCAGTAGGATAATCAGTACTCTTCTCTAACACCACAATTCAAAGGCACTGACTTGTCTTTGGTTTTATATTAATTGTTCAACTTTCAGCAACGTTGTCAGTCAGGAAACTAAAGTGTACCTGATTCAGGCCATGGTCTTCTCAGTTGCTTGCTACGCCTCAGAGAGCTTGACAATGACTAAGAATGACAGAAGAAGTTATGCCTTTGAGTTGCGGTGCTAGAGAATGATATCAAACATATTATAGACTTCCAAGAAAATAAACATGTCTGTCCTGGAAAGAGTGAAAACAAATTGCTCATAGGAGGCAAGGATTCTGAAGCTACATCTCACATATTTTGGGCACGTTGCCAGGAGGGCACACTCCTTGGAAAAGAATATCAAGCTTGAAAGGGCAGAAGAGCACCATAGGAGAGGAAGACACTTAATTAGATGGATTGACATAGTAACTTGGATAATGGAGGATGTCAGAGATAGTGAGACTGGCTCAGGATAGGGCAAGTTTCGGAGCTATTGTGAATAGGGTAACTATGAGTCACAGGATACTTGATGGCACATAATATTGCAGTGTTTTAGCTGAAGAGCAAGATAGCTCTAAAGATGTCAATGAACTGAGTTTACTTTTTCTGCTTAGCATTCTTCTGTTTTAGTAACAGTTTCATAATGAATAAAATTGTGGAGAATGTAGTTAGTAAAATATAATAAACTGCAAAATCTGAAATGTTAATGAAAGCACTTCTTTTCACTAATCATGAAAAAGGTGTTTTTAGAAATTCTAAAAATTTTAGAAAATACGACACTTTTGTTGAGTAAATTATTCAGGAATCTTCCTTCTACGAAGAAGAATGTGGCTTTAGAATTGGAGGAATGCTCATCAATAATCTGTGTTACAAGATGACACAACCTTGCTTGTGAAAGTGACCTAAAGCACTTGTTATAGAAGATCAAAGAATTAGTCTTCAATATGATTTACATCTCAACATTAAGAAAACAAAGATTCTTACTGAACCTATAGGCAACATCATGATAGAGAAAAGATTGTCAACTGCTTCATCTTACATGGATTCACAATCGACACTTTTGGAATCAAAAGTGAGAAAATGAGGAGATGCATTGCCTGGGAAAATATGAAGTTATGGACCTCTCCAAATTATTGAGGAGTGCATCTGATTCAGGCCATGGCCTTTCTATCACTTATTAGGCATCTTAGAGTGAGACAATGAAGAAGGATGACAAAGGAATTGAAAATCCCACAGACTGCCAAAACAACAGGTATGTCTTAGAAAAAGTACAGCCAGAGTCTTGGAAGCAAAGATGATAAAGCTTACCCCACATACTTTGGGCATATTGCTAGGAGAGGCTAATTCCTTGGAGAGGGACATCATGCTTGGAAAGACAGAGGGTCAATGAAGAAGAGGAAGACTCTCAACCAGTTGGATTGACACAGTGACTGTCACAATGGACTCAAGTATGTCAGGAAGTGTGAGGATGGCGCAGGATAGGACGGAGTTCAGACCTGTTGTTCATAATGTCACTATGGGTCAATATTGACTCAAAAGCACCTAATAACAAGAAGAAGATGATAATGTTTTTGTACCATAGTCTTACTTTTAAAAGAAAGATATCAAAATATTTGCAAACAATATTTTTCAATCCATGTTTGAAAGTCATTTTAAAGAAAAGTAGTGCTTTATAGGCAAATCCAATTTTATACCTGATATATCTCACAATTCATTTTCACAAAATAACGATCATCTCTTTCTATTATTAAACAAAAATATGAAATACGTCCTCACTCACAGAAAGTGATGCATATAAAAAAGACGACAATCCAAACAAACTAAAATGCAACAAAAGAATAAGTAAGCATACTGTTATTACTGATAACAAGGAAGTTGCATAAATAGATAACAGTAAGTAGATAGATACAGATAATTACATAATGGTTCAATCTGCAGATTCCACCCATAATAATGTCTACAGGATATGGGGGCAAGATGTTATGGTTCACAATAATTCCCCAGTGTGGTGGGGGGAAAAAATGAGATTTTTTTTGTTTACTGAGAAGGTCTAGTAGAAAGGCAAGGCATAGAGTAAGAGGTAAACAGTAGCTGTTTTTACACCTTACTTCTCATTAATCACCACCAGAACAGATGCTTGAGATAGGGTAGAAGCTCTCATAGAATTCTGTGAAACCTAAGAAAAGTAGTTTCACCAAATGAAAGGGGTACTTCTCAGTCACACTTCTCACCATCTCCATGACTACTTAACTGGAATCTGAATGCACCCCAGAGGAATCAGTGCATTGTAAACCCAGCATCATTAATCAGAAAAATAACCATACAGACTTGCAAAGTTCATTTTTATTTTCTTCTATTATTAATATTATTGAGAATCTTTTCAAGATATTGTTGTTGTTAGGTGCTGTCAACTTGAGTACAACTCATAATAAACAAAATAATATCTGAACTCTCTTCTATCCTGTGCCATCCTCACATTTCTTGACACACTAAAGTCCATTGTGTCAATCAGTCATCGGATCAATCCACCTGGTTGTGGGTCTTCCTCTCCTTCACCAATCCTCTACCCTTCCTGAAATCATGCCCTTTTGCAAGGAGTAGTCAATTCTAGCAACACACCCAAAGTGAGGCGATGCCTCATCAATCTTGCACTCTGGCTGCACCCTCTCCAAGAAATATTTTTTCTTTTTGCTCTCCATGGAGTATTCAGTGCTCTTCTCATATGCCACATCTTAAAGGCATCAATTACCTGTCATCTTTATTCATTGTCTCACTCTCAGGTGCAAAGCAAGTGATCAGAAAGATGATGGTCTTAATCAGATACACCTTAGTGCTCAAACTGATGCCATTACTCCTCAATAATTTGGAGAGGTCCCTAACAGTAGATTTTCCCATTGCAATGTATTTCTTTATTTCCTGACTGCTGGTACTAAGGGTATTAATTGTGTATCATAGCAAGATGAAGTTGTTAACAGTTTCAATCTCTTGTCCATCTCTCATGATGTTGCCTATCTTTTCAGTATATTTATTGGTCAACTGGACATTCTGATCTTAAACTTCCCTAATTCTTTGTGTTTAATTGGATTATCTTCATTGATTTTTGAAATTTTGTAGGTATTCTGTTTTTCAATTTGTATATGTTTCAATCATTTTTGTTCTTATGGCATCTAATTGCATCCACCTCACTGTGACCCTATGAACAATGGAAACAACTATGCCTATCTCACACCAGAGCTCACCTCACAATAATAGCTGTATTTGAATATTTTTGTTGCAACCATTGTGTCAATCCTTCCTATTGGGGATCTTTCTCTTTTTCACTGACCTTATGCATTATCTGTAGGTTCCTATCAGTGTAGTGTTGTGAGTTATACTGCTAACTCAAAGATCAGGTTTTCAAATTCACATCTGTTTCAAAGTAGAAAAAATAGCAATCTCCTCTCATTTTGATTTACAGGTTGAGAAATCCAATAGTAGCAACCATAAGTCAGGTTCAACTCAACAGTTGTGATATTGGTTATACATTAGCAAATATGCGGTCTTTCTCCATCCACAGAATAGTTCCTGCTGATGACATGCCCAAACTGCAAAAAATGAAACCTCATCATCCTCAATTCTAAGAGGTGTTCTGGATTTATTTCTTCGAAGTCAGATTTTGTTGTTGTTGTTCTAAAAACTCTATTAAAAGATTTAATTGTCAAGGATTTCATTTTCTTTCACACAAAATCAACAACTATGGAAGCTGCAATCAAGACATCAAATAAAGTATTGCTTTGGGCAAATATTCTACTACAGTGTTAATCAATGAAGTCATTTTAATGACTCAGGTATGTCTGACCCAACTTGATTTCTAATACTTCCCTTCGCATATGAAAGTTGTACAATGAATAAAGACCACAGAAAATTGTTGTCTTTGAACCGTGGTGTTGGTGAAGAATATTGAGTATATTATTGTGGGGGTTTTTGTTTGTTTGGTTGTTGTTTTGTTATTTTTTTTATGTGCTGTTGAATTGGAACTAACTCATGGTTGACCCTCCAGTGAGTGTTCAGAGGCAGTTAATCACATGGGATAAAATTGCCCATCTTTCACTCATGGAGCAGCTGGTAGATTCAAACTGCATTCCTTTAGGTTGACAGTTCAACTCTTAACACTAAGCCACCACAGCTTCCTGAATATACATTGAAATGTCAAAATAACAAGCAAATATGTCTTCAACAAAGTCTAGCAACAGTACTATATAGAGGCAGAGATGGTGGCAGTTAGTGTTACATATGGAGGTCATACTGCCAGGAGGAGTCAGTGCCTAGATAAGGATAAAATGCTTGAAAAAATAGAGGGTCAGTGAAGGAGAAGAACTTTAGTGAGACTGGTTGATATCATATCTTCAGCAGTATTTATGAAGACGGCACTGGATGAAGTTGTTTTATTCTGTTGTATACAA
>NW_006399751.1:17754004-17764431 GCF_000299155.1 Elephantulus edwardii | reverse complement strand
AAACCATACCCTGTATCAGGCACTCCTTAGTCTCCAGACTGACATCTTTGCTCTCCAGCACTTTGGAGAGGTCCCTAAAATCAGATTTACCCAATACAATCCATATTTTGAATTTCTGACTGTTGGTACAAAGGATGTTGATTGTGGAGGTAAGCAAACTGAAATTATTAATCTCCATCTCTTGTATATTTTACGTTGTTGTTGTTGTTGTTGTTGTTGTTGTTGTTGTTATGTGCCATCAAGTCCCTTGCAACTCATAGTGACCTTATGTACGATAGCCCTGAAATCTGCTCTATCCTGTGCCAACTTTACTGTCTCTGACACACTTATTCTCATTACCCTAGTCACTAAATCAATCCAATTCTTTGATAGTCTTACTCTCTTTCTCTGTCCCTCCAGCCTTCCAAGCATGATGGCCCTCTACAAGGACTGGTCCCTATACAAGGACCAGTCCCTCTTTGCAACATGCCCAAAGTATGTCAGACAAAGCTTAAGAATCCTTGCCTCCAAGGAACAGCCTGGTTTCACCATCTCTTGGATAAATCCGTTTGTTCTCCTGCAGTCCATGATATATTCAATACTCCTTTCCAGCACCACAGCTCAAAGACATCAATTCTCTTTCTATCATCCCTAGTCATTGTTCAGTTCTCTTAATGGTTGAATTTTGATGTAATTAGTTTTATAATTTGTATGAATGTGTGTTTTTAAATTAGAAGTTCATCTCTACTTAGAATTCAATAAAATATTTGTCCATGTATGCTAAATTTTTTCAAGTTAAGATTCTTATGCCATTTTTAGTTTATTTTTTTTCTATATAGACTGAGATTATTATCTAATTTTACTTTCACCAAATAGCTAATTGTCCAATATCATTTATCAGATAATTTCTCTTTTACTCACTGATTAGGGAAATGTCATTTGTACAGTAAAGCTTTATTTCTATTATTGATTTTTAAAATATAATCCATAGTCAACTTGGACTGGGGTGGGGAAGTGGTGGGCAGGGACGAAAATGTGCAACAACAAGTGAATGAGAAAAAATTAAATGGAAAGAATATGCTGTAAAAAACATGTTGCATTAAAATAAACAGTCATTAAAACCTAGCTTTTCACATAAAAAAATAAAGCCTGATATATATATATATAAAATCATGTTAATTTTCATTATCAGTACTACCTACATTAATTAGTTAACATGATATGTTATAGCACTATAACATTTGTGTAGCTTTACATATATTGAAACACTTTCTTTTCTGATATAAATGATATTTAGTCATTATAAATGTAAGGGTGCTTTCTTAAGAAATTGCTTAATTAAATTGGAAAATATTAATTAAAATTTATATCTATATTTATCAATGTGATTGTTATACAATGTCCTTTTTTTGTACTCTTTCTATTTTGGTTTTGGTACAGAGAAGTTACATGTTTGTAGGAGTGTGTATATTTAATGCAAAGCAGGAGTGGCATCCATTTCCTAAATAACATGCATCGGGAAACTCTATGAACTTTGATAAATGTTGATAGTAGTAGAGGTGCTTTAGGGCTTTTGTACATGGGGTCGCTACGAGTCCTCAGAACAGAGCAAGGAAACACTGCACAGTTCAAAATAAGGAAAGGAGTGCATGGGGAATGCATCCTGTCCCCATATCTTTTCAATCTGTAGGCAGAACAGATCATTCGGGAGGCAGGGCTTTATGAGGAGAAGTGTGGCATCAAGATTGAAGGAAGACTCATCAACAGCCTATGATATGCACTTGGTACAACCTTGCTTGCTGAAACTGAAGAAGACCTGAAGCATTTACCAAAAGGTCAAGGACTGTAGTCTTCAGTATGGATTGAAGCTCAACAAGAAGACAAAGATTCTCACCGCTGGGCCAATTGGCAGCACCATTTTAGATGAAGAAGAGATTGAGATTCTTAGCAATTACAGCTTGCTCAGATCCACAATAAACACTTTTAATTAACACCAGCAGTCAGGATATGAAAAGATGAATTGCATTGGGAAATATGCTGTCATGGACTTCTCCAGAGTGCTGAAGATCAGCAATTTCAGTCTAGATACAAAAATGTGCCTAATCCAGGCTATGGTTTTCTCAATTATTTGTTAGCTTCAGAGTCAGACAATGACTAAGCATTACAGAAGAAGAATAGATGCCTTCATGCTGTGGTGCTGGAGAAGAGTCTTGAACATACCACTAACTGCCAAGAAAACAAGTAAGTCTGTCTTAGAGAGGGTGAAACTAAGTCTCTCTTTGGAGAGTGGGATTTTGAAGCTCTCCCTCATTTACTTGAGACATGTGGCCAGAAGAGATCATCCTTGCAGAAGGACACCATGCTCAGAAGGGTGGATAAACAGTACAGAAGAGGGAAACCCTGAAGAGATGGTTTGATACAGTGACTGCGGCAATGGGGATTGGTATGTCACAAATAGTGAGACTGTCTTATGACAGGGAAGGGTTTAGAGCTGCTGTACACAGGATCATTATGCATCACAGGCAACTCAACTAAATACAATTATATGACAGGTTGGGAAGCAGAAGTGGCATCCATTCTTAAACAACTAGCCTCTGGGAACTCTATGAACATTAATAAACGTCGATAGTTGTAGAGGGGCTTCTGGCCTTTTTTCATATAAGTATCTAAAATGTACATTACCAAAATTGAATCGGTCTTTTCTCCAAATCTATTTATCTTAATATATCCTTTTTTCAGTGAAAACAAAACAAAAAAGCCCTGGCTAATCCATTCCGCTAGTTGTTTATGCACTAAACCTTTTAGTTATTATTGACAAACTATTTCCTCCCTTGTTTGGATGTTTGTCTCACTCTTCAACAGACAGAGTATGGTCATCTTTACTGCTAAAACCTTTAAAGCACCTCTCATCTGTTGTTTTCATTTCTATCTGCCATTTAGTCAGAACAGACTCTTAGCTGAACTTCCAGACCATTTTTAGAAGCTGTATATTGCAGAGGAGAAGAACTCTCATCTTTTGCCCACAGAGTACCTGGAGGATTTGAACTTCCTGTCTTTGACTTGGTGCCATCACTCCTTGTCAGTCGGTCACCAGAACTCTATCTCTCATCATATTATTTAAATATTCTAATCAAAGTGATCCTTCTACTATTCTTTCCCATATCCCTTTCTTTATTCTATTCTACTTACAGAATATATAGTGATCCTTGTAAAACACAAGCCTGACAAGTCTGCTGCTGATGATCATTACTTTCAATCTTAACTCCTCCTTTTTCTCTCTTGTCCACCTTATTCAGATCACAATTGCTCTCAGCTGATACTCACATATACCAGAGATAGTCAGGGTCTATATTTGTGTCATATGTCAGATTGCTACCGAAAAGTTGTTGCTGTTATGTGTTGTTGAGTTGGAACCAGCTCCTAGCTGGCCCTCCAGCAGGTTTTCAGAGGTTATAAATCCCACCAGAGGAGATTGCTCATTTTTCAAATGGTAAGAGGATAGTGAGTTTGAACCACTTGCCTTTGAGCTGGTAGCTCAAATCCTTTACCAATGAACAAATAGCACTCCCCATAAAGATACATATAGATAGATAGAGAGAGAGAGAGATAGAGATATAGGTATATCTATATATATCATGTCTATTTATATGTATATATTTATGAACAAAGGCAATATGTATGAGAGAAAATATTAAAGTCAGGAAAGACTAGATAAATCTAACAGCTAAAAAATAATTTCAGTTAAATTATTAATCTGAGTAATAGGTGTCTTGGAGTCAATGGGACTGTCTCAGGATAGGGCAGGTTTCAGAGCTATCAGACATAGGGTCTCAATGAGAGGACAGAAACTCGGCACATAACAACAACATGATTCAGCACAAAACTTTTTTTTTCCATTTGGAGACTCTTATAATATCAACTCTAACTTGATTTAAAAAATCTACTTGAGAGTGCATCTAAATTCCAAAATCAATCTCCATAATAGTCTATGTGTTTCCTACTGCCAAAGGGGCCCTTTAGAGTAGTGAGAGAAGATCTTCACCCTGAAACCCACAGCGTCCCTTTTCAGCAGGAAGTAGCTAAGAGAATACGCCATCCCCTTTTCCTTATGAATCAGGGTGAAGTCTCTCTCAGGGAGGAGTGATAGGGAATGGCAAAGGACACACTGACAAAGAAGATTAATCAGAACTGGCTTTGACAAGCACTGTGGCATTTGGACAAGAACAAACTGGGAGGAGGGTAGAGAGAATGGTGCAGCGGTGAATGAATGGAAACCAAAAATCTCTGTAAATGTTTATGAAAATTAATAAAATATAATTATAGGAAAAAAATCTACTTGAGGCTTTTGATCTTTTCTAGAAGAAAATGTCAGAAATAACTTAGAAGTAGAAAAGGTATTAGAGTTTGAGTATGACATGAATAGCATAAACAATGGTGTGATAAATGAATTTAGAATTAGTAAAAATATAAAAGGAGTTTATTAGGCATTTGTTTTACACTAAAACACTAGTTTATCTAGTGAATAAAGCTGTCATGAGAAGTCCACAGTGTTAATTAAGTTAAAACATTCAGTTACATTTTGTCAGATTTTCCCACTAATGATATTGTCAGTCTTAACTCTGATTAGACAATAGAATAATATTTTTAAAAATGAAAATACAGAAGAGTCGACTGATAAGTGACCCTCTATCTGGAGGTTGTAAGTTGCACAGGCAGTTACTGACTGACGTTCTCTCAAAAAATGACTAGAGGATTCTGTCTGCCTTCCTTTGGGTTGGCAGGCATCACTACAATCTCCCTACTTTAAACTAGTAGATGTAAATTATACTATGAATAGTAAAAGACTTTAAAATGAATTGTGATAAACTCCTATGATTGTAAAATTATGAAATACAAAAATGTGACAGTTTATGCTATAATTTCAACTCATGTTTTATATTTTTATAGGCATAAATTGGATTTCTACTCGCTTTCCTTACTGTTGATATTTTCACCCAGACCTTGTGAAGATATCCAAGATTATAATGTAGATTGGACAAAGGTAGACTCTATCTCTTAGTTTCTTGCTGTTGGTAATAGCTACCCTTCAGTTAACCACAATGCACAGCCAGCCTGTGAAAAACAGGTCTAAATCTTACCCTTTGCTGCATCATCCTCATGACCTTGCTCCAGGTTGTTGTTACGGTTATTGTGTCAATCCTTCTCCTTGAGGGTCTTTCCATAAAGACTCTCTTGCAACAAGAATAGTTCCATTATTTTGCATTAATAGTTTAATAAATAGTATTACAAGTTTTATATTAAATGTTTTACTCTATAAAAATTAAAATACTTTTTTAACCAGCAAACAATACAGAATTCAAGAATGAAATCTCTAATAAATAAAAAAATAAGGAACTAAAAATCTGTATTAGTCACTTTCACTTGTTTTTCATTGAAAGGAAAACTAGGTAAAGGTAATTAATTGAATCCTCTCTGAAGCAATTTTGAAAATGGCATATTGACCCAATATTCATTTTCTTACTCCAAACCAATGAAGTGTTATTGTCAAGGTTCATTCAAATGCAAAAACTACTTTAATCCTTCAAGGAATAACTAGACATGGAAGAGAAGTAGTGTGTATTGCATTTTTTAATAGATGAGAATGAAAGGGCAAAGAAAAATACTATTGGCAAAAGTATTTTGCAGTAAGTAGTTCAGGTACCAAGAGGGTAAGCTAACTGTATGCACTGTGCAAGATATAAGACCAAAGACATCATGGGAAAAATAACAATTTTGGAGATATATGTTATATCTACATCCATTCAAATTATTGCTTATATAAGTATGTAATATTCTATCTATTTGAAAGTCATTCAGCGTCATTGTTTGTGGCAAACAATGTGGGCAAAACAAAATGCAGCAGGGGCTAGCATCGTCATAGAGTGAGTTATATTTCTACCTCTACTTTATATACTAACACATAAAAATATTTAGAAACAAATTAAAGAAAGCAGGTTATAAAATTAGAATAACAACAGTATCTATCTATTGGTTTCTACGGAACAGGACTACCCTAACTACTGTACAGATAATTGCTATTCAATCCTTGTACCCTAATTCGTTATGTTGTTGTTGTTGTTGTTCTGTGCTGTCGAGTCGCTTGCAACTCATAGCGACCCTATGTACAACAGCCCTAAACTCTGCTCTGTCCTGTGCCAATCGCACTGAATTGTCTCTCCACAATATAATGTATATGATAATGTAGCATAAAAGTTTTGTAAGGCTTCCTTCTCAATCTGCTAAACTAGTTTTCAAATTATTCAAGGTGGAATGCAACACACTTTAATCCATGGGTTAGAACCTGTAACCTTTTTATTTATTTTTTTTTTCTGACAAGTGATAAAAGGTGATTCAAGCTGAGAAGGAGGACCTTAGTCTAAGTAAGAAAGAAGGAATAAGTCCTTCTGGAGTGTTCAGAAGCGCTAAGACATATGGAGATCTCCAAGGAATACTGGGCACACAGATGCTGAAGGGAAACTTGGAGGTTTCTCTAGGACTGACAGAAATACCTTATATCCAGCATCTGGGCTTGTCCTTCTAGTGTCCTAAACTGTGAAAGAACACATTTCTGTTTGTTGAAAACATCTATTTGTAATTATCACTGTAACAGCAGTAAAAGATAACCCAGAGAGTTACGATTGTTACTTTTTATCCAAGGAAACTGAAGTCTAAATTATGATGATAGGAATGGTCTTTGTCTATAGTCTCAAAGGCCTCAAAACAAATCTATCTGTAATTCCATATTTGCTTGCACTAGAGACAAATATTCCAATATTCTTAACCTCATTTTCCCTTAAAAGGCACTAGATAACTTGTACCTACATAATTTGGACTTTCTAGAACTGACCATTCCTTTGAGATCTGTGTTATTTAAACAGAATATTCTTCACCATGAAAAGGAAAGAAATAAATCTACTTCTGGAAACATTTTACTTCCAAAAGAAAAGGACACCCCCAGCAATGATTAAGTGTAAGGAACACATTTTGGAGTGTTCATGTAATCTGTTTTTTAAGTCCACAAAAAAAAATCTAGAAATACTTTTCTATTGTCACGACAATGTGAAAATAAAAACTGTTTCATTAGACATTTCTAACCTAAGCTTGTGTTTCTTTAAGCCTAGAATATGTTTATTTTCAAAACATCTCACTTGCCTTCTATATAAGATTCTCTTAGTGCATGGCAATTTTAGAAAACTATGACTCATGGGTTTTTTTTACAGTTTTGACACACAATGGCCCTATAGGGATGTTGTAGGTGTTATGGAGATGGAACTAAGGTCTGTTGACCCACCAGTGGGTTTTGAGAAGCTGTAAATCACACAGAAGGAGATTGCTCATCTTTCTCTTGAAGAGCAGCTCATGTGGATTTCAACCACATAATTTTGAGCTGGAAGCACAATTCCTTTGCTCTATAGAGTTGCTGAGGCTAAAAATCTTTGTGGAAGCAGACTACCACATATTTATACCACACAGATATTGTTGCTATTGTGATTGTTGTTGTTATTGAGTGCGGTCCTGTTGCCTTTGACTCATAGTGACCCTATGCACAATAGCTTTGAACCCTGCCCTATTCTGAGCCAGTCTCCTCACTGTCTCAGACATACCTAACTCAATTATCTCAGTTACTATGTCAATCCAATTCATTCAGGAGATGCAGTGTTCCCTCTTGTGCTGTCCATGCATGCTGTTCTTCCCCAAGTACTGATCCTTCCTGGCAACATGCCAGAAATACATGAAACAGAACGTCAAAATCCTCACCTCTAAGATGCAACTTGGTTTCAGCCTCTCCCCAGGACAAACCTTTTTATTCTCTTTTTTGTTGTCGTTGTTATGTGACATTAAGTTGCATGCGACTCATAGTGACCCTATGTACAACATAGTCCTTAACCCTGCTCTGTCTTGTGTCAACTTTACTATCTCTGACACGCCTACCTTCACTACCCCAGTGACTGAATCAATCTGTCTTATCAATGGTCTTCTCTCTTTCTCTCTCCCTCCACCCTCCCAAGCATGATGTCCCCTCCAAGAACTGGTCCCTTTTCTCAACATGCCTAAAGTATGTCAGATGAAGCCTCAGAATCATTGTCTCCAAGAAGCAGCCTGGTTTCACCTTCTCTAAGATGCACCTGTTTATTCTCCTGACAGTCATTTAACACTCTTCTCCATCACCACAGCTCAAAGGCATCAATTTTCTTTCTATCATCCCTAGTCATAGTCCAGCTTTTGGACACATAGCAAGCAATTGTGAAGAACATGACCTGGATCAGGCACATTTTAGGCTCCTGACTGACATCGTTGCCTTTCAGTACTCTGGAGAAATCCATGACAGTCCTCTTTTCCAATGCAATTCATCTCTTGATTTCCTGGCTGCTGGTACCAAGAGTGTTGATTGGATAGTCTATGGAATGTTCAACACTCTTCTCCAGCACCACAACTCAAATGCATCAATTCTCCTTCTGACATCCTTAGTCGTTGTCCAGGTCTCTGATGTATAGCTAGTGAGTGCAAAGACTATGGCCTGAATCAAGCAGACAAACTCATATAAACTAGTAAGAAAAAACCATGAAACAGTAAAGAAGACTAATGGAATGGAGAAAATTTCCATAAGGTCTTGGCTATGTTAGATTTATTGGCCTATTGGACTTTGCGAATTTAATGTTTAAGGGCTGTAACCTAAGTGACTCGAGTCATACTGTCTTGTAAAGATCTATGGGAAATGATTAAAATGTTAATCTGCTAAGAGAACATAAACAGAGAAGTAGTTCTGCATCCAGTGACAGAACCCCCAAATACACAAAACTAACAGATTTGAAAAGTCAGATAGTTCTAAAACAATAGTGGGAGACTGTAGCCCACTGCTCTCAAAAATATAACTAGAAATAAACTTACTAAAGATATGGTGTACTGGTGGTGGTGGTGATGCTAGTAGTAGTGGCGTACCATCTAATCAAAACTGACCCATAGCTGACCCACCAGTGGGTTTTCACAGGCAGTATTCACACAGGAGGAGATTGCCCATCCTTCCCCAATAAAGATAGAGAAGATCAAAACAGTAGGATAAACAACATAGTTCAGAATATACTACCTAACAAAAGTGCAGTACACATTCCCTTACAAAATATGGACCATTATTCAGAATATATTATATTTTAGATCTTAAAGCAAACCTCAGTAAAACTTTTAAAAAATGAAATAACACAGATAAAAAATATTTTCCAATATTGAAGATATTGCTTTCTTTTTCATATGTCATTCTGATTTATTTACAAAGTTGGAATACATTGCTTTTCACAAAAGATTCTTCCCATTACTTTCACCCCACCCACTCATCAAATTGTGCAACCCTCTGATTAACACCCTACCCCCCTAACTCCTCTATTTATACACACACACACACACACACACACACACCCCTGCCTTAGAGCCTCATAATCATTCTACAATCATGGTTTTATACAGTATTTGTCTTGTGGGATTGAGTTAGTTCACTCAGCATAATGTTCTCTAGTCCCTTTCAAGTTAGGTAGTAATTTACAAAATGATTGCTCCTACGTGCTGCTAAGTATTCCATTGTATGAATGTACCACAACTTCTCAATCTATTTGTTTGTGGTTGGACATCTGGACTGTTTCCATGTACTTGCAATGGTTAATAACACTGCTATGAACATTGGTGTACAAGTCTCCATTTGAGACACAGTTCTCATTTTCTTGGGGTGTATTCCAAGCAATGGAATAGCTGGGTTATATGGAATTTCTATATTCAGCTTTTTGAGGAAGCACCAATCTGCCTTCCAGAGTGGTTGTACCATTGTAGAATTCCACCAACAGTGTAAAAGTGTTCCTATCTTACCACATCCTCTCCAACATTGACTAAA
Organism: Elephantulus edwardii; assembly: GCF_000299155.1. NCBI lineage: Eukaryota > Metazoa > Chordata > Mammalia > Macroscelidea > Macroscelididae > Elephantulus > Elephantulus edwardii. The sequence continues at coordinate 17,754,536 of NW_006399751.1, read as the reverse complement.
AGTTGGTTCTTTGATGTTTGTTGTTGTTTGATGCCGTTGAGTCGTAGATGACTCATAGTGACCCTATAAACGAACAGCCTGAGCACTGTTCATACATAGAGTTTCCGGAGGCAAGCCATTTCAGAAGTGGATGCAGCTCCTGCTTCCAGGCTTGATTTAGTCAGGAAGCTCCAGACAACACTGTCCACCATGGGTGCCCATTACCACGACTGGCACATCACTGTCACAGGCTTCAGCATCACATCAACCACGAGTTACCTCAGTACAGCAACACACAGACCAGGGTTCTTTGATAGAATAAATAAAACTGGCAAGCCATTAGCCAGATTGACAAGGGGAAAAATAAGAAAATGCAAATGACCAAAATAAGAAATCAGATAGTTGAGACTACAACAGAACTAATTGAGATTAAAAGTCATTATAATATTCAAAAGAAAAGACTGATAAAGCATTTAAAAAATGGGCAAAATACATGGAAAGAAATTTCATGGAGGAAGATATTTAAATGGCCACAGACGTATGAAAAAATACT
>NW_006399751.1:17730831-17752741 GCF_000299155.1 Elephantulus edwardii | reverse complement strand
GCAGGAGAGGAAGGCCCTCTATGAGGTGGATTGATTCAGTGACTGGGATAATTGGGATGGGAGCGTCACAGACAGTGCAATTAGCACAGCACAGAGCGGAGTTTAGGGCTGTTGTACATAGGGTCGCTATGAGTCGCAGGTGACTCGACGGCACATAACAACAACAACAACAACTACTACTCTGGGAGGCAGTTTGGTGTTTCCTAGAAAAGCTGAACATAGAAATTGCATATAACCAACATATAAGAATTTAGGCACAAGGAGAGATTTGTACACCAATGTTCATAGCAGTGCTATGCACCATTACACGAATATAGAAACAGTCCAAATGTCCACCCACAATCAAATGGATTGAGAAATTATGGTACATTCACACAGTGGAATACTATGCAGCACATAGGAACCACGATTTTGTAAATTGCTACCTAACTTGGGAGGGACTGGAGAGCATTATGCTGAGTGAACTAACTCAGTCCCATAAGTACAAATACTGTATAAAACCATGACTGTAGAATGAGTATGAGGTTCCAAGGGGGAGGTGCGGAAGCAGAGGGGTGAGCATGGGCAGGGAAGGGGCAGGTTAATCACAGGGTCGCCCACTTTGATGGGTGGGGTGGTGAAGGAAATGGGAAAGATCTGGTGTGAAAAATAATGTATTCAAACTTTGGTAATAAACTAATATAAAATTTAAAGAACAGTTATTAGAACATTACAACAGAGGTTGAATGTTTGAAAAGATCAATAACAAAAGAAGACATTAAAGAGGTCATGAGAAAAAAGAAAGAAAAGTGTCTTGGCCTAGATGACTACAAAGAAATATATCAGACTATCAGTTGACACAAATTCTACTAAACATATTCCAGAACATAAGGAAAGAAAGAATACTCACTGAGCCATTCTATAGACCCCACCATAACCTTGGTTCCAAAACTTTTAGAAGAGAAAGCTATAGACAAATGCCTTTCATGGATGTAGACAAACATTATCAACAAAATTCTTGTCAGTAGTATTCAACAGCATTTTTAAAAAAAGATGTATCATGATAAAGTGAGATTGATAACAGGTTGCAAAGATGGTTCAACATTGGAGATCAATCAACTTATTTCACCACATAAATGAAAGAGATGGAAAAGAGTCACACAATAATTTCAGTTTTGGAAGAAAAAGCATTTGATAAAATCTACCAAATTTTCAGATAAAAACTGAGTGAAATAGGAATGTTGTTGTTGGGTGCTGTCGAGTTGGAACTGACCCATGACTGACCCTCCAGTAGGTTGTCAGAGGCACAGGAAAAGATTTCCCATCCTTCTCCTACAGAGCAGTTGATGATCTTGAGCTAAGAGTATATATGCAAAACCAACAGTCACTATCAGTCTGAACAGAGAATGAATAGGAACACTCCACTTGAGAAGGAAAACAGTATAAGGATGATGTTTACCCTTATTCTTATTCAGTATTATACTGGAAGTCTTTCCAAAGGCAGTAAAGTAAGAAAGGGGCATGAAAAGTATTAAAATTGGAAAGGAAGAGGTAAAGCCATCTTTATCACAGAAGGCACAATCTTATACAAAATATAATTCTTAGACTTTACCAAAAAGTTCAGAAAATAAAAAGATTTAATAAAACAACAAGTTATAAGATCAACACACTTAAAATATTTACACAAAAGAATATAGAATATCAAATACTACCCCAAGAAATGAAGAGTCCACATAAATGGAAAAGCACTTCATATTCATGCAATGGACAAAGCTTTGTGCAAGTGAAATATATGAAAAATATCTGTAAATATATATCAATCTGTACTCAAATTCCAAATTCTTGAGGAATAATGATGTCAGTTTGAGGACTAAGGTGCATTTGATACAAGCCATTGTGTCTGATTACTTGCCATGCATCTGCCATGCACAATGAATTAGGATACAGAAGAATTGACGCCTTTGAGCTTCGGTGTTAGAGAAGAGCACTGAATATCCCATGGATAGCCAAAAGAACAGATAGGTATATCTTGGAAAGGATGCTGCCAGAGGGCTCTTTGGAGGCAAGAATGATGAAGTTTCGCCTCACATACTTTAGGCATGTTGCTAGGAGGGGCTATTCCTTGGAGAAGGACATGATACTGTGAAGGGTGGAGGGTCAGTGAAGGAGAGGAAGACCTTCAGTAACGTGGACTGATACAGTGACTGCTGCAATGGGTTCTTGTGTGTCAGGAAGTGTGACGATGGTGCAGGATAGAGCGGAATTCAGATGTTTTGTTTATAGGGTTGGTATAAGTATGACTCGACTCGATAGCACCTAACAACAACAAAAACAACAACTCAAATTCCAAAAATGTTATTTAATAAAGTTAGTAATTTTAACATTATTTGAAACATAGAGAGAGACCCTGAATAATTACAGTAATATTAGAAAACTAAAGATAAAATAAAAGGCCTCCTACTTCCTGAACTCAAAACTTAACTGTAAAAGTGATTGTGATAAGAACCATTTGTCAATACTTCAGTGACAGCCAAATAGTCCACTCCAAGAGAACTGGGTATCCAGAAGTAAATCCACTCATCTATGGATGTTCCACAAAGCGTCAAAGTCCACTCAGTTTGGAAGAACTAGTCTTTTTAACAAAGTAAATCACTTGCAAAAAACAAAGAAACAGAACTTCTATTTTTCATAATTACTAAAACTAATTCAAAATGAATCAAAGACCTAAATAGAGAAGCTAAAATTATAAAGTTCCTTGAAGTAATATAGGCACAAAAGTAGGAAACCTAATTTTTGGCCTAAATTAATTATTTTAGTCTATTAACTAAATTAGCCTATTAAATATGACTAAAATTCATGAATATAAGACAAATGAGATAACTAGAATCTCCTAAAAATGAAATGATACTCATCAAAAGACTTTATAAAAAAAATAAAAAGAGAATCTACACACTGGGAAATTTTTTTGTAGAAAAATATAATCTGGCAACAAGCTGTCAGATGAAGACTCTAAAGTACATAGAATCTCTAAAGTACATAGAAAATCTCAATATTGCAACAACAAAGCTACACACAATTCAATTGGAAAATGTGTGAAGAATATGTAAAGACATTTCACCAGAGAACAATCTGATGGCCTCAAAGGACATGAAAAGATGTTTGCAATCATGAGCTGTAGTCACAACTTTCAGTCAAGTCTGACCCATAAGGACCTTCCATCTCAACAGAAGGAGATTGCTCATCTTTCTTCTGCAGTGTGATTAGTGGATTTGAATCACTGGAGGAAACCCACATCCTTTGTGTTAACCCACATCCTTTGTGTTAGTAGCTCCACTGGCTACCAAATGTAACATATTATTGTTTCTTACATACTTTCATATCAAAATCAAGCCATAGCTGATCTCCTAGCTGGTTTCAGAGGCAGTAAATTGCATGGAAGGAGAATGTCCATTTTTACAATTGGCATCAGAAGTGGAATTTGATGAGATGGTTGTAGACTCATAGAAATGTGGGATTTTTTAAAAAAATGTATGGGTTTGGGAAGTGTGGTTAAAATGGTTACTTTTGCTGCAACTAAAATTAAAGGAAAAGTTAAAACTACTTTTGGCCTGAGGCCATATGCATACAAATGATATAAGTTTGAGGTAGAAAATGAAGTTGAAACCGTTAATTCCTTGAAAGGTTTTTGGGTTAAAGTTTTTGTTTATTTAATTTTATGAATATTATTGTTTTGAGGGGTTTGTTTGTTCATATAGTAATGTTAAGATGTTGCTGTTGTTTTATGCATCTAGTCACCTGCAACACTTAGCAACCCTACATACAATAGCTCTGAACCCTGCCCTACACTGAGTCTGTCTTACTGACTCCAACACACCTACCCCTTTAGCCTAGTTATTGTGTCAATCCATCTCATCTGAGTCTTTCTCTCCTGAACTGTCCCTCCACTCTTCTAAGCATGAAGTCCTTCTCTAAAGACTGGTCCCTCCTGACCATGTTCCCAAAGTATGTGAAATGAAGCTTCTAAAACTTTGCCACCAAGGAGCTGCTTGGTTTCACCCTCTCCAAGACCAACCTCTTTGCTCTCTTGGCAGTTCACTGTATGTTCAATACTCTTCTACAGAATCACAACTCAAAGGCATCGATTCTTCTTCGGTCATCCTTAGTCATTGTCCACCTCATTGATGCATAGCAAAGAACTGTGAAGACCATTTCCTGAACCAGGTACACCTTAGTCTCTAGACTGATATCAGTGTCCATTAGCACTTTTGAGCTGTCTCTGACAAAAGATTTCCCTAGTGAAATGCACTTTTTAAAATTTCAGTTCCTGACTGCTGGTACCATGAATGTTGATTGTTGAGCAGAACAAGCTGAAATTGTTAACAACCTCAATCTCTTCTTTATCTATCATGATGCTGTCAGTTGGCCCAGTGGTGAAAATCTTTGTCTTTTTGATGTTGCACTTCAATCCATAGGGAAGACCTCACCTTCTGCAACAAATGTTGATAAATTGTATAAATAATTAAGGGATTTTAAAAATATTTAATGTTAAGAAATATTATATAAATGAAAACGAGATATTGCAAATCTTTAAAGTGTTTAACTTAGCCCTGAGGCCAATGCTAAAGTGGATATACTTACAGGGGAAAGATTTGTCCTGGAGAAATGCTTTTTATAAGCAGTAGAACTAGAGAGCGTGGGAGTTAGCCTGGGGGGAGGATTAAGTCCCACTTAGTACTTTGAGAATATCTGCATTTTTATAGGCATTCCTTGTACCTTTGATTAAAGAGATGTGTGTGTGTGTGAGAGAGAGAAAGACAGAGAGAGGAGATTTTGATCTTTTTGACCTTTTAACACTGGAATAAGCAGTTTAGCTTCTGAAGCAATGTAAGATTAGTACCAACCAGAGCAGACCAGCAGGCTGTTGTGCAAACAGAGCAGGAAATGCATGGTTTAAAATTAAGAAGAGAGTGTCTCAGGGTTGTAGTCTTCCTCCTTATCTATTTAATCTGTATGCTGCCCAAACTATTCAAGAAGCTGAATACTGTGAAGAGAAATGAGGCATCAGAATTAGAGGAAGACTCATCAATGACCTGTGTTATATAGGTGACACAACCTTGGTTGCTGAAAGTGAGGAAGATTTGAAGCACTTATTGCAGAAGATCAAAGAATGCAACCTTCAGTATGGATTGAATCCCAATGTCATGAAAACTAAGATTCTTACCACGAGACCAATAGGCAGCATCATGATGGATGGAGAAAGGAGAGGAATCATATTGCTTAATCAAGAGAAAGATAGTATCAAGTAAAAGTGAAGTCCATACTACTTGAATGGACACACTAGGAAAGAGACATACCAGGAAAAGAGACAACTTCAGTAATATTTAATATGTTCAATTTTTTGTTGTTAGGTGTCATTGAGTTGAACACAACTAAGTCTTCTTATACTCTCATTACTGTCAAGTCAGAACCAATTCATAGCTGATCCTCTACAGGGATTTTAAGAGTTCTACACAGGAGATTATCCATCTTGAGGAGCATCTGGTAGATTTGAACTGCCTGCCTTTTGATTGGCAGCACAAATCCTTAGTAAATAGTCCATCAAAGTTCCCTATAGATTAGAACCTTGTCCTAAAAAAAAAAAAAAAAAGAACCTTGTCCTATCCTATGCCATTGTCACAATCACTGTCATGCTTAAGACCATGATTGTCATTATTAATTCATCTTTAAGAGGGTCTTCCTCTCTTTCACTAATCGTCTCTCTTTCCCAGCATTTCTGTGGGGAGATTTATATGTACACATAGATGTATCCATAAAACTAAAAACAAAACAAACAAACAAAAAAATAAAAAACACTAACCACAAATTAACTATTTGGGCAAATGCTAACTCTTTTGCATCTGTAGTTCATTGTTGAACCGACATATTACTCATGGGTTATATTGTTTCTTTTATAGGCCAGTCTATGTTTAGACTGAAAGATTACTTCTACAGGTGGCTCTTTAATTAAAATGGTATCTGTGAACATGAATGGTATCTATGAAACATTCTTCTAGGTCGTATAGCTCTGTTGTGTCTACTTGTTGCACAGAGGCAGCTCGTGGTTGCTGTGAAGCTAAATACTGTGACACTGAGGTGTCAAATGTGATAATAGTTACCCATGGCAGACAGTGTTTGGTGGAGCTCACAATTAAAACAAGCTTGGAAACAGCAGTGGCATCCACTTCCGTAAATAGCTTGTCTCTGGAAACCCTACGAAGGTGGAGAAAGGATGGAAGTCACAAAACAGGACTTTTGTTCATAGGGTCGCTATGAGTTGCCTATGACTCAACAGCACATAACAACAGCATCTATGAATACACATGTAGATTTTTGTGCATCTAAACTAAAAAAAACTTAACTTCCTGACTTTGAGTTTATTCTGATAATGATCCTCTATCAGGTTTCTGAGACTATGAATTTTAATGGAGGGAAATTGGCCATCTTTATCCAGAGGAGCTGTTGGTGAATTTGAACTACCACAGATACTTTCTCTTTATAGGAACACAGCATGCTTCAGACTACTACTAGACATATTCAGTTAATAAATGTGTGTCTATTAATCATATATGTATATAGTTGTTGTTATTGTTATGTGCTGTTGAGTCGCTTGCAACTCATAGTGACCCTGTGTACAACAGCCCTAAACTCTGCTCTGTTCTGTGCCAATCACCCTGTCTCTGACACACCCATCCCGATTAGCCCAGTCACTGAATCAATCGACCTCATAGAGGGCCTTCCCCTCCTATGCCGTCCCTCCACCCTCCCAAGCATGATGTCGCTCTCCTAGGTCCAAGGACCGGAACACCTCAATGAGCTCATAATTAAAAAAAAGAGATAAAGACAAGCTTCCTTCAGTATCAACAGGATTGTGATAAATAATGTCATATTGAAGGTCCTCTGGAAGTCTCCTTTCCAAGGTTTCATTTCCTTCTTCTCAAGGATTTGAAATCAATAGGACTGTATTTGCTTATTTAAATATATTATTCACAGTTAAATATATTTATCAAATTTGTACTGATTTACTTAAGCACAAGAAATAGCCATGGCTTGTTTTTAAAAACCTGACTATTATAAATACAGCTTTTTCAAACGATATTCAGTTTGCCTTTCTCTAGTGCTGCATTTAATTTGCATTAAATGTTAAATACTTGATTAGTCTATATTGACTCTGAAATTTGGCAAGTCAATTTTCCCATGCTTAATGTGTAAATTTAACTAGTTAGCTAATTGTGTAAATGGCATATTCTACTAAAACAGTAAAGCTTCTTTAATTGTCCATTTAAGGAATACAAATTTGCTAATATATTCATATTTCCTTTACATACACAGGGAAAAAATGTCACTGAAGAGAAGAAATAAAACATAATATAATATCCCAAAAAACCCCACCATAATATAATATCCAAATAAATAAATATTCTAAGTTTACTAATAGGTCCCTTGTGGTACAGTGATTACAAATACCATTTGACTTAGCAATTCCACTACTGGGAATATACCCTAAAGAAATCTGAATTACCAACCAAAAAGATATATACACACCCATGTTTATTGCTGTCCCTCTCCAAGGACAGGTCCCTCCTTGAAACATGCCCAAAGTATGTCAGAGGAAGCTTCAGAATATTTGACTCCAAGAGACAGCCTGATCTCACCCTCTCCAGGACAAACCTGTTCATTCTCTTAGCAGCCCTTGGTATACCCTATACTCTTTTTCAACACCAACAGCTCAAAGGCATCAATTCTCCTTCTATCATCCCTAGTCATTGTCCAGTTCTCTGAGGCATAGCAAGTGATTGCAAAGACCATGGCCTGTGTCAGGTGCACTTTAGTCTCCAGACTGACATCATTGCTCTTCAGCGCTTTATAAGAAAATCTCAATTATTTTTTAAAAAATAAATAAGGACCTCATTTGTTAACCAAAAGGTCAGCTTTTTGAAACCAATAATTTCCATTCCTCCTTGGGATAAAAATGTGATAGTCTTTTTCCCTAAAGATTATAACACTTCAGGAAAGATTATAATATTGCAAAGTCTATGGGGAGGTTGTACTGTGCCCAACAGAGTCTCTATGAATCAGAGTCAACTCAATGGTGATTGGTAAGGCCATGAAGAAACCGTTTACACACAGCTGGACCTTGGCTCTCATTCTTGCTATTCCTATTAACTTGCATGGGTGAAAAGTTTAAGCTTTCTAAACCTCCGCTTTCTTGTATGAAAAACAGCCCTTGTTATATTCATTATTACTCTCCAACTCCACCATTCAAAGGTATCAATTATTTTTTTAACTTACTTATTAATTTTCCAATTTGCACATGCATATAAAGGAATTGAGAGTGTGAGTGTTTGGATCAGGTACATCTTAGTCTTTAAACTGACAACTTTGCTCTTTAGAATATTAAAGAGGTTCTTGGCAGCTTATGCACTCAAGTATGTCATCTGATTTCTTGACAACTGTATCCATATATGTTGATTGTGAAGACAACTAAAATTAAGCCATTGATGAATTCATTTTTTTCTTGTCAATCATGATTATTGATCTATCATGATAGATTACTGGTCTTGTTGTGAGGATTTTTCTACCATTCCCAGCACTATATGTGGGATTTCTTTCCCTCTTGTCCTAAGGACTGCCCCCTCCTGGCAAAAAGCTCACAGTATGTGAGATGCAGTTTCTCCCTCCTTTCCTCTTCAGAACACACTAGTTTCACTTCCTTCAATAGAGAATTTTTTCTTTTTAAATTCTCTTGGATATCAAATACTCTTTGCCAACACCACAATTCAAAGTCATTGATAGTTCCTTTTTTAAATTTTTATTTATTTATTTATTCTTTTTATGTGTGTACCGTCAAATTGGATCTGACTGGTACAGGAGGCGATTGTTCCTCCTTCTTCAGCAGAGCATCTGGTGGATTTGAACCACACACCTCTGGGATTGCAGTGCAGTTTCCTGCCACTAGGCCACCAGAGCTCGCCGCATTGATAGTTCTTTAGCTATCCTTATTCACTCTCCAACTTTCCAACACATGAAAAGTAATTAAAGACCTGGTTAGAATCAGGTACTCTTTAGTCTTTCAACTGACATCCTTTCTTTTTAGCATTTTAGAGAGTTTATTCACAGCAGATTTTTCCAATGCAGCAAGTCTTTTGATTTCTTGATTGTTGCTATGATGGGGGTTGACTGGAACCATGAAAAAGAAAAAAATGGACAACTGTAATCTTTTCTCCATCTATCATGATATTGCCTATTGGTCTAATGCCCAGTAATTTTGTTTTATTTGACCTTGAGATGTAGTCTGTATTGAAGGCTGCAGTCTTTGATCATCTGTAGCAATTGCTTCAAGTCTTCATTTTCAGCACGCAAGGTTGTGTCATGTGCATAAGTTTATGATGAGTCTTCTTCTGATCTTCATCTCACATTCTTCTTCATATAGTCAACTTCTTTTTTTAAATTGATATTTTAATGAACGTTTGTAGAGAACATGGATTTCCATTCACCCATTCCTGTACATTTTCCTCCTAGCCTCCCCACCCCGCTAGTTAGCTTTTCTCTTCGGAAAAAAAAATTCTTTCATTTTTTTATACAACCCCCCCCCAGTTCACTTTATTATGCAGTTCTTATTCTGGACTGTTGTCATGCAAATAATACCTAATCATATTCTGTTTAAGCAGTTCTCTCCCTCATCTGTTTCAATGCAGTATATATTAGTTATCCCCTCTTTTCTTATTTTCCCCACAACACCGATGTCAGCCCTGATTTATAATAGTGGCATTATGCAGTATTTGTCCTTTTGTGACTATGATATTTCACTCAGCGTAATGTCCTCCAGGGTCACCCATTTTGTATACTATTTCATGAGTTCCTTGATTTTCAATACTGCATAGTATTCCATTGTGTGAATACATCATATCTTCTCTATCCATTCATCTGTTGATGGGCATATAGTCTAAATTCTTAAGTGAATTGTTCAGCATACAGATTGAAGAGGTACAGAGAAAGGATATAACTCTGACATTTGACTCAAAATGAATTAGCTGCAAATATCTATTATTAATTGGAATGTAGAATTTAAAGGATATAAATCTAAGACTTTTTGTCAAAAATTAAATTAAAGATATAAAGATCTATATTCTAGGTAGTGAACAAATTACCAAGGGGTTCTGAATGACCAAGTTCAACTACCAACTACCTTTGAGTCACTCATTTTATTACCCATGAGTTTATCTAACCTTGGAAATAATGTCAGTACAACAGAAAATTTTTATTTGACTTCATATTGACAATTCTTTCATAAATGCTAAAGTTATTTCTTCAAGTTTACTGTATGTTTGGAGGTAAATACAGAGTGGTTTAATCAGGGACTTGATTTTACGTTCTTAAATTGAGTTATGTTTTTGTTGTTGTTGTTATGTGCAGTCGAGTCACTTGCAACTCATAGTGACCCTATGTACAACAGCCTTAAACTCTGCTCCAAATCCTGTGCCAATCACACTGCTTTGATACATCCATCCCGATTACCCCAGTCACTGAATCAATCCACATCATTGAAAGTCTCCCCTCTTGCACCGTCCCTCCACCCTCTCAAGCATGATGTCCCTCTCCAAAGACCTGTTCCTCCTTACAACATATCCAAAGTATGTCAGACAAAGCCCCAGAATCCTTGCCCCCAAGGAGCAGCCTGGTTTAACCCTCTCTAGGATGAATCTGTTTGTTTTCCTAGCAGTCCATGGTACAATCAATACTCTTCTCCAGCATCACAGCCCAAGTGCATCAATTCTCTTTCTATCCTTCCTAGTCATTGTCCAACTCTCTGATACATAACAAGTGATTGCAAAGACCATAGCCTGTATCAGACACACCTTAGTCTCCAGAGTGACACCATTGCTCTTCAGTACTTTGGAGAGGTCCCGAACAGCAGACTTTCCCATAGTAATACGTTTTTGACTGCCTGGCTGCTGGTACCAAGCGTTTTGACCATGGAGCCAAGCAAACTAAAATTAACAATCTCAATCTCTTCACCATCCATCCTGATGCTGCCAATTGGTTCAGTGGTGAGAATCTTTGTCTTCTTGGCATTGAGCCTCAATCCATACTGAAGGCTGCAGTCCTTGACTCTCTGCAGCAAGTACATCAGGTCCACTGTTGTTAGCTACTATAGATTAAACCCCTTGCTCAAGATAACCCCATATACAATGGATTATATAATATTATAATTTACAGTTTTCATTGGCTAATATTTTTCAATAGATCAGCAGGATTATCTTCATAACTATCAGAGACTGGAAGCTCTATTGAAAAATTGTTCAGCATCATAACAATATAAGAGATGACTTACTTGATATATACACTGACTGGGTATCTAACTTGAATTTCCTAGGTGTGAAGTGAAATTTATAGCAATGGACTACAGCTACCCTCATAACTAATCATATTTTAAATTATTTACAATACTAGATAGATCCCTATGGGAATATGGGACTTTTAAGTGGAAGACTATTAGTAAGAAAAGCTATTCCTTTGAGAAAGGTGTCACTTTTGCTTGAAAAAGCAAAAGGTTAATGAAGGAGAGGAAAACCCCCAACAATGTGGATTGACACAGTGATTCCAGCAATGAGTTCTAGTGTGTCAGGAAGTATGAGGACGGTACAGGACAGGACAGGGTTCAGATCTGTTGTTCATAGCATTACTGTGGGTCTTATGCAACTTGATAACATCCAACAAGAACAATGTAGAAGGATTAAAGCCTCAACTAAATAAATTAAATCATCCAACTGTTGTATCTATTTTAAAGCTGATAAAGCAGCCAGAGTATTCACTAAAAAATATCCCAAACTTTCTCAAGTCCATAATACTGGGAATTGCAGCATATGAAGGGGTGAAAGAGATGAGAAGTGTGAGTCAGAAGCATTTTGCAGTTACCATCTGGCTATTTTAACCCCCTGTCTGTGGTACATTTACATGAAAGTCAGCTAAAGTTAAGCAAAAGCCAACAGAAAACCGACTGTACTAACAAAAATGAAAGACTCTCACTGGGGTTGTTTTTAAAGCTTCCAAGAAGAGCCTCAGCCAAAATGAACGCAATTGGCATTTCAGTGTAGAAAAGATCAGATTAGTGTGTTAATAGCTACTACCTTTCCTCTTGATACCTGTTTAAATACTCTGGGTTTGTATTTTGCTACTATTCATAATTGAAAATAGAACTTGAAATTGCAAACACTCTCTTCCAGTGGTTGTAAAAGAAATAACAACAACAAAATTATAGGAAACTAAGGTTAATTCAAAGTCTCCTGGTGTATTAAATAGTTGCTCCCATATAAAATTTCCAAATGCCTGTTTTGAGTTTCCTACTTGCCAAAGTCTTGTCAAGAGAAGTCCCAGTGCATGTGCCATTCATCTGTTCTATGTGCCCTGCAGATGTCTTTAATTGAAGTGTAGTTTGCATACTTTGGAAGAACTCCATCAAGACCCAACCAATGCAGAAAAAATTGAGGACTAGTTTCCAAACCAAAAAAGGCATAGACTTCATTTCATTGGTAGCCTTTGGTGGAAGTGTTGCCAAAGAGAAAGGACACACTGACTGTGCATCTTATAGCTCTATATAGGTCAGCTTTCAATCAACTGTCAACACTATATATCATAAAGCAATTCAGATAGTACCCTATCCATACTTAAAGTAGCTACTCTTATCCCTATGTATGAGTAACGTATAATAAGATCACCAAAATTAACACAACAAAAAAAGAAACAAGAAGGGGAAAGATAGAAATTAAACAAATTACTAGACCTTTTAAATATATTATTAACATTTTTATCTTTAACATATTTAAGGTGTTCTTAAAAGACAAATACTGCAGAATATCATCACTTCAAAGAAAATCACCTCTTGATGATTTGCCCGTTAATGGCTTGTCTTATATTTTCTTATAGCTATTTTATTAAGAACAATTGAGAAAGCTAAATCTTCTAAACTGCTTTTCCATTTGTTTAGTCATTAAACATCCTCCGTGCAATGTGTTTATTTAAAGTATCTCTAGCTACACATTTACAATGCATTTGTTAAATTAGTTAAGAGACTTTAATTGGGCACCAGGGATTAGTTGCTCTATTCCCAAATCTCTTTACTAAAAATACATGAGAACAGTGAGAGGTTTATTTATAACCTTGTTACTTTGGGCCATTAGCAATGTCATTATTTTCCCTATTTATATTTTTAATATGTCACACTCAAAATTCAATTTGTAGCCCAGTTTGCCCATGTTTTATAATGTAGTCTACATTTTTAAGTTAAATACCGTGTATCCACCTGCTAAGTTTGAAACAGGAAAGGATGGGAGAGATTCCAGAAAAGCTGATTTGAAACTGCAAACAGAATTTCTAAAGCTTCCATGCATTGCCCATGGAAAGAATTGACAATGCAACTCTTTTTTTCATGTAAAATGGTTTATCATACTAACTTACTCAAGTATAGGAAATTAATACAAAACCCCAAGAATATATCTAGAGGGGAAGATATTCTGTCATTGTTTCTTTAATCACAAACTTGTGTCATCCCTATGTGAATTAACACATTAGGAGTAGATAATAACATCCTGCCTCTGAGAACTTTTGGGGTATCTGAAAACCATTAACTCATGATAGAGAATTCTGGCAATCCAAATCTGACTCTCCTCACAGACTTTAGATGAGAATTTAGTGGAAAGAGCCCCTGGATTCATACTAAATCATGTCATTGTTGTTATGTGCCATTGAGCTTCTTGTGATTCATAGCAACCCTGGGTAGAACAGCTCTGAAACCTGCTCTATCCTGAGCCAATGTTAGTGTCTCTGACACACCTACCCCCCCCCCCATAACCCCAGTTACTATGTCAATCCATCTCATCGGGAGGGTCTTGATCTTTTGTGCTGTCTCTCCATCCTCTTAAACATGATGTCCCTCTCTAAGGATTTGTCCCTCCTTGCAACATGTGCAAAGTATATTAGATGGAGCTTCAGAATCCTAGCCTCCAGGGAGCAGCCAGGTTTCACCCTCTCCTAGACAAACCTGTTTGTTCTCCCCGCAGTCCATGATGTAGTCAATACTCTTCTCCAGCACCACAGCTTAAAGCCATCAATTCTTCTATTATCTCTAATCATTTTTCAGCTTTCTGATGCATAGCAAGAAATTTGCAAAGACTGTGGCCTGGATCAGAAGCACCTTAGTGTCCAAACTGACGTCGTTGTTCTTCAGTACTCTGGAGAGTTCTCTGTCAGCAGTCTTTCCTAATGCAATTCATCTTTTGATTTCTGGGCTGCTGGTACCAAGAGTGTTGTGGAGATAAGCAAACTGAATCTGGTAAAAATCTCAACTCTTCAGCATCTATCATATTGCTGCCAATTGGCTAAGTGGTAAGAATCTTTGTTTCCTTGATGTTGAGCTTCAATCTATATTGAAGGCTGTAGTCCTTGACCTTCTGCAGAAAGTATTTCAAGTCCTCTTCAGTTTAGGCAAGCAAGGTTATATCATGGGCATAATGTCACATTCCTCGTCATAGAATCCAGCCTCCTGGATGATCTGTTCTGCATATAGACTAAAAAGGTATAGAGATAGGATGTATCCCAGGCATATATACTTCTCAATTTTGAACCATGCATTATTGTCTTGCTCTGTTCTGATGACTGCTTCCTGGTCCAAATATAGGTTTTGCATAAGCACAAGCAAGTGTTCAGAGATTCTCATTCTTCCCAGAGTTAGCCATGGTTTGTTGTGATCCGCACAGTCAAATGCCTTTGCATAGTCAATGAAACACAGATAGACATTTCTGATACTCACTGTTTTCAGCCAAGATCCATCTAATATTAGCTATAATATCCCTAGTACCACAGCCTCTTCTTAATCCAGGCTGCACATCTGGCAGTGCTCTGTTGATGTGCTGTTCCAGTAATTTTTGGATAATTTTCAGCAGAATCTTGCTTGCATGGGTTATTAATTACATTGTTTGATAATTTTCTCACTCTGTGAGGTCTCCTTTCATTGGAATGGGAACAAATCTTTTCTAGTCAGTTGGCCATGTGGTTGTCTTTCAGATTTCTTGGCACAACTTTGTGAACACATACAAGGATGATAAAAAAGTTATTGTATCAGCCAATTTCAGTTAATAGTGAACCTATAGAGTGTAGCAAACAATAGGATTTCCTAGATTATAAATCTTTACCAAATAAAACTACCTCATTTTTCTCACACTGACCTTTAGGTTAACAGTCATTAATATGTTCACTATATCCCTAGGCTCATTCTCCCTCAAGCATAAATATTGATTCATTATTTTTCTAAATAGATATTCATCTTCACCTTACAAATTCAGACACAGCTTTAAATACATAGACTTTTTGGGTTTTTCCCTAAATCAATGTTCTCATGATGTTATACTCTATGGTGTTAGGACTTCTAATGGTTTTTCAATCCATTGTTTTAGTCCACTCAGGGAGTGTGGTCTCCAGCTGCCTAACTTCAAACACATAGATCACTATTGACTAACATCTTGAACACTGACAGATCCAAGGCCAACATAAAAAAGAGAGCTAACAATAGGAAAAACTGCTATCAGGGACCTTTCCAGAGTACTCAAGAGCAAGAATAGCAGTTTAGAGACAAAGGTGTGCCTGATTTAGGCCACAGTCTTTACAATTACTTGCTATGCATCTGAAAAATGCATAATGACTAAGGATGATAGAAAAATTGATGACTTTGAATTGTGGTGTTAGAAAAGAATATTGAATATATTATAGGCTGCTAAAAGAATAGATAGATCTGTCCTAGAGACAGTGAAACCAGGCTGCTCCTTAGAGGAAAGAATTTTGAAGCCAAATCTGACATACTTTGAGCATTTCACCAGATGGGAGAAGTCCTTGGAGAAGGATATCATGGTTGGAAGTGTGGAGGGAGATTGAACGACAGGAAGGCACAGGATGAGACAGATTTACTCAGTGACTGGGGTAATGGGGGCAGGTGTGTCAGAGATTATGAAATTGGCTTAAGATAGAACAGGATTCAGAGCTGTTGTACACAGGGTCACTATGACTCACGGGCGAATTGACAGCACAAAGCAACAATAAACACGATCTGACTGTAGAGAGATTGTGGTGGAACATAGCCTGGTAGAGCCTGGAAGACAGAGCCAGAGTTAAAGGTCCTGCTTGGCAGATGACTGAAGGAAAATCTGACTTGTGACTGCTATGACATAAAGCGTGCTTGACAATTGAGGAAACCAAAGGCTTCTTTAATTTGTGTTGCTGGACTGAGACTTGACTTTCATTTGTTGACTGAGAAGCTGTTTGAACTAACTGAAGAGTTGTGACTTGCTGTTAAGTTGACTTGGAATTGCTGTCACCAAACCTGGATTTTCATTGTGTGATATCCTTTTCCTCCCTTGCAACCCAATCTATTTCCTTACTAAACCCCACAACTATGAGTAAAGTTGAGTTTGTGAATTATTGCCAATGAATTTCAGACCCATCAATTAATAGAAGTAGGTGTAGGAGTGTGTGTGTGTGGGGGGGGGGTAGAGGCAGAAATGTCTGATCCTAGAGGAATCAGTTTTATACTATAGATATTGTAGATGGAGAGAGTTTACACCTCAAGGACAGTCAATAGTGGTTAGAATCTACCAGCAGCTCTATGGAATAAAATGGGTAATCTCCTGTGAGATTTACAGCCTCAGAAGAATCTAACTGGTCAGCTATGAGTCAATTCTGACTCAATGGAAATGAGAGAGATGGTCTAGACTTGGTCTAGACATGCGCTAGGAAATCATTTGATCTTTTTGCTCAACTTTCTTCTGTTAACAGAGGAAAAGTTCCATATTAAAGGCAAACACTATTTTTGTTGGTGGTGTTTGTTGTTTGTGTGATGTTGTTTTTTTTCAAGAGGAATGACACAGATGCACAAAACTAATTAAGTATGGATTCATAGCATGAACAGATTTTACTGCTTTTTGGATTTTTGTAAAAATAGAAATTGTTTAAAATGAAAAACTTTTATTCTTTCATATGAAAATACTCCACCTACTGCTGAAATTCCTTTCTTAGAAGATGAGATTTTTTAAAGGATGGCTAACCAGCTACCTCTTTATGATTTTAAGATAAATAAACCAGCTCTGTACCACTTCAATTTCTTTAAGTCAAATATATTTTCATACATTCACCTTTTCTTTTTGACACATTGGGTCTAAGTCCTACTGGTTTCCAAGTTTCTCTACCCCTCCTTCTCCATCCACCCTCAGGACAAGATTTTATCCCTCAGTTCCTAATGAATAATTCTGATTGATGCTTCCTAAGAAGGAGGGAACCAGTGGGAAAAAGGTTTGAATGAAGATATGAGAAAATAATTTGTCCATTATCTCTTTAATGATTCCCTAGTGGTGCCAATTCCCTCCAGTCCTATAGAACCAGGCAGCAAAGATAAAAGCATATCCCTGCTGATGAGGTCTACTGTGATATGAAGAATGAATCTCATTGTGGCTAACGGCAAAGGTTAACAAGGATATGATTAACTCACATACAAAAGCTACTTCCTCTTATTGTGCCTTCAAAGTCTTACACACAAAAGAAAAAGAAGATGCTGAGGAGAAAAAAAAAGTGCCCTTTAAGATCTCTTACAGAAATACATATATTTTAATTTAGTAGTGTTGTGTCTTCTTTTCTTTTTATGAACCTATAAAGTCAGCTAAATCAGGAGCAAAAATGTGTAACAAAGGTAATGGCTCCTCTATGTCAAAAGGATGAGAGGAAACAATCATGACTGAAGAAATTAAAAAAAATTTTCCTACAAAATATGACATGCACTAATTTTTAATTAGTGTCAGTCTTAATGCTTATGTTCTGACGATTTCATGTTTAACATTTGTCATTAAATGATGCATGATTATATTTTACTTCTATCATTATGTTATATATGTGTATGGTCTAATTGAAGACCTAGAGCTGAATTCATTATACAATAAAATATCATCCATTCTCCAAAAAGAGAGAATTAATTAAAATTTATTTTTGTAGCACAAATAAAATTCCAAGCAAATAAAATATTTAATCAGTTGTATGCAAAACTAATGACATTTTCCTTTTCAGGAAAAAGAAACAAGTGTATATGTTATCTATTTAAGTTTTCCAAGTAATTATTTTATTCTAAAGGGCTATCTTGGTCAGAAACCTTACCATATTAAAATTTTAAAAATTCATATGCTTCCAGAGTCATGCACAAACGTAAGTTGGTGAAGGTGTAGAAGTCCAATTCAATTGCCTGTTATAAACTAAAAAACAACAACAACAACAAAAAAACCCTCTCTTAAGACATTCAAATTCAATTTTTAAACTCCCTGCAGACTGGCCTTCACAGCAATGCCTATTGCCTACGTAAGTTCTAGCTTCTTCAAGTGTGAAGTCCCTGAAGCATTGACTGATAGTTTTCTGGGTATGGAATGGAATGTTCTCGCAGGCCATGAACACTTGGGGCATGAATGATCATTCTGAAGAATTGTAATGGCCATAAGTCAAGTGGACTAGTTGCATATGAAATGGTGATTAGATTGCAAATGGTGATAACAGATTTCTTTGATACCCTTTCTTACCCTCTCCCATTCTTGACATACATACTTGTAATACCAATGTACTTAGTCCCTCTAATAATTCCGCAGTCCTTCATTGAGTAATAGTAGCCATGATATAATTACTACATAATCTTTGAACAAATTCATGACTGATTTTTCAGAAATAGATTTTTTACTTCCAGGTCCTGGCGTTCGGAATGTTTGATATTAAATGATTGGTTTGATCTTCAGTATGTTTCAGAAACTTTCACCCAAGTTCAAATCATTATTTGCAAAAGTGCTCTAAGCATAGGGACTTAGAGATGGAAAGGAAGCAGCCTAATGAGTCCTTTTGGGATTTATAGAAGCAATCAAAAACTTGGAAGGAACAAGAGGCAGTAAACTGATTGATGGTCCCTGTAGACTGTAGCATAAAGCAAACCCATGAGTAACTAGAAAGTTTGCCTCTCACAATGTAGAAAGGTTGAAACAACTATTTAAATTACATAGTATTGTACCTTACCAAGTAGTCTGGGAGTGGTAATTGATAAATACCAATGATTCTATGCAAATTATATCTATTTTAAAGTGACTGTGTACCAGTGTTTTTGACCATAAAGACTGATTTAGTTACAATTATGTGAATCAAATTATAGAACATAGTCTTATCTCTCCAGAATTAGGTTTTCTTCCACTGGATAGCATTTTATATCTTTTGCAATATGCCAGACACCATCTCCCTAAACAGTTATCTCAGACCCTCCCCTAAAGCTCTCCTAAACAAGAATTAAATTAAAAGTCAAAAAGTCTCTGGGTAGTATATATCAGGACATAGCTCAGAGTTTCCAGTGAATAGACAGTTCAATGAGAAGCAGCTACTATTTTCACAATGTGTCTTGATCAATTTAGGACTTCATGTCCTGGGAGCCCAGATTCATACCCATCTGGCAGTGCTCAGGAAGACACACTTAAATATCGGATGTGCGGCAGAGCTAACATTAATGTGCAGGAACGAGGCAGTCACTCACTCCTAATTTCTACCTCTCGCCAAGTGAAACATATTTTCCCATTTTACTGTCCAAAACAGAGGAAGAGCAGCAAGAAAAAAAGAAGACAAGATGGTAATATAAGGAAGAGCTAATAAAAGAACCAAATGACTCACAAGCAATCTGGAAGCAACAGGCAGGCCTATTGTGTCTCCACATCACTACTCTGAAGACTAAAAAGCCTTTATCTTTCCCAAAATGGAAATTTCTCAAATTAGACCTCTGTCCCTAAAAGCTTGCAGATATTACCTCCCTCAAAATTACTCCTTACTCCTCACCTGTTTTTAGAGTATTGTGGGAAGGAGTTCGTGTGTTCTTGTACAATTTCAGTAAGATTCTACTCTGGATATTTTTTTCTCTTATACACATAAAAATATGTATTTTTCTGTTTTTTGGTTATTATGCCACTGGTTACACATATAAAATTTTATTTACAAGTAGAGTAATGGTTCTAACTCACAGCTTTACAAAAGGACTATTTCTCCTTTGTAATTTATGGTAATATATGTTTAAGAACAAAAGCACTAGTTCTTTCTTTCTTACTGTTTGTGGAGGTGCTATTTCATTGCAGCCTTTTAGAATTTACTTAAAGAGGAAGCAGAGTGAGTTGTTTACAGTGTGGGAAGAATTAGAGAAAAGCTCCTTCTCTGAAATTTGTCAGCAAAAGATTTTGAGAGATTTAATGATTCTCTTCTAGAGTCAGCTGCACAAGGGTAGAGGCAAAATCTTAAAATCCACTCAGTAAAGAAAGAAAGACTGAAGTAAACTTTAACCACTTACCACATATTTACAAACATAGAATGAACAGTACAGTGTGGATTTAAAAGTTTTACCAATTGATTTGCAGAATTTTTAAAGAAAAGTCAACCTATCATTCCACTTCTCAGTTCATTATTTAAAATTAAGGCAAAATATCCACTACCTATCCAAGTGTTTTCTAGCATTTCACCTATACATAATTTCAAGATAGAGGGCAGTCTAAGTTATGAACCTTTCTATAACTTGGACATCTTGAATACTATTTGTTAAAAGATTAAATATTCTCTTTCGCACACCAACCCCCATTGCCCCAGACTGTACCAAACTATCTCATCTGGGGTCTTCCTCTCCTGTGCTGTCCCTCCACCATTCCAAGCATGATGTCCTTCTTTAAGGACTAGTCTCTCCTGGCCATATGTCCAAAGTATGTGAGACTGAGCTTCAAAATTCTAGCCTCCAAGGAGAGACTTGCCTAACACTAGCCTTGGGAAATGGCTACAGTCAGGGGGCTCTACAAAGTATTGAAAGGAGTAACGATGTCAGTTTGAGGACTAAGGCGTGACTGTCTCAGGCCACGATCTTTTCACTCACTTGCTTATTCACCTGAGAGCTGAACAACAATAAAGGATAACAGCACAAGAATTGATATCTTTGAACGGTGATAATTGGAGAAGAATGCTGAAGATCCTACAGTCTGCCAAAAGAACAAAGAGATATGTCCTGGAGAAGGTGGAGCCAAAGTGCTTCTTGGAGGTAAAGGTGTTGGAGCTTCATTTCACATATCTTGAGCATAATGCTAGGACACATTACTCCTTGCAGAGGGACATCATGCTCAGGAAGGTGGGTGAAGATTCTTATGTACTTGTTTTCTACAGTCTCAATTTGAACTTGTATGATCATAATTGATGATCTCATCCACAATCAGGGTCTGTCCTAGTTTGTTAGTAATCTTTTCCTGTTTTTAAATTGCAATTTTAAAACAAGTTTACAGAAAAGTTGGATTTTCATGCATTCATTGTTACAATTGGCAAACCATTAGCAAAGCTAACAAAGGAAAAGGAAAGATGCAAATAACCTGAATAAGAGATGAAAGGAGCAATGTCACAAAAGAAATTAAAAGATTAACAATAGAATATTACAAACAAATTGAATTCAAACAAATATGAAAACCTAGAGGAAATGAACAAATACTTATAAACTCACAGCCTATCTAAACTGACACAGAGTAAAGCAGAACCCCTGAAAAGACCCATTCCAAGAGAAGAAATTGAATGGGTCATAAACCAACTTCCAATTAAAAAAATCCCTGTCCTAGTTCTGACTGCCAAAATTGACCTTCCCCAAAACTCTTTCCACAGATACAGTGAATCTGATTCCTGTACTGTCCATAGGTGAAGTACAGACTTAGAGCTGTACAGATGTCAATCTATAAATTCAAGAAATTAGTCTTTAGTTACATAGTATGGGGTGGGCACTGTTAAAGCTACTAGTGCTAGGGCTTACCAGGTCAATATTAATTCACAATTCAGG
>NW_006399751.1:17728287-17729675 GCF_000299155.1 Elephantulus edwardii | reverse complement strand
TCTAACAGTAAGATGCTAGTCTTTTTTTTCTTTAAGATTTACCAATCCCCTTTGTGGACTTGGTAATTCACAGATGACAGTTATAGTTTGATTGATATAATATCTTATGTCAAAAGAAGTTCCTTTTTTTATTCCCAGTACTTTCATTTCAGTAACCAATTATTATTACTGCATCTTGAATGCATGTTTGATCAATTTTAGACTGGAAAATTTGGCAAAAATCCTCAATTTCTTCATCTTTGGCTTTAGTATTCAATGCGAATATTAGAATAATAGTTGTATTAACAGGTCCTCCTTGTATGCGTAAGAGCAGTGTCCTATAACTCGTATCATTTTACTTCAGAATACTAAAAAGCTCTTTTTAAAGACAATGAATGTGACACTATATTGAATTTGTCACTCCCACCATAGTACACCATATGATCATCTGATTCAAAATGACCAATACCAGTCCATTTCTAATCACTAATGTCCAGGAGATTGATATTAAAGCATTAGCATCATATTTCATTTTTTATAACTTCAAACACTCCCTGTTCCAAATATTAATGGATGTTTGCAGCTGCTTATGACCCCAAAAAAGTGACCTAACAAAGTGTTGAAATTATCAAAGCATATCATTGTTGTTACATGTTATTAAAATGTTGTTGAATATTATTAACTAACCCTGGATTAGTACATGGGATGGGGAACTTCCTGAAATTCAAGCTGGATTCAGAGGAGGCTATGTCCTGAGGTACTCATTGCTTATATCAGTTAGCTATCAACTGAAAACAGAATGTATAAGAAAGATATTTGTGTTTTATTGATTATACAAAGACATTTGACTGCGTGGATCACCACAACTTATGGACAACTTTTGAAGAATGGAAATCTCTGAACACTTGGTCTGAAACCTGTTTGTAGACTAAGGAGTAGTTCCATGGGACACTACATGGTTTAAAATCAGCAAGGGTGCATGTTGAGGTTGTATTCTTTATTCATACCTAGTAAATCTACATACTGAGCAAATAATTCAAGGAGTTGATCGGTATAAGGAAGAAGGTGCCATCAGGATTGTAGGAAGCCTCATCAACCATGGTTATTTTGCAGATTATACAACCTTGATTACAGAGTGTGTAGTTCCTAACCTCTATACTATAATAGACAAAGTGCTAGTCAATAAGCCTTTTATGTTAAGAACTACCTTCCCTCTGTAACTTGATTTGTGCCACTGTTAGAACCTCTCTACTTGGAATATTATTGCTTTTAATTTTTGACTCATGTACTTTTAACTTGTTAGTCAAATTTGTGTCTTCTAGGCTGCAAGAGTTCCATGATGCATCTTCAAGGATATGAACATGTACGGCTAAGCACATTTGATAACAGTACATCTAAATTCTAAAATC
>NW_006399751.1:17712863-17728117 GCF_000299155.1 Elephantulus edwardii | reverse complement strand
GTGAAGTCTCTCTCAGGGAGGAGTGATAGGGAATGGCAAAGGACACACTGACAAAGGAGATTAATCAGAACTGGTTTTGACAAGCCCTGTGGCAATGGGACAATTAAAACAGACTTTTATGGAATATTCAACCTGAATCCTTCTGATCATGTGGAGATTTTTTAAAATATTTCGTTGAGTTTATTCTGTTTAATTTGTTTTATTTGTTTGTTTGTGTATAAAGGATGCTCATCTAGATGATAACATAATTAAGATAAAAACAAAAGGGGGAAATATGGGAAGCCAATACAAAATATTTGTAATAAACTGAATGCTATTAAAAAATAAATAAAATGGAAAAAACCCATATTTAAAGTACTTACTGAAGAAGGGAAAAAATTAGAGTCTGCAATATAAGTTATATCTCAACAATGAGGAAACAAAAATCCTCACCACTAGGGAAATAAGTAACATCTTATTAAATGGATAAAATATTGAGGCTCTCAATTGCTTCATTTTACTTGAATTAACAATCAACAGCCATGGTTGTTGTTTTTGTTATTAGATGCCATCAAGTCAAATACAACTCAAAGTCACTCTCTGAACAATAGATCTGAACCGTGTTCTATCCTGTGCCATCTTCACACTTTCTGACACACAAGAGACTGTTGTGAAAGTCACTGTAGCAGTCCGCCTGATTAAAGATCTTCCTATCCTTCACCAACCCTTCACCTTTCCTAGCATCATGTCCCTCTCCAAGGAACAACTCTTTCTAGCAACATGCCCAAAGTATAGGAGGTGAAGCCTCATCATTCTTGCTTCCAAAGAGCACACTGAACGAATCCTCTCCAAGATAAATTTATTTATTCTTTTGGCTATCCATGAGAATATACATTCAATATTCTTCTTCAGCACCACAGCTCAAAGATATCAATTCTTCTTCTGCCATCCTTATTCACTGTCCAGCTCTCAGACACATATCAAGTGACTGAAAAGACTAAGGCCTGAATCAGACACATCACTCCATAGTCCTCAAACTGACATCATTACTTCTCAATAATTTGGAGAGGTCCCTAACTGCAGATGTTCTCAGTGCAATGCATCTCCTTAGTTCCTCATTGCTGGTACTAAGGGTGTTAATTGTGGATCCAAGCAAGATGAAGTTGTTGAGAGTTTCAATGTCTTCTCCATCCATCATGATGTTGTCTATTGGTCCAATGACAAGAATTTTTGTTTTCTTGACAATGAGATGCAATCCATATTGAAGGCTGCATTCCTTGATCTTCTGCAATGAGTGCTTCAAGTTCTCACTTTCAGCAAGCATGGTTGGTCATCAGCATAATGCATGTTCATGATGAGCCTCTTCCCAGTCCTGATACCACGTTCCTCTTCATAGAGTTCAGTTTCTTGAATAATTTACTCAGCATACAGATTAAACAGATATGCTTATACAGCAGCCTCCTGGTCTGCATATAGGTTTCACATGAACAGAATTAAGTGCTCTGGGACTTCCATTCTTCTCAATGTCAGCCACAACTTGTTGTGATCTACACAGTCAAATGATTTTGAATAGTCAATAAAGCATAATTGACATTATTCTGATGAAGAAAAAGCCATGCTTGCTGTTGTTGTTAAGTGCTGTCGAGTCACAGGTGACTCATAGTGACCCTATGAAGGAGAGTCCTCAATGCTTGGGTGTCTTTCATCCTCTCTCCAGGTTCACAGGGTTTCCAGAGGCAAGCTATTATGGAAGTGGATGCCACTCCTCCTTCCAAGCTTGTTTTAACCGGGGAGCTCCACCCCACCCTCTGTCCACATTGGGTAACCAGCCATTAACACATTTGACACATCAGTGTCACAGTGTTCAGCCTCACAGCAATCACAAGTGACCGCGGTATGGCAACTTGTACATCAGGGCTATATGACCTAGAGGAATGTCTGAACAAACACAATGAAAGACAGGCCAGAGGGTCAAGGATTAAAAGTCACCCACCTTTGGCTTGGTAGCATAGCTTTCTGTCCACTGGGCCAGCTGATATCTCTCTCTCTCTCTCTCTCTCTCTCTCTCTCTCTCTCTCCTGATATTATTGTTGTTAAGTGCCATCGAATCGTACGGTAGCCACAATAAATAAATTAAAATATATATTACACCCTTTTGTCAAAAACCTTTACAAAATGTTCAAGAACAATAACATACGTTTATAGACTAAGGTCTGCCTGATGCAAGTTATGCTTTTTTTCAATTGCTTTCTATGCTTGTGGAAGTTGGACAATGAATAAGGAAGATTGAAGAAGAATTATTGTCTTTGAATTGTGGTGTTGGAGAAGAATATTGAATGTATACTGGACTGCCAAAAGATCAAACAAATGTTTTAGAGAGAGTGCAAGCAGAGTGCTCCTTAGAGACAAGGATCATGACACTTCATCTCACCTACTTCGGGTATGTTGTCAGGAGGACCTAGTGCTTGCAAAAGACATACTACTGGGAAATGTAGAGTCTCACTAAGAAGAGAAACATCCTTAACAAGATGAATTGACACATTCACACTCAACAATAAACTTGAGTCTAAAGATGATCATGGGAATGCTGCAGGATAGGACAAGTTCAGATCTTTTGTGAGCTGTAGTCAACTTATCAGCACTTAACAATGGCAATGAGAAGGGAACCAGGTGGCACAATGCATATAGGATGATAAAATGCATATGGAAAGTTAACAGCTTGACTCTTCCAGGGTTTCTCTTTGGGCAAAAGATGGGCTGCCACAAGGGGGCATGGAGAGGAGTCAGTGTGAGTTTGGATGTAAATGGGAACTGACTCAATGGCAATGGGTTTGTTCTTTGGTTGGTTAGTTGGTTGTGTCTTTTTGAAAAAAAAAATCTGGACAGTGTGGTATTGAGAAAATCAAGGACTAAGGTCAGTAAGTGGTTAATTTGGTAAAAATTTTAAGTTGCCACATAAAGAAGAGAGAACACTGTAATAGTTAGAGACGTGTATTCACTGGAGTGTTCCTTGAATTAGTAGCCACCATCTGAATGGGAAAATGTAGTGACCTTTCTATTGAACTGCTCTCATTTCTAAGTGATACATAAAATAAATGTAGGTAGTTCCATTTTGAAAGATAGGATGGAACATGAAAAAGGGGGGGGAAATAAAACCACCATCCATCTTGTGATGTATCTTATCCCATGGTTGCAACAGACTATAAGTTCCTATATTCAAACTTAAATAGGAAAGTTTTAAAAGGAAAAAGATATTTTTAAGTTTCCGCTATATCTAAGTATGAAACGGAAAGGCAGCATATTTTTTGGTTTTAATTCTTCAGATAATAGATGGTTTCAAAATGCTCTTTATAGGAAAGTGCTGCATTCCAAACTTGTGTTCTATTTAGCAAAGTTTCACTGATCAAAACGCAGGTCTATAAGGAGACTAGTCATCCAATCTAATCAACAAATAAAGATTGTGAGCAAGAGAGAGATCTGAGCCATGATCAGAGAATCCAACAATGCAGTACATTCTCAATTTGGTCAGAGCTTAAAAATAAATGGGCTGTTTCTTATGTATCTCTGGTATCACAGTAGATAAGGTGTTACCTTATAAATTTTACAGTATTGACTCTTGTGTGGCCAAAAGTTAATCCTCAGAAGTGAAATGTGTTCAGGGTACTCAATCTTCTGTTTAAGTGACTCTGTCAGGCTAATAAATCTGTTCTTCTTTATGATTTTTTAAAATTTTGTTCTACATATTTTTCTCTCTCTCTCCCTAAGATTTCCAAAGACTTAACTCTTGGATTTATCAGACTCAAAAATATCATAACTTGGATCAAATATGTCTTAGTCTATATACTGGTATTCTTTTTCATTAGTTCTTTAAAAAGACCTTAAGTGCAGATTTTTCTAATCTATTGATTTCTTGACTAATGGTCCCAAGGATGTTGATTGTTGATCCGTGTAAGACAAAATGGTTGACAAATTCAATCTTTTCTCCAACTATCGTGAGGTTGCCTGTCATCCCACTTATGAGTACTTTTGCTTTCTTGATGTTGAGATTTAACCTTGCTGAGCCTTATTGAAGGCTACAGTATTTTATCTTCTTCAGTAGATACTTCAAATATTTTTCACTTTCTATAAACAAAGTGTGTCATCTGCCTAACAAAGGTTGATTATGAATCTTTCTCCAATCCTGACAACATTTATATAGTTCAGTTTCTTGAATTAGAACTCCAAAGTTATGTCATAATAAAAACTTGAATTGCATTAACAAATGCAAATAAGTCCTATAACAATCTGATGAAAGATAATTTCTAGATCTAGTTAAATTCTAAAATAAAGGGTAATTATGAAGAACAGATGTACTTATTCAACTTCATTTTTCTTGGCATTTTAGTAGTGGTAGTGGAGTACAGAAACAATTAAAATTGACTTTTCTAGCCATTGCATTATCCCCTTTTGGAGGGACAAGGTCTCCAGCAACCTTAACTATGGACACATGGTCTTACAAATCAACAGCTCTGGGACAGATGAAGAAAATGCTTCCTATTCTATAAGACTTGGTAGTGTGAAACTATGAAGACACTGAGAGAGAGTTATGGAGAGAAGGTGAAGAGACTGTGATACTGCTGTGAAGTAACTGTGGCACTGCTATAAAGAAACTGTAGCAAGGTATAACCAGAGTAACCCTGGAGATGGAGCCGCAGTTAAAGATTTTGCTTGTTAGATGACTTAATGAGAAGTTGGCTTGTAATTGCTCTGAGATAAAGTTTGCTGTGTGATTAAAAAAGCACTGTATGGCTGTATTTGCTGTATGACTGAAGAAACTAGAAGCCTATTATTGCATTTGTGCTACTGAACTGAACCTGGACTTTCACTAATTGAGTTCATGTGTCTTGTTAATCTGGCATAGGACAGATGAACAAACTTAGACTTATATTGTGTGATATTCTTTGCCTCCCCCATTTCCCAAACTATTTCCCTAATAAACCCCACAACTGTAGGTAAAGTCTTGAGTCAATTTGCAAAGAACATTAGACCCAATGTTTGGTATAAATAGGTGCAGGAGCATGTTGAGTGCATGTCTGACTATGTAGCTATGTGATTGGTACTAGGGACATTTTGATGGGGAAAGTTTCCTTTTATGAAGCAAATAGAAGTCAGACTCAGCCTCCTCCACATTGTAACTTCTCCTTAAATAGGTAGACCGGTAGTCATTTATTTTTAATGGAGTTGTAAAATACCATACATTATTATTTCTAAAATATTAATGTTGTTGTTGTGTAGCATAGAGTCAGAACTGATCCATAGATGACCTTCAGATAGATTTTCAGAGGCAGATAATAGCACGAGAACAGATTTCCCATCCGTCTTTCAAGGAGCAACTGGTGGACTCAAACCATGTGTCTTCAGGGTTGCAATGCAGCTTTTTGCCATTGGGCCATCAGAGCTCCAATATTCAAGATAATTTCTAATATATTAATATTTAAAGTAATTTAATTTTTTTAAAAGTTTAAGATAAAAAAATCCATAAAGTTTTTGCAAACCTCTCCTTTGTCTTTTATATAAATCTAAGCAAAAAATATATGGTTAGGGGAAAGCTAAAGGCATTTTTTAAATTTATTTAACAGTAGGTAGATAAATGAATATGTTGTTGTTGTTATGTACCATCGAGTTGTAACTGGCTCATAGCAGACTATCTGGTGGGTTTACAGAGGCACTAGATTGCATAGGAGAATATTACCAATCTTTTCCCTTTGGACAAGCTGGTGGATTTAAACCGCACACCTTTGGACAGCCAGTATAACTCCTTACCACAAAGCCATCAGTGCTCCCTAAATGAATATTGAGAGGGTAAAGTAACATCAAATTCAATTATTCTAAATGTAAGGATGACAGAAGAAAAATTGATGCTGCTGAGCTATGGTGCTGGAGAAGAGTACTGAACATCCCATGCACTGCCAAAAGAAGAAACAAATATGTCTTGGAGAGAGTGAGGCCACAGTCAAAGATGATAAAGCTTCATCTCATATGTTTTGGGCATGTTGCCAAGTTTATTCCTTGGAGAGGGACATGATGCTTGGATACGTGGAGGGGTCAGCAAAGGAGAGGAAAACCCTTATCCAGGAGGATTGACAGAGTGACTGATACAATGGGCTCTAGAGTGACAGGAAATGTAAAGATGGCCCAGAATAAGACAGGATTCAGAGCTATTGTTCATAGGGTCCCTATGAGTCATACTCAATTCAGCAGCACCTAACAACAACAAAATGTAAGAAGAAAATGTCTGGAAAGATCTCACAATCCACAGAATCAGCATATGCTAAAGATATAATTCCATTTGAATTTG
Organism: Elephantulus edwardii; assembly: GCF_000299155.1. Classification (NCBI taxonomy): domain Eukaryota; kingdom Metazoa; phylum Chordata; class Mammalia; order Macroscelidea; family Macroscelididae; genus Elephantulus; species Elephantulus edwardii. Next base: position 17,721,801 of record NW_006399751.1, on the reverse strand, counting down.
ATTAAATGAAATATATTATTTCATATAAAATTTGAGGTTGATTTTTATAATGCTCAGTAAGCCTCTGAGATTGTGATGACATATACACTGGCCCCTTGAGATTTATTATATGCAAAATTAAACCAATAATTTAAGGACACTGTATAGAAGTAAAATGTGCTCTGATATAGCAATTAACCAAATTTTCATTTGAGTTAGATTTCTTTTACTATCTGAGATATCTAGCTATTTCATAAAAACATTCAGAGTAATATAGGATATAAAGCATAAAACTTCAAAAGAAGTGTGTCAAATAATCTAGTCTTGTTAATTGTGGCTTAACTTTTATTTAAAACATTAAAACAGCTGTTATGTGAGCTCTACTCCTCATAGTGCCTTAGTATTTATAAAACTTGTCATTTTATCTTGTCAGTACTGTATTCTAACTCTTAGCATTGTCCTGCTCTCTTTAAGCAATTAGTATGTATCAGGGGGCAATATATCTGCTTCCACAGGAAAGGGCGAGAAAAAAATTGACAAAATACCACACAAAAAAACCAAAACCACCAAAAAACCCCAACAGAAAGTTAGGAGAGTTATGCATTAAAGAACCAAACATAGTTAATACTATAATGAATTGGAGGGGGGGGGAACAGAAAAGGAAAGAAAGATAAAGAATAAGAAACATCCCATCACTTAAAAACTAGAGTGAAAGGGAAGGAAGTAAGATGAAATAAGAAATCAGAAGGGAAAATAGTGGCTCTGAATACATTAAGCTGAGGGTGAATAATTTAAAGTACCAGTAGCAGAAAGCACATTTCATGATAATTAATCAGAATTTAAAAATTAATTTTAAATGTGAGTTTTATAATTAGATTAGGCATATCATAAAGTTCCAAACCTATATTACAATGGAATTTTCATGGTTTAGTTCAGGGCACGTTGCAAGGCTAACCAAAAGCATTGTATCTTTAGCAGTTCTAAATTAATCAGTACCTCTTTGGGAGAAAGGATGAACATTCTCCTCTGGCTAAGATTTACAGCCTCATAAACTCAGAGGATTGTCATTACGTGATGGCACTGACTTGAGCAGTGAGTGTAAGATTTCTGATGCAATAAAAAAATGCCAATGTCTATTACATGACATTGTTGAATAATATGACCTTAGACCAAAGGATCCTCAAAAGATCTCTTTAAAGTTTTTGTGCAAAAGCAAAAATGTCATTCTGAGGATGTGTAATGCATAGTTGATCTAAGCCACAGCATTTTCACTCATCTCACAGGCATTCAAAAGCTAGACAATGAACAAGAAAGGAAGACCAAAGTACTGATGACATTGAATTATAATTTTGACAAAGAATATTGACTGAACTGATTTCTAGAAGAACAAATCTGGTATGACAGAAATACAGCCAGAATGTTCCTTGGAAGTGTTATTACTAGGAAGGACTAGCTTGTATGGAAGGACATCATGCTTGGTGAAAGGTTAATGAACAAAAAGGAACACTTTGAATGAGATGAGGTATATCAACACAGAGGCTGCAAGAATGGGCTCAACATGTTGATGATTGTGAGGACGATGTAGGACGAGGCAATGTTTACTTCTGTTGAACATATGGATTTTTTCAAAGATAATACTGACTTCAAGGCACCTACAACAGTAGATAAATGAGCCTCGATCATGAGCACTCTTCAGCTAATCAAGTATGCAGAACTTTGAACCCATCAATCAGTCCTTGAGTAAAAGATATGGCAGCCTATTTCTAGTAAGATTATAGGATTGAAACCAGGTTGTTGTTCTTGTTGTTGTTGTTATGTGCCATCAAGTCACCGGTGACCCATCGCAACCCTATGTACAACAGCTCCAAAGCCTGCCCTGTCCTGAGGCAGTCTCACTGAATCTGACACACCAACACTCATTACCCCAGTTATTATATTAATCCATCTCATCTGGGGTCTTCCTCTCTTCTGCTGTCCCTCCACCCTTCTGAGCATGATGTCCTTCCCCAAGCACTTGTCTCTCCTGGCCACTTGCCCAAAGTATATGAGACAAAGCTTCAAAATCCTAGCCTCCAAGGAGAAACTTGGTTTCACCCTCTGCAAGACAGATCTATTTTGTTTTCTTTTCGGTCCATGGTTATGTTCAAGACTCTTCTCCAGCATGACAACTCAACGGCATCAATTCTTCTGTCACCCTTAGTCATTGTCCAGCTTTCTGATGCATGGTAAGTAATTGTGAGGCCATGGTCTGGATCAGGCACATCTTAGTCTCTAGCCTGAAACCATATGGATTAGTTTTACTCTATCCTACTAGGGACCTCTCTAAAGTATTCAGGAGCAACGGTGTCTCTCTGGAGACTAAGGTGTGCCTGATACAGGCCATGGTCTTTGCAATCGCTTGTTATGCATCAGAGAGTTGGACAATGACTAGGGAGGACAGAAGGAGAGTGGATGCTTTTGAGCTGTGGTGCTGGAGAAGGGTACTGAATGTACCATGGACTGCCAGGAAAACAAACAGATTCATCTTGGAGAGGATTAAACCAAGCTACTCCTTGGAGGCAAGGATTCTGGGGCTTCGACTGACATACTTTGGACATGTTGCCAGGAGGGACGGGTCCTTGAAGAGGGACATCACGCTTGGGAGGGTCGAGGGACAGTGCAGGAGGGGAAGACCCTCTATGAGATGGATTGATTCGGTGACTGGGGTAATTGGGACGGGTGTGTCAGAGGCAGTGCGGTTGGCGCAGGATAGAGCAGAGTTTAGGGCTGTTGTGCATAGGGTCGCTATGAGTCACAAACGACTCGACGGCACATAACAGCAACAACAACAATGAGGACACTAAGCCTATGAATCAACTCGAGGCAATAGAGTTATAACATGAAGACAGTAAGGGAATACGCATATGTCAAGGTAAATATTGTTTGTCAGTGTAGCTATGATCCTCAGTAAAATGTAACTATTTTGATGTGTTGTAATCTTTAACTTCTAAAATTCTAATAAAGCAGCATTACAAGCAGATCTGTAAAGATATTGTTCTTCTGTGCCATAGAGTAGGAACTGACTCATTCCTGAACCTCTAGCTGGTTTTCAGAGACTATAAATTGCACAGGAAATTGCCCAGGGTTCTCCCACAGCACAGCTGAAGGATTTGAACTTTGTGCCTTTGTGCTGCCTGCCAGAAGCCCCTAGTTACTCCGGTGGACCAGTAGTAAGAAAGTTATGCTGCTTACCCAAAGACAGGTAGTTAAAATCCACCAGTTGCTCTGTGGGTTAGAGATGCTCAATCTCTCTTCCCTCTCTTCACCCAGTGCAATTTGCAGCCTCTGAGATCTCATTAGAGGGTCAGTGATGAATTGGTTCTGACTCCATGAGATCTAGTAACAACAAAGTCAAAGAAAGGGGGCTCTGGTGTCAGCAAACTAGAAAGCTTTCTGGGCAGATCTACATTTAACTATCTGGCTCATTGTCTCCAGATTTAAACCAGTAACCTATTCATGCTAACTTTGCACCTATCAGTATCCAAAGCCAAACATTTGTGACCCTATTTACCAACAATGACCTTGAATGTGTCACCCTATGGAGTTAGTTATTGCTGCTGTTGTTATCATGCCTCTGGAAACTCTATGAACTTTGTCAAATGTCAATAGTTATAGAAAGGCTTCAGGCCTTTTGTTCATAGAGTCACTATGAGTCATACTCAACTCATGGGCAGTCAACAACAACTATGAACAACATATAGAAGCCTGTCCTATCTTGTGCCATCCTCACAATCTCTGCCATGCTTGAGTCTGTTACTGAAGTCACTGCATCAATCGAATTCATCTTACTGGGGGTCTTCCTCTCTTTTGCTGACCCTCCACCTTTCCATGCATGATTTACCTCTCCAAGGAACCTCTAGCCAGTCCTAGAAAATATATCCAAACTATGTGGGATGAAGCTTTGTCATATTTGCTTCCAAATATCCTGGCTGCACTTTTCCCTAGACATATCTGTTTGTTCTTTTGGAAGTCCATAAGATAATCAGTATTTTTCTATAGCACCACAACTAAAAGGACTTCAGATGTATACGGGTTGGGGGAACCTAAGAAAAGAGGGTATAAATAACGTACTCTGTATTGAAACAGATGAGGGAGAGAATTGTTTACAAGGAACATATGATTAGGTATAGTAAAATGGATTGTGGACTTGTGGAGGGTGGGGGTAGAATTATGAAACAATGACAGAATTTTCTTTTTCTTTTCAAAGAGAAAAGTGACTAGGGGGCATGGGTGGGCAGGAAGGAAAATGTGCAACAATCAATGAATGGGAAAAAATTAAATAGAAAGAATATGCTGTAAAAAATATATGCTGCAAAAAATATATGCTGCGTTAAAAATTTTTAAAAAAACAAAACAAAAATATTTAAAATTTTAAAAAATTAAAAAGAAAAAAATAAAGGCTTGAATCATGTGTACCTTAATCTTCAAACTGGAATAATTACTCCTCAGTAATCTGGAGAAGTCCCTAGCAGCAAACTTGCCCAATGCAATATACCTCCTGATCTCTTAACTGCTAGTACTAAGGGTGTGGATTGTGGACCCAAGTCATAATTTCAATTTTGTCTCCATCTATCATAATATTGTCTATTGGTTTAGTGGTGAGGATTTTTGTCTTCCTGATGCTGAGATGTAATCCATATTGAACACTGTATTCTTTGATTTTCTGCAGCAAATGCTTCAAGTCTTCCTCATTTTCAGCAAGCAAGATTGTATCATCTGCATAACAGATTATTGATTATTCTTTCTCTAATACTGATGCCACAATCTTATTTAGAAGATACAGCTTCTCTAATGATTATCCACTGAATAGATACAGAGAAAGGATTCAACTCTGACACACACCTTTCATAGTTTTAAACTATCCACATCCAATGTTCCCTTGTTCTCTTCATACAACAGCTTCTTTATCTAGGTATAAGTTTAAATGAGCTTAATTAGTTGTTCTGAGATTGTCATTCTTCTCAGTGTTAACAATAGTTTTTTATTATCCATACAACCAAATGTTTTTTTTTATTGTCAATAAAACACAAGTAGACATTCTTCTGATATTCTCTACTTCCAGTCAGGATCTTGACATGAGCAATAGCTTTGGTGTCACAGCTTCTTCAAAGTCCAGCTTAAACTTCTGGCAGTTCTCTGTTTATACACTGTTCTAGCCATTTTTGAATGAACTTCAGAAATATTTTGCTTGCATGTGATATTGGTGATATTGTTCTTTTGAAGCTGGTAGCAGTCTCCAAAGACTTGGGACTCTACTGACCTTCTGATGACCTAGACTGGTTCACCAGATGTCTCCTTACTGAGGTCTGGGACTTATCTCTCTACAAATACATGGGCAATTTCCTTATATCAATCTCTTTCATATTGCCATCAAGTTGGAAGCAATATATAGTTGACCTTCCAGTAGGTGTTCAGAGGCTATAAATTGCATAAGAGGAGATATTTATCTTTCTTCTGGAGAGGAGCTTCATTGATTTTACTTTTCTGGAGAATCCTAGTTCAAAACAGTATTTATGTAGTAAATATAGATTAGAGGTATACATGTTGGGCATTTTAAATTACAATCCAATGAATACTCTAGCGTATACAAATAATAAAGAAATATTCTTTCAGAAATTAGCAATGCCTTTAGGATAGCTTGTGATTTAAAAAGTAAAAGCAGCTTCTCAGGGGACATTAACAAAAAAGGAAGAGATAATATTCATATCACATAAAAAATTAACACAATAAAGTTAAAATATCATATAGAAATAAACTAATAAAAGAAATTAATTAAGCTATATTCTTTTACAAAATGCTCTAAGATATTCACATTAAGCCTACTCTGCAAAAACTTTAGAATTTTTAATGATGCAACTATATTGTTTCATAATACTCAACCAAACAAAATATAAAGATATTTTTTAAAGTATCTAGTGTAAGTTTTACACTAAGTTTTGGATTGGCTCTCTAGCTGGCTAATAAATGTCTGTGATATATTTTCCGTATTTGACCTCACTCTATTTTGTACTTAAGTTCTTTAAAAAGTGCCCAATTCAAATTGCAAGAAGTTCAGATTTTAATTTAATTATTTGGGCTTTAATAAAGACTTTATTATATATTTTAAATTAAGCTTCAGATTTCATTATTTGATATTTTAATGTAGTAATATAAAGTGAGTTCTATAGCCTACAGAATATTGCACTTCCAATCCAAAGGCAAGTAATTCAAATCTACCAGTTGCTCCATGGAAGAAAGATAGGCAGTCTCATTTCATAGGCGATACAGCCCCTGAAAGGCCTCAGAACATTAGCTATGAGGCATTTTCAACTTGGTGGCAATGATTGAATGATAAAAACATTAAGCAATGTGTTCTTGTCTCTTTTATAAAATTATTTTAAACCTATGAAAGATTGTGTTGGAAAATCTCATCATAAAATTGTACCCTTTTGAGTTCTTTTTTTGTAAAAATTGTTGATTTAAATCTTTCAAAACTGTTTAAAATTGTCAAGAGCAGAAACATAAAATAAGCAAGGAAATAAACACAGTTAAAATCAGCTTCTTGTTGATGTTGTTTGATGCTGAGTGAGAGCTGACTCATAATTGACATTCTAGCAAGTTTTCAGAGGCAGTTTTCTCCCATGGAGCAGCTGATGGATTCGAACTGTGTACCCTCAGCTTGGCAACACAACTTAGACTATCATTATTCTAAAGCATATTCTCTAGCATTTATCTAGACTTGGGTCTAAACAGAGAGTTTCATTTACCAAGCATCAGTCAACTAATAAAAAGGAAAGATTCTTAAATTGGATCAATACCATGCTGTAATATTGTACAAATTATCATGGATAGAATGATGTTGATGTTGTTATATACCACTGCGTCGACTACAACTCATAGAGATCTTATGAACAACAAATCAGAACCTTCCCTATCCTGTACTATCCTCACTATCTCTGACATTCTCCAGCCCATAGTTAGAAACACTGTGTGATTGTGTCTTTCTGTGCAATCAAGTTGGAACTATCTTATCAATGACCCTCCGGTGGGTTTCTAAAGGCTGTAAAACACATAGGAGGAGAGTTCATGTATTTCTTCTGCAGAGTAACTAATTGGTTCCAACTGCCTGTCTTGGGTTGGCTGTGAAATTTATTAACTACTAGGCCACGAGAGCTCCCCTGCTAGAATGGTAGAGACCGATAGATAATAGACATGAGATGAAGAATACTCACTGTGACCTTATGGAGTCCATTGCTACAATCACTGTGTCAATTCACCTTGTCTTCTTGACTTTCTCTGACCTTATACGTTTCTCAGTATAATGTCGCTTTCCAAGGACAAGCCCCTCCTGCCGTCATGTTCAAAGTATGTTAGACATCATCCTTGCTTCTAAGGAGCACCCTGGATACACTTTTTGAAGATATAAGTATAAATTAAGTTCTCAGAAGATTTCAAGGCCAATCTATGCCCATTACATAGTGTGGTCAATTCAATTCTATTTTGCCTTTTGCCTCTGCTCTTCGGAAACAGCTTGAGAGATTTCCTCCTAACCACTTGGGAAGGGGCCTTTGGATAATCATAGGGTCACGCAATTTGATGAGTGGAGGATGGGTGGGTAAAGGAAATTGGAAAGATCTGATTTTGTTACTTGGATTTAGGTTGATTGATATTTGCTGGGTAAACTGTAAACTGATTAGACATTTTTTTAACCTTTTCCTGGACTGGAAACTGACGTGTGATTGACACTCAATTTTGGGGGGCTAGGTCAATAGACTATATAAATGAAGTGCCTGTGACTTATCAAAGACAGAACTAAGCCATTTGTGTCTTCCAGCAGGAGAACCTTTAACTTGACATTAATAAGGGATTTTGTAGAAGATGATAGATAGATAGATAGATAGATAGATAGATAGATAGATAGATGATAGATAGATAAATAGATAGATAGATGATAGATAGATAGATAGATGATAGAGAAAAATAGATGATAGATAGATAGATAGATAGATAGATAGATAGATAGATAGATAGATAGATATGAGAGAGAGAGATGGATAGACAAATTTAGATCAATACCTACAGAGGTTATTAATATATAAAGAAGAAAGAGAAGCAGAAGGAAGAAGCATCTAGAGCAAGGAAACAAGCCTTCTCCTAAAAAGTTTTTAACACTAAAAACCGAGGCACAAAAGAAACTCAGTGGCAGAGCAGATGACAAGAAATGGCAAGGGTGTGAGGAGTCTGTGGAGAAGGGCAGAAAGTTGCTAAGTAGTCATGTATTAAGAAGGGAAACTCTATCTGCATGATTCCTGAACCTGATTTCTAATCTGTAGCATACTGTTCTTGACCCCAAGTTATAGTATATTCCTTAATTAACTACTTACTTTTAAGGATGGTCCATACATTATGTGATACCTGGTGTTACAATGAGACAGGGAAATTAAGGAGCCACCCACTCTCTATGATGCTGAAGAGCAATGATTTCTTAGTTTTTGTTTAGTTTTTTTTTTTTTTAAAGTAAGGTGTGCTTGAATCAGGCCATGGTCTTTTCAGTCACCTGCTACACATCAGAGAGCTGAACAATAAATAAAAATGACAGAAGAAGAATTGAACTGAATCCCTTGGATTGCCAAAAGAACAAATACATCTTAAAAGGTGCAGCCAGAGTGCTCCTCAGAAGCAAAGATGGCAAGGCTTCCTCTTTCACATATTGGACATGTAACCAGGCAAGGCTATTTTTTTGGACAGGAACATCATGCTTGAAAAGATGGAGGATCAGAAAGGAAGAGGAAGATCCCCAACCAGATGGATTGGCAGGGTGACTTCAACAATTCCCTCTAGAGTGTCAAGAGATGATGAGGATGGCACAGGATAGAACAGAGTGCAGGCCAGATGTCCATAGATTCTCTATGAGTCATTACGGACTGGACGGCACCTAACA
>NW_006399751.1:17703128-17704211 GCF_000299155.1 Elephantulus edwardii | reverse complement strand
CTGCCTTCCATAGTGGCTGCACCATTTTACACTCCCACTAACAGTGAATAAGGGTTCCAGTTTCTAATCCTCACCAGCATTTGTTGTTGGCTGCTCGGTTGAATTTTGCTAGTCTTACTGGGGTGAGATGATATCTCATAGTTATTTTGATTTGCATCTCTCTTAGAGCTAGGGATTTTGAACATTTCTTCATGTGCTTATTGGCTATCTGAATCTCTTCTTTGGTGAGGTGTCTGTTCATATCCTGTGCCCATTTAGTCATTGGATTGTTTCTGTGTACCTTGTTGTGGGGCTCAAGTATTCTATAAACTCTAGATGTAAGTCTCTTATCAGACATGCCATTACCAAATATTTTTTCCCCAGTCTGTGGCTTTCCTTTTTATCTTTTTGGAGAAGTTTTTGGATGTGCATAGGGATTTGATTTTTAGAAGTTCTAATTCACCTATTTTTATACTCTCCTGGTGATAGGTTTTTCCGAATGCTTGGAAGACTGTTGATTTTGTGAATTAGTGCTTCTAGGGTTCTTCCAAGATTTTCTCTAGAAATACCATTTGACCCAGAAATTCCATTACTGGGAATATACCCTAAAGAAACAAGGACTGCCACCCAAGCAGATGTATGTACACCTATGCTTACTGCTGCTTTCTTCACAATAACAAAGATTTGGAAACAACCTAAGTGCCCTTCAATAAACAAATGGATAGAGAAGCTGTAGTATATTCACACAATGGAATATTTTGCAGCATTGAAAAACATTGAACATGAAATATTAAATAAAATGGATGACCATGGAGAACATTATGCTGAGTGAAATATCTCAGTCACAAAAAGAAAAATACTGCATAATGCCACTGTTATAAAACAGGACTTACGTGGGGATTGGAGATAAACTAATAAAAGAAGGGTATAATGTACATGACATTGAAACAGACAAGGGAGAAAACTGTATTAAAGGAATACATGATTAGGTATTATTGGTATGAAAACAATCCAGAATAAGAGCTGCATAATAATGTGGTCTGGGAAGGCGAGGACGTGTATACAATGAAAGAACTTTTTTCCCCAACAAAAAAAGTGAACTGG
>NW_006399751.1:17700955-17703028 GCF_000299155.1 Elephantulus edwardii | reverse complement strand
AAGGAAGAGGAAGATCCCCAACCAGATGGATTGGCAGGGTGACTTCAACAATTCCCTCTAGAGTGTCAGAGATGATGAGGATGGCACAGGATAGAACAGAGTGCAGGCCAGATGTCCATAGATTCTCTATGAGTCATTACGGACTGGACGGCACCTAACAACAACTGCCATCACTCTTCTTAGGGTAGCTCTAGTGGTGTAATCTGTAGCAATTTGCTGCTGCTAAATTAAAGGCTGCACATCTCTGTTGATTCATATTCATCAGTGGCTCCTGAGAGAAAGATGGATAATTTCCTCCCGTTGAGATTTACCAACCAGTTGGATGGTATGAGTCTATGAGCCGCAACCATGACAGTGAGTTTTTACTTTTCTTACTATCCTCTTATTGCTCTACAGCCGTTAAGTCCTGCAATCCACAGCCATTAATTTCCTCTTAAACTGCTCTTGCTACTGTTCTTGTTTTTGCTGTTGTTGCTGTCTGCTGTGGAGTCCGAATAGAGTCATAGCTGACCCTCCAGTAGGTTTTCAGAGGCAATGATTTGCATGGGAGGAGATTGTCCATCCTTCTCTTGTGGAGCAGCTAGTGGATTTGAACTGTGTGCCGTTAGAATTGCTGCACAGCTTCTTAACAATAGACCAACTGCTCTTAGGCTAAAACAAATGGAACTGGTCCTGTAGGCATGCACAGAAGCCACACCTGTGACTCCTGACCCAGGATAATTGTTTGCTCAGGAAGCAACTGCACATATACACTGTACAATAAAAAGTCCTGTTCAGCATTTGTTCCCATTCCCCAAAAAAGGTGATCTGAAAGAATGCAAAAATTTATTAAACAATATCATGAAGGAAAATATTTATAAAGATTATTTCAAAATGGCCAGAACAGTATATCAACAGAGAATTGCCACATTTTTAAGCTGAATTTAGAAGAGCACATGACAGCAGGGATATCATTGTGGATTATAAAATATTATGGCTAACATTGAGAAGCACGGGCATCCCAAAACACTTATCTTCTTGCCAGCTCTGTACCTTTGGGTTGGCAGTGCAACAACTCCTTACCACTGCACCAGCAGAGGACCTTACCCTTGCATTAGCATGAGAAAACACTAGAAGATTTTCCAATTATTTAAAAACTTCACATGAAGCAACTACTGGCACTCATTATGAAGAATTTGTTGTAAGTAAGGTTTAGGTCATGGTAGCACACTGGTTGCTGTGTTTTGTTGTTTTGTTTTGTTTTGTTTTGTTTTATCATAGAGTCAAAACGGACACATAGGCGAATCTCTGGTGGGTTTTCCGAGGCAGTTAATCACACTGGAGGAGACTGCCCATCTTTCTCCCACAGAGCAGCTGGTGGTCTCAAACCGCATACCTTTAGGATTGCAGCTTCTTACCACTAGTCCAGCACACTGATTGACTGATTTAAACTTAACAGATGCAGTGCAGTAGAAAAATTACTAGTCAGCTTCTATAAATATCTGGAAACTTAGGAACCCCAAAAGCCCATTTTGATATATCTTACACAGTTACTATGAGTTATAATCACTTTATATTCCATGAGAACAAACAGGTTCATCCTAGAGAGGGTAAAACCAGGATCCTCCATGGAGGCAAGGATTCTGAGGTTTTTTCAGGCATACTTTGAGCATGTTGCAAGGAGGGACAAGTCCTTGGAGAGGGACATCATGCTTGGGAGGGTGGAGGGACAGCACAAGAAATGAGATGGATTGATTCAGTGACTGTGATAATGAGAATACAGGTGTATCCAAGACAGTAAATTTGACACAGGATAGAGCAGGTTTCAGGGCTATAAGTTACAGTGACTCAATGTCACCTAAGAACAACAAATTAGAATTAGACTGGTTGTTTCAAAGATAGGGTAAATTTACATAACATTTAATCCTAGGCTTCAGATATGGCAGCCACCTGCACAACTCTGAATGTTTGGCACCCCACAGTCCTGAAAGTTATCCATTCTCCATTGACTGTTCAAAGAACTCACTAAACTTCTCCCTGTTTTCACATTCCAATGCTTTGAATTCTAATTTTTCATGATTCTGTTACCATGTT
>NW_006399751.1:17693432-17700855 GCF_000299155.1 Elephantulus edwardii | reverse complement strand
ATGAGGATGGCACAGGATAGAACAGAGTGCAGGCCAGATGTCCATAGATTCTCTATGAGTCATTACGGACTGGACGGCACCTAACAACAACTGCCATCACTCTTCTTAGGGTAGCTCTAGTGGTGTAATCTGTAGCAATTTGCTGCTGCTAAATTAAAGGCTGCACATCTCTGTTGATTCATATTCATCAGTGGCTCCTGAGAGAAAGATGGATAATTTCCTCCCGTTGAGATTTACCAACCAGTTGGATGGTATGAGTCTATGAGCCGCAACCATGACAGTGAGTTTTTACTTTTCTTACTATCCTCTTATTGCTCTACAGCCGTTAAGTCCTGCAATCCACAGCCATTAATTTCCTCTTAAACTGCTTTTGCTACTGTTCTTGTTTTTGCTGTTGTTGCTGTCTGCTGTGGAGTCCAAATAGAGTCATAGCTGACCCTCCAGTAGGTTTTCAGAGGCAATGATTTGCATGGGAGGAGATTGTCCATCCTTCTCTTGTGGAGCAGCTAGTGGATTTGAACTGTGTGCCTTTAGAATTGCTGCACAGCTTCTTAACAATAGACCAACTGCTCTTAGGCTAAAACAAATGGAACTGGTCCTGTAGGCATGCACAGAAGCCACACCTGTGACTCCTGACCCAGGATAGTTCTTTGCTCAGGAAGCAACTGCACATATACGCTGTACAATAAAAAGTCCTGTTCAGCATTTGTTCCCATTCCCAAAAAAAGGTGATCTGAAAGAATGTAAAAATTTATTAAACAATATCATGAAGGAAAATATTTATAAAGATTATTTCAAAATGGCCAGAACAGTATATCAACAGAATTGCCACATTTTTAAGCTGAATTTAGAAGAGCACATGACAGCAGGGATATCATTGTGGATTATAAAATATTATGGCTAACATTGTTACCATGTTGTTGTTATTAGGTGCCATTGGGTTGAGTAAGACCCATAGCAACCCTATGAACAACAAATCTGAACCCGTCTTCACACTTCCTGACACATTACAGTGTGTTGTGGCAGTCACCATGTCAATCCACCTGGTAAAGGGTCTTCTTCTCCTTCACCAACCTTTCACCTTCTTGAACATAATGGCTACCATACTGGATCACCTAAATTGTAGGAATATTCATCTGTGCATTAAAGCATGATTAAGAATTGTCCATTGAAAGTTGTCCAAAACAGGGATTGCTTATATAAGAATTTTCAGTCTAATATATCTAAACAAATGTTATTATTGTTGTTGATTGCCTTTCGAGTCGAGCATGACTCATAGCAACACTATGAACAAAAGGCCTAAAGCCCCTCTACAACTATCAACATTTATCAAAGTTCATAGAGTTTCCGGAGGCATGTTATTTAGGAAGTGGATGCCACTCCTGCTCCCAAATGTTATAAACTATAAAAATGCTATACTTTAACTTTATTAGAAAAATGTAAATATTGACAACTTTGTGACAAAACCAATCAATTAATTAATAGTTATTAAATAAATTTGTACAGTATACGTAGCTGTTGTTATTAAGAACCATCAAGTTGAGTATGGCTTGTAGTGACACAGTAAACAACGGATCTGAACCATGTCCTGTCCTGTGCCATCCTCACAATCTCTGACACATTCAAGTGAATTGCTACACTTACTCTGTCAATCCACCTGGTTGAACGTCTTCTTCTCCTTTGTCATTTCTTCACCTTTCCAAGAATGATGTACCTCTCCAAGAAATAGTCTCTCCTAGCAATATGTCCAAAGTACATGAAATGAAGCATTGTCATCTTTGCCTCCAAGGAGCACTCTGGCCGAACTTTTTCCAAGATGTAGCTGTTTGTTCTTTTGACACTTCATAAGATATTTAGTACATTTATCCAGAACCACAACTGAAAGGCATCAATTCTTCTCCTGTCATCCTTATTCATTGTCCAGCTCTCAAATTCATAACAATGAACTGAAAAGGCCATGGTCTGAAACAGGCATACCTTAGTCCTCAACCTGACATCAATTCTCCTCAGTAATGTGGAGAAGTCCCTGAATTTCCCAGTGCAATACATCTCCTGATCTTCTGTCTGCTGGTACCAAGAGTACTGATTGGGAATCCAAGTAAGATGAAGTCATTGGCAGTTTCAATCATTTCTCCATCCATCTTTATGTGGACTATTGGTCTCGGAGAGAATATCCATATCGAAGGCTATAGCATTTAACCTTCTGTAACAAGTGGTTCAAGCCCTACTCACCTTCAGCAAGCAAGTTTCTGTCATCTGCATAATGAATGGTGTTGATGGGTCTTCCTCCAATCCTGAAGCCACAGTCTCCTTTACAGGGTCCTTCTTCTCAAATTATTTTCTCAGTTTACAGATTAAATATATATGCTAAGTATACAACCCTGACACATATGCAGTTCACCCAGGAAGCTGGGGGAGAAATGTGGCATCAGAATTGGAGCAAGACTTATCAACAACCTACGTTATGCAGTTGACACACTTTGCTTGCTGAAACTGAAGAGGACCTGAAGCACTTGATACAGAAAGTCACGAACTATAATCTTCAATATGGATTGAAGCTCTACATCAAGAAGACAAAGCTTCTCACCATTGGCTAATTTGCAAAATCAAGATAGATGGAGAAGAGACTGATGTTGTTAACAATTAACAGCTTGCTTGGCTCCACAATCAACACTTTTGGCACCAGTAGTCAGAAAATAAAAAGGTGAATTGCATTGAGAAAATATATTGTCAGGGATCTGTCCAGAGTATTGAGAAGCAATGATGTCAGTCTAGAGACTAAGGTACACCTGAGTCAGACCTAGATTTTCACAATTACCTGCTATGCATCAGAGAACTAGACAATGACTGCAGATGATAGAAGAAGAATCAATGCTTTTGGCCTGTGGTGCTGGCGAAGATCTCAAACATACCATGGGCAGTCAAGAAAACAGATAGGTCTGGCTTGGAGAGGGTGAAAACCAAGCTTCTCCTTGGAGGCTAGGATTTTTGAAGCTCCATCTCACATACTTTGAGCACATGGCCAGGAGAGACCTGACCTTGGAGAAGGACATAATGCTCGGAAGAGTGAAAGGACAGCAGGGTGGAGATGAAGATCCCAAATGAGATGGCTTGATGGGTCAATGGGGGGTTGGTGCGTTGGAATCAGAGAGACTAGCTCAGGAGAAGACAGGTTTCAGAGCTGCTTTACAAAGGTCACTATGAGTCACAGGTGAATCAATGTCATATAACAACAACTACAACAAAAATAGATAGAGTTACACATTTTTCCTTTGATAATTTTAATCTCAAATTCAAACCCATTTGCAAAGACTAGTTTTAATTTTTTGACTCTTCCAATTTCTTACTTTATGAATTAAAATCATATTAATGTTTTTGTGACTTTTCCCCAAATAATTTCATTCTGGTTTTTAACTCACAACGATACATAAAAACTTTTGACAGATAGATGGGTCCTGTGAGGCAATACCATGGAAAATGTCAAAGAGTGGTCACCATTCAAGAGGAAAAGAGTTATAAACAAGGAACACATTGGCAATAAATGAGCACAGGAATGTATCTAGAGAGGCTCTTACTGCCCTTCTGTCCTCAGGCAATCTTAGCAAGTATGTTCTCATTTATATCACTTTTTTTTATTATATAACTATCACTAAAATAAAATGCATTGCCCCCGAGCTTCTATTCTCCCAAGCAGTCTTTTCCAGCATCCTCAGTTTCCATTCACCAGTCCAAGTTTTCCCCACGATCAATCCAAGCAAGAAAACGGAAGCATCATAACATCATACCTTCTCTTTATTATAGAATTTTAAATATATTCCAATACACAACAAAGCTTTCCCACAGTTATGACTCCAGGTAAAGACTTTGGCATTCCTTCTGGGATTGACACAGCAGTTTTTGCCAGTTGTGGTGAAGTCTAATCTAATCCACAATAATCCTATGCACTGCAGCATAAATGTCCTCCACAAGGTTTTAAGGCTAGAACTTTTCTCCCAAGTGCTTCCAGGTCCAAACAACCAACATTTTAGTTAAAAGTTAAACAGGTGATCATTTGTTATACCCAGAGACTACTGGTATTATTGATACTCCCTTAAAATTATCTGAGTTACATTTCCCTTCTCATTCTACTCTACCCAGCCATTGAGATTTTCTTTGCATCATTGGTCTTCAATAATCCTTTTTTTTACAAAAAATAGAACGGTTTTCAATATAGGTGACATCAAATCCAGTATGCCTCATAGTGAACAGTTGACCTGAACCTTGTCCTATCCTGTGCCACCCTCATCATCTCTAACAACACTAGAGTCTATTGCTGACGTCACCATGTCAATATATCTCATTGGTAGTCTTGTTATCCTTCACTGACCCTCCCTTTATCCAAGTATAAAGTCCCTTTCCAAGGAATAGCCTCACTGAGCTGCACATGATCAAAGTATGAAAGATGAAATATCACCATCTTTGCTTCAAAGGAACAGTCTTGCTACACTTTTTCTAAGATCTATCTGTTTTGTTTTGTTTTTTTATTTTGGAAGTTAGTGGAATAGCCAGTACTCTTCTCAAATATCAAAATTCAAAGGCATCAAGTCCTCTGTTATCCTTATTTATTTTACAACTCTGCTGCATACAGATTATTGAGAAAACCATGGCCTGGAACAGATACATCTTAGTCTTCAGACTGACATCATTGCTCTTCAGCATTTTGGAGAGGTCCTTGACAATAGACTTGCTCTGTGCAATATATTTTCTGATTTCCTGACTACTTTTACCAAGGGTGTTGATCATTGATCCAAGCAAGATGAGCTCATTGACAGCTTCCAGATCTTTTATAAATCTCATTGTAATCTGTGTCCAATCACATTTCTAGATTCACCTTTGCCTACACTAGATGGACACCTCAGTAGGCTTCAGGAGAAAATTCTATTTATAGTTGCAGAAGTTCCATTATACATAGGAACAAAATAGTAATGTCTGTATCCTGGGATTTCTTGGAATAGGATTAATCATTCTTTCTTGATAAAGACTGTCATTTTTGTTGTTAGGTGCCATCGAGTTGAGTATGACTCATAGCAACCCTATAAACAAAGGATCCGAATTCTGTTCTATCCTGTGCCATCCTTACACTGAGTGACACACAAGAGCCCATTGCAGCAGTAGCTGTGACAATCCACCTAGTTGATGGTCTTCTTCTCCTTCATCAACCCTCCATCCTTCCCAGCATCATATTCCTCTCCAAGGAATAGCCTCTCCTGGCAACATGCAGAAAGTACGTGAGGCGAAGCCTTATCATTCTTGCCTCCAAGGAGCAGTTCGGCTGCACTCTCTCTAAGACATATCTCCGAAAACATGTTTGTTCTTTTGACTGCCCATGGAATGTTCAGTGCTCTCTCCAACACCAAATCTCAAATGCATCAATTCTTCTTCTTTCATCCTTATTCATTGTCCAGCTCTCAGATGCGTAGAAAGTGATCGGAAAAATGCCATGAATCAAACACCTTAGTTCTCAAACTGACATCATTACTCCTCAATTTGGAGAGGTACCTAACTACAGATTTTCCCAGGGCACTGCATCTTCTTAATTCCTGACTGCTGGTACCAAAGGTGTTAATTGTGGATCCAAGCAAGATGAAGCTTTCAATAGTCTAGCCCACCATAAATTGTAAAAATCAGTAACTCTTCTGGGAAGTTAGCAGATAGAGCTAAATTGGTCTTCCTTTCAACAAATAAATTAGGTTGTTTGACTGTATAAAAAAATAAACCAGTGTCATATTTCACTTGCAGAAACATTTCACATGTCAACTTGCATTAAGAAATTACACGGGGAGAATTTTAGAATGTGTACTTCCCACATTTTGGGGGTAAAGAATATTATCTTCACATAGCATCTTTTCAGACCCATAACAGGTGCTGTAATACAAACTGTGGACATTGAGGTTCATATTATTTCAGAGAAAATAAGATTGAATGTGATAAATTAATCGTATGATAAAACAGAAACCTAACATCTTGAAGTATGTGCATTGAGGTATAGGAATATGAGAAAAACGTTTTATAATAGTTTGGGAAGGATGACTGAAAGTCTATAAAAAGGGAATTTAAATTTAGTCACTTAAAACTTCCTCCATATCTTGTATTCTATTTATTTAGGACATGAATATGAAATTAGATAAATAACAGATTATTGCTGTTGTTGTCAACTCGTCAATGATGATTAATTATTCGTTCACTCACTTACTGCCTTTGTGTCAAATCAACTCACAGCTGACCCCCTAACAGGTTTGCAATGACTGTAAACCACATAGAAGATATTGTCCATCTTTCTCCCAGGAAGCAGCTGGTGAATTTGAACCACCAGAGAGGTGCTGCCCTTTTGGGTTGGCAGTGAAACTCCCTACAGACAACATCACTCAAGTTTATAGTGAACTGTGTGAAAAATAAATCAACACCTTCCCCTGTTCTGCTCCTTCCTCATGATCTAATTCATTGATCGCATCTGTTGCCTGCAGTCACTGTGCAAATCCATCTCACTTAGTGTCTTCCTCTCTTTCTCAAGTTCTTCACTTTCCCTAGAATGGTGATTCTCCCCTCTAAGGACTAGTGTCTCCTAATGACATGTACAAAGTAGGTGAAATGAAGTGTCACTCTCCTTGCCTCCAAGGACAATCTTGGAGGTATACTTCCTCCAAGAGAGATTATCAGTTATGTAAATGAAATTGTATAAATAACACTGTCAAGACATATATGTGGAATCAAGCATTGGTCTCTTAGATTAACTAGCCATTTTAATAAGATTGCAAAATCAATCAATTAAGTATAAATACAAGGATCAGGATGCTAAAGAAAATTTACAGTCCTTAAATTTTTCGTTTAACCTTTTATGTTGTTTTTAGGTGCTTTGTATTTGGTTTCAATTCACAGCAATCCCATATACAGCAGAATGAAATATCACTCAATCTTGAGCCATCCTCATAATTTCCACGCCACTTAAAGGCACTGTTGCAGCTTCTGTGTCAATGTATTCCACTGAAGGTCTTCCAATTTTTCTCTGTTGCTCTACATTGCCAAGAATGAATGTTTTGAAATCATAGCAGCTGATGTTAGAATTTATGCTGTTGTTAATTCCAGTGAGTGAGACCCAATTCACAGCAAATCACAGAATTCTTTCTCATTGTTATCCAGTTGGTTCTAACTTATAACTGATCCTTCAGTGAGTTTCCAAAGCTATAAATTGCTTGAGAAGAGACTGCCCCTCCTTTCCACCAAAAGAGCAGGTGATGATATTGAATAGCCGGAGAAAGTAGACATTTGAGTTGGCAGTGAAAATACTAGAATTAGTAAATATAATTGTTGTCGATTGTACATTATGTACCATTTAGTCAGAACCAATTCATAGTTCACTCTTTAGCAGGTTTTCACAGGCAGTTAA
>NW_006399751.1:17681735-17691555 GCF_000299155.1 Elephantulus edwardii | reverse complement strand
ATTAATTAATTGCTGAATAGTAAAGTTGTTATTGTTGTTATGTGTTGTAGAGTTGTTTGCAATTCATAGCGACCTATGTACAAGAGCCCTAAACCCTGCTCTGTCCTGTGCCAACTTAGCCTTCTCTGACACACTACTTCAATCATCCAATCACAGAATCAATCAATCTTATCATCTTCTCCTTTGCTGTCCTTCCATTCTCCCAAACATGGTGTCCCTCTCTAAGGACTGGTCCCTTCTTGCAGCATGCCCAAAGTATGTCAGATGAAGCTTCAGAATCCTTGACTCCAAGGAGTAGTCTAGCTTCACCCTCTCCAAGACAAAACAGTTCTCCTAGCAGTCCATGGTATAGTCAATATTCTTCTCCAGCACCACAGCTCAAAGACATTAATTCTCTTTCCATTAGTCACTGTCCAGCTTTTTGATGCATAGCACATTATAGAGAAGACTATAGCCCAGATCAGGTGCACCTTAGTCTCCAGCCTGATATCAGCCTGTTGTCATTGCTCTTCAGTACTCTGGAAAGGTTCCTGACAGCTGACTTTCCCAATGCAATTCATCTCTTAATTTCCTGGCTGCTGGTACTAAGAGTGTTGACTGTGGAGCCAAACAAACTAAAATTGTTAACTATCAATCTCATCACCATCCATTCTGATGCTGCCGAATGGCTCAGGGAAGTATAAAATTAAATTACAGTGCATGAAGTATCTATCAAATTTTCACTGAACTTCCAGTTTTACAAATATTCAATATAAATACCAATATTACTTATCTCAACAAATAATATTTAAGAACAACAATAAAATTTCCAACATAAGCAAATCCAAGAAATTGCATTAGATATCTAAGCACTGTTTAAATAAAACTCACAGCATACTAAGATTTCACATCTACATGTTAAGCTCATGAAGAAGTTGATTTCATGAAAATAAAAATAAAAACAAATTTTGGGCAAAAATATCATTTTATCCTAAGGTTCAGTGGGAGCAGGCTTGCCTTCAACTTTAATGCAGAAAAGACTAAAGGGCAATGAATGACTATTATTGAGGAATTGTTGAACAACAGAGAGCTCTGAACTTTCCTCTTTCAAGGAACTTGAATAAACTCTGACAATTTCAAGTTTTACATTTCACAAATAACTTAGCCATCATTATTTTTTACTTCCCTGGCTACTTCTACTCAGGGAGAATTTAAATCAGAGTATAGAATGAGTTAGGGGAAAAAATAATAATCAACAGATAAATCTCTGTCCCCTAGTTCATTAGGGCAAGGAAATTGACAATCTTATGGAGATTAAGAATCTTGTTAATTTCTATATTTGCACTTAGAAGTATTTTTTAAGAGATGATAACGGACTTCATACATTCTTCCCAAGACATTAAGGACAGCATTACAGGGTGGTCTATATTTGCTCTTCCATATCCTTAATAACAGGGACAACATATGATTTTTCTTTTTTACACAACTTAAATCAGTCCCATGCAATAGCAAACACACCATAAAAAACTATTTCAATTTAATACCATTTGAAAGTTATTCTAAACGTTGTCTTCTAAGGTGGGAGGGAAGGGGAGAGAGAGGAAGAAAGAGATAGAAAAGAGAAGAATGAATTTGAGAATGAAGGAGGGAGAGATAGAAAGAAGAAAAACTGTTAAAAACTAAGCAGAAAGTATTATAATACAGATTTTATTTTTCATGTCACTCATAGAAGCACAGTCAAATTCACTGTCTGAGGTAATGTTTCATTTTCTGCTACTCGTGATTTCATTTTTCTTTGTGTGGCTTAGAAAAAAAATGTCCCTTATTTGGTTATAGTCATATTTATTTGCTTTAGGGAAAATCTTTCGAAGCTTTAAAAAACATTCTGTGAAAAAGATCTCAAGGCACAGAGAGGAAAGCAAGAAATCCCAGCTGGGGCAGTGCTGTGACCTTATGAGCATCAAAGCTGTCTGTGCTGTCTCAAGGTTCAGTGTCTGGTCCGCCTCTGGTGGAGAAGAAAGGGGCACTATACGGTACAGTTTGAAAATAGGCTTTCACAGCCTTGCTCCTGTGCCCTTTCTGCTTTAGTTTTTCCTGTCCCTCCTTTTTCTGCAAGCTGCCCCCATAAAGCTTCTTGGTAACATACTATTGCTACCCTTTTTCCATCCCACAGTCACAAAGTGTGGAGAGGAAAAAGTCCTCTGCTGTATCTCCGTTCCTCTGGTACCAATGAAACGAGTTTCCACACAGGTTTTTTGCACTTTCTTTGGGTGCAGTCATGAGTTTCTTTTTCTCTTTTATTTTGGATAAGATTTCCTATACCTCTTTTTTATTTTATAAAGAGTTGACATTAAGATACAAGTTCTTCATATTTTTTTCAATAAGGGGCCAAGAATCTCGGCGTAGGTAGGTGGCACCATTACCATAAGGTAAGCAGTGTATGAGGCACACTTTTGGTACAGAAAGCTATCAACAAGTCCAGCAATTCAGTTTATAATGCCTAGCTTGTCAGTTATCAGGAGCTAAATGGACAAAAGTAGTGAAAACTATCCAATTTCAGCAAGCTACTGCCCTTTCATCTCTCTAAGTGTGGGGCTTTTGGGCCACAGGGAAACAGCCCCTTCTCCGCTCCAAAACCTATCCCATCGGATTGCCCAGCAAAAGGTTTTCCAGGAGTTGAAGATGGGAAATTTATCTTTGTTGGATCTCATTTTGGAATAAAGAGGAAAGGATGGTAACCCTAGTTTTACCAACAGGGCAAAGACTATTCTGTCAGCTAACCTCTCCCTGGAGAGTTGTGGTTGTTAGGTGTCCGAGTTGAGTGTTCTTTTGGCAGTCCATGGGACAGTCGATACTCTAACACAACTTAAAGGCATCAATTCTATAACATTTATTCATTGTCCTACTCTGGGATGCACAGCAAATGATTAAAAAGACCATAGGCTGAGTCAGTCATACCTTAGTCTTCAAACTTACATCATTGCTATTTAGTATTTTGGAGAAGTCCCTGAGAGAGGCTTTGTCCAAACAATATGTCTCCTGATACTACGGAAAGTAGAGTCTCCAAAAATTTACTCCCCATATATTGTAAAGAGAATCTCCCACTTTCTTTTTTCTTTGACAATGTCAGGATGACCAGTCCCTGAGTAGAGAGAAGGATCAATGGAGCAAATAGCTGTGCTTAGTGGGTAATTCAGTACAACTAAGCTTGGCATTGACTTTGACTTTTACCATGGGGCTTTCATCACATTGAGCTTTCCTACATTTTTACCATACAAATATGAGGTGTTTGTAGTCCATCAAGGGGAATGAATCATGTGCTATTATTGTAAATAAGGTAAATAACATCTTCTGGGCAGGAATGTGTAAATTAGGTGTATAGACCATTGATGAAGGTATTTTTTGGTTAGTTTTACCACACAGTCAATGTTAAACTGAGCATGTTCAGTGGCAGGGAATAGGATGATTCTTACTACTATCAAGAAAGAAAAGCACAGAGTTTATGAGGTTCTTTGGGCCAAAACATCTGAGACCAGGATACAAGTAACAGAGATGATGGAGAACTGGAAACTGGTGACAAATAGAGCTGAAGTAGTTTTACATCAAATTCCCCCAATACTCCGCATTCCTAGCAATAGTGAAGGACCTTATCTAAGCTTACTGGGGTAGAGATAGAGTCACACATGGTTGGCAGAACTAAATGAGCTCTCTAATATTTGCCTTATACATGGCAGGGCCCAGAGCTATAAGGCCAAGAGCCAAAGAGTTGTCTGAGAGCTTCCTTGAGAAAAAGTTGTTCTGACAGAAGAATTGTATCCTGGAAGCTTTCAATCTGAATTGTAACCTGTTATTTCTCTTAAAAACTTCCCCAAATTCTGAAGCTTGCCTGTGAGTTCTATGAAATCATTATAAAGAATTAATGAACTTAATAGTATAGTAGCAAGAGCCATGGAAGGGATAATAGGTTAGAAGTAATAGAAGATGTAGGAGCATGGGGGTATATCTGACCCCATATGAATTGGCATTATGCTGCTGATAGAGATTCATTTATGCTGTTGAGATTGATAGTCATCCGCCTTCTGGAGTTAATTATCATTCCCATGTTATTGTGCTTTTTACATGGCAGGGAGTTTCATACACCTCAAGGCTACACTTCCCTTTTGGAATTTCATAGCCTATTACGCTAGTGTTGTTCTTTTGGGGTCAGATCAACTTCTAAAGGCTGAGAGCTATATCTTAATGTCCAAGTATTCTTTGCATGTGATTGTGATTTTAGTTTGGTAAGGGGACTTTTTCTCAAGTTGTACCATGAGAGAGATGAGAAATAGCTTCAGACTTTGAAACAAACATGTTTTGGTCACGTTTGAGCTTATGATGAATTTCAGAGTCAAACAAATAAACAAAAACTTCATAGAACAGCTAGTATAAAAGAGCTAAATTAAGATTACATTAGCTATATTATCTGGTTGTTCAAATTAAACAAGTTCATTATCGTTTGATTGCTAAGTTCAGATGTTTAGGGATTCTTAAGAAGAGCAAAAATTCCATTTCAATTGTGGTAGTGAGTCAGGAAAGGAGGGTGATGACTTAAATGAGTCATCTGCAGACATATCACATTTTTCAAGCAGAGTCTAACCCGAATGTAATTGGTAAAATATATTTAAAGAACTATGCTCCATCCACTATTCTGAATCAAAGAAAGAGTACATGTCACCTCAAAAGAAGATTGTTGTAAGAGGGTATCCTGAACAGACAGACAGAAGAGCAACAAGGCAGCCCTTCCTTCTTTATTCATTACATGATGAAGAGGACACAATTGAGGAGAAGAAAATAGATACTTCTGTCCTTTTTTTTCACTTGAAAATACAAAGGAAGTCAACGGGACGCAGTCTTTTCAAATGTTCTGGTTTAGCCACAAAGTTGGTTAGCTCAAGTTCTAAATTGCCCCTGGGTGCATCTCGCAGGGCTTATTTAGCAGAGAGAAAAGTGTAATGACAGAGAATGGGAGAAGTGACCAAAATAAGAGCATTGGTCAAGTATTTGAAGTCTAGACTCAGTTGAGTGATCAAGAAATATCACAGTTGGAATTCAAAGAAGAATGAGGTGATGTTGAGTGAACTGGGGGGTCTCAGGGGCTACCTGCCATAGTCAGTGGCTGCCTGCTGAATGCTCAGCCACCAGAGAGCATTAGCATCTCACTGCAAAGATCAGAAGAACTGGTAAAGGAAGTAAATTCTTACACATGTAAGAAATGTGATGCACACTCTTCCAAACTGTCAAAACAATGCCTACAATCCTAACACTCAGATTATTTCAGGAAAGGATCAGGAAAGGAAGACATTTAGATGAATTGTTCTTCAAAAGAGATAGGTATTCTAGAAAAAAACTGAGGTTATGATACATGTGCCAAACACCAAAACCAAAGTTTTCCGCATCACTACAGTGTTTGTAGACTTGAAGAAAATCTGTATCAATAACAGATTAAATGTATACTTTAAGGTAACAACAACAACAACAAAAAATAGAAGCTGTTGAGGTATAATTTCTAATTGACTTTATTAGAAACCATTGAGCATAATTTCTGCATGATTTTGAGCTGATTTTTAAAGGATTAAGAGAGTAAGAAACTACCTCCATCCCTTCTGGATATGACTCCTAGTTAGTGCATGGTAAAATATTTTACAAATAATTTTATAAAATTATCTGTTCATGGTGAAGTAATATTACCTAGGAATCCAATGGGCAGGCCAAGTTTCCCATTGATCTTCGTTCCCAAAGGTGAAAAGTAAAAATTAAAATCAGTGATATTGAACTCAGTGACTCTGAAAAGCACAAAGAGTACTTTCAATAGTCAGTCAGATCTAGGGAAACAGATTCTATAAGCATGAAAGAGACATTGAATTACCCATTTTGAGCTTAAGCAATGCATTTCAAAGAATTATTTTCTCAATTGCCACCTGGTAGTTGAAATAAAAATTGATCAATTGAACATTAAAAAGGAGTAGATGTGAATGTCTAATTCTTATGGTTTTTATCAAATTGTTTCTCTACAATAGGCTACAACTGATATGTCTATTCCAACTATGCCCATATTTAAAACACATAGAATACTTTAACATTTAATCAGTGTCTAAATGGAACATGATAGAAAATGAAAAATATATAAACTGCAAGTAATTTCTACTATTGATGTATTTCACTATTCCACATCTTTCCCCCAAGGCAATACAAATATTAGAGTTCAAATATATTATAAAATTTAAATTAAATAAAAATAGAATTTGGAGATGAAAAATACCAGAGAAATATAACATACAGTAAAATACATTTTATTTAACTAGAAAGATAATTGTTGAATGTGTCTAAAAATGTAAATCTTTCTAAGCTTCCAGGAATTATTGCTGCAAAACAGACTGAAAACAACTGATGTGATAATGAACTTCTTAAGTACTAGAGTTTCACCCTGTTTGATCTCTTTTAGAACCCAGTACCAAGCATCAAATCCCACCCTATTAAATGCAAAATAAATACATGTTGCTACAATTCTACTCCTTTTGAATAAAATATGTCCTTTTCTCAATTGTTTAAGAGAATTTATATTTCAAATTAGAAATTTTTTTCCAAAACTATTAATTTCTCATGATCCCTCTTTTAGTCAAGTTAATAAAGCTGTCTTAAAATTAAAAATATTTTTCATTTAAGAAATAATTGAATGATCGAGGATTTTTAAAAAATAAGTTAACATGTAAAAAAATAGAAATATATTAATACTGATTACAGGCAGATTTATTTATAAACCAGCCTTCCTCTCTCAAATTTTCACTTTTTAAACATGAGTTATTCTTAGACACTGCTCTGTGTCTGGGCTGAGCTAATTTCAGAAACAATCAGCTGCGTGCAGTCCCTCTCACGCCTGTGAATATCTGTAGGTGTGAAAATGCCATAAACAAAAGAAAAAGTTCCCATATTAAGCCCACACCTTACTGTGAAATGAATTAGATCAGAAGATGAAAATAAAAATTCCCATTAACTACTTTCAGCAGCCAGGGCATTGAAGCATTCATTGTTTTGAAAGCAAAGAATTTTGGCAAAATGAAAGTGACCCAAACTTTAAAACTCTTAGTTTTTGGGGTTGTCACTATTGTCAGTTCTGTTTTGTTTAGAGTCCCTAAAGAGATCTACCAGCTTGTACTTTGTGAATTAAGAAAAAAAAAAAAAAACCCTGCATTTAAATTATAAAGTTTAAATGTTGCATACACTAGTTAGTCCTTTCTCTCATTTCATGAAAAATGAAAATAATACGTAGAGCGGAATCAAGACATGTTAGTTATCCTTTGCAAATATATTCATATCACCTCTGGTAACAATGAGAGCTGGGGGATCTTTAACTTATTGCCTTGTTGTTGTTGTTATTTGCCTTCATATCAGAACCTACCCATATCTGACCCTTTGGAGAATCTTCAGGGACAGTTATTTGCATGGGAAGAGATTGTCCATCTTTTTCCCTCAGTGCAGCGCGAGGATTCGAACTGTGTGACTTCAGGATTGCAGCACAGCTTCTTACCACTTAGACAATTTATTGTCCTAGGCAATAGAAAT
This sequence comes from Elephantulus edwardii, assembly GCF_000299155.1. Classification (NCBI taxonomy): domain Eukaryota; kingdom Metazoa; phylum Chordata; class Mammalia; order Macroscelidea; family Macroscelididae; genus Elephantulus; species Elephantulus edwardii. Next base: position 17,683,977 of record NW_006399751.1, on the reverse strand, counting down.
TCCAGAAAAAAAGAAACTTGTACATTCTTTTCTGTTTTCCTAATGTAGCTGTATGTAAAACTGAAATTATTCTAGCGTTTATAGTCACAGCAGTTAGTATTGATCCCCTTCTAGAAGTTTTCGTAACTCTAGTAAGTGGTCAATCTTTTGATATAATGCCTGAAGTTGAAGCCCTCAGGTTAGAAAGTGCTGATATTGTGACAGCTACGCGGGCTTAGAAAAAGCAGATTATGAGAATGGTACAACAAAACGGGGAGGAATTTGTTCTGGTTATGTTACACACAGGTTCGTTAGATATTGGAGCTGACTCCATGGCATGTAATAATAGACAGTGTCCAGGAGGTAATGAGGAAGTAGTCATTTGTACAGAGGATGCCTCTGTTTAAAATCAGGAAAGATGCACATCAGGGTTGTATCCTTCCACCACTACAGTTCAATCTGTAGTACTCTGATGGCCTAGTCTATACAGTGGTGTGCTGTTAATTCAAAGGCCACATGTACCTGGTGGTGGGGCAATTTCCTCCCTTGTGACTTTATAACCTCTAAAAACCCACTGGAGGGTCAGCTATGAGTCAATTCTAACTCTACAGCACTTAACAACAAAAACATACACAGATGAGGAAACACTGCCAGCATAGTTTAAGGAGCAAGCATCTCCAGATTTCTGCATCTCCAGTGGTTCAAATCTACTAGAGGCTGCCTCAAGGGAGAAAGAGGGCAGCCTCTCCCCATTGTGATCTACAGCCTCAGAAATGAAGGGAGGGTAACTGTGAACCTGGACTGACTCAATCATAGTGATGCACATTTGATATAATCTTCTTGCTGAAAACATAGGAGACACAAAGTACTTACTGATAAAGATCAAAGATTATCTCAACATAATTAAAATAAAAATCTTCACAACTTGATCAATAGAAGAAAAGATTAAAATTTCCATGGATTTCATCTTGTTTTAATCCACAATTATGACCCATGGAAGCAAAAGTCAAGAAATCAGGCAATGGATTACATTAGGCCAAACTGCTGTAAAAGACCTCTTTTAAAAAGAGAGATAGAAATGCAAGACTCAGTCCCTGATGAAGAAAATCATGCCTGATAAAGTGAAGAGGCTTCATGGGGGTGGGGGGTAGACCTTCAATAAGGTGGTGTGTCATGGCACAGTACCAGGCAATAATGTCTCATCCTGTTATACAGAGGACCACTATGAATGATGGCTGACTCAATAACACCCGCAACAACAATGAACACACAAGAAAAATGAATGAACAAAGCTAGAGATAGCAATGTGATTACTATAATTGTACCAACATCACCAACAGAAATTGCTTGTAGCACAATCTGAACCAGAGATTATGGTGAATTCCATTTTAACATCAATAAAAAGATAAACTTGTGAGCTAGAGTGCTCTTACACACACTCACGCTCTTGCATGCTCGCTCTCTCTCTCTCTCTTTCTCCTTGCTGAGGAGTGGTATTTTACGATAGCTGACCCTCTTGTGGATTGTGGGTTTTCAATGCAAACTGCACTGGAGGAAACTGCCCATCTTTCTTCAGAGCAGCGGGTGGATTCATGCCACCAGAGAGGTGTGGCCTTTGGGCTAGCAGTACAACTCTCTAAGGACTGAGCCACTAAAACTCACTAATACTTTCAGGTCCCTAAATAGCAATGAGCTTTATGTGTTAGGTCCCTTTTAGGTCTCTGATGTCAAGGTACCAAAAAGGGCTGTGGTATCATGAGAGCCTGAAGGTCATTTATTTTGTAGGCCTCTGAAATATTACTTAGGGATAGTATTTTTTTAAAAAATAAAAGACCTAGGAAACACTTGGGAAAATGAATATTATTTTCCAGAAGTTCTCTAACTCAACTATTTTTTTTCTACTTCCAAATATAAGATAATTATATTTTAGTAGGGGGGGAAATTTAATCTGATGGTTATATAAACTATTCTTTAGAAGGAAAGGGAAGATAGGATTTTGCCATGAAAGTATATTTTCAGAAAGAGACAACTTCCTAGTCACAAAAAGAGATGCAATTTTAGGTTTTGTACCTAAATGCAACTTTCCAAATTACAAAGGTAGCTTCCAACACTCCCTGGTGGTATGATTTTCGAAGGCTACTAAAGCTTTCTACTTATTCTGTGTGATTAATTGCCTCTGAAAACTCGCCAGAGGATCAGCTATGGGTCAGGTCTGACACGACAGTAAACAACAACATCGTATATATGGCATCTACTTCCTAAA
>NW_006399751.1:17673696-17676843 GCF_000299155.1 Elephantulus edwardii | reverse complement strand
CCTTTGCATAATCAATGAAACACAGATAGACATTCCTCTGGTATCCCCTGCTTTCAGATGAGATCCATCTAACATCAGCTACAATATCCCTAGTACCACAACCTCTTCTAAATCCAGCCTGGACTTCTGGCAATTCTCTGCTGATGTGCTGTTCCAGTCGGTTTTGGATAATCTTCAGTAGAATCTTGCTTGTATAGAAATGTTTTACTCAGGCTAAATATTGTGCTGTGTATATTTAATTCTTTGATTAAAAGAAAAAGAAATTAATGTTTTCCCTAGGAATTAAATTAGCACAGAATTCCTATTTCTTTAGATTCCTGTTAATGGTCTATGCAGTGAGTTTTACCTAAGAGCCTTAAGTAGGAAGGGGAATATGACATAACGTCTGTACATAAGTACATGGTTACCAAACACAGTAGTATGTTTTTTTCTATGTCAAAGTTGTGGTATTCTTTAAAGAAAATATATATGTTCTATGTTTATTTATAACCACTCCCTAAACATGTAGGTATTTTCAATATGTCAATAGTTTTCTACAAGTATAAAAATAAATAAGTAAAATGCTTATAAAAAGTTAGTATAGTGTGCATACAAAATATGTCTCTAAGAAGAAAGTTGTTGGCAAACAGAAAGCATACATTATTTGTAGAACTATGGTGCATAGAGTAGAGGCCGTTTTTAAACTGAATTGTTGTCATTGTTGTTATGTGCCATCATTGCTTATGACTCATGGTGACCCTATGTATGAGCTCTGAACCCTGCTCTATCTTGAGGCAATTTCATTGTCTTTGACACATCTACTGCCATTACATTATTGAATCAATTCATCTCCTCCAGGGTCTTCCTCTCTTGAACTTTCCCTCTGGCTTTCCAAATATGCTACCCCTCTCCAATGACTGGTCCCTCCTGGAAACATGCCCAACATATGTCAGGTGGGCTTCAAAATTCTTGCTTCAAAGAACAGTATGGTTTCACCCTCTCCAGGCCAAACCTGTTTGTTCTCTTAGCAGTCCATTTTCTGTACTCTTCTCCAAGGATAGATTCTTCTTCTATCACCATTAGTCATTGTCTAGCTCTCTAAAGTATAGTAAGTAATTGCAAAGACCATGGCCTGTATCAGGCTCACATTAGTCTCCAGACCAAGCACATTGCTCTTCAGCACTCTGGAGAGGTCCCCGATAGCAGATTTTCCCATTGAAACTCATCTTTTGATTTTCTGGGTGCTGGTATCAAGAGTGTTGATTGTGCAGCCAATCAAGCTTTAATCTAACTAAAATTCATTTTATTAAAAGTCACATATTTCTTGTATTTTTTATTCTCAATTTAGAGGAAAACTCTATCATGTTCATAAAATTTATGACTGAGCTGCACTTATTGGGGGAAAAGTTTAGTTGTTAAAAGAGTATTTGAGGAAAATGCTATATTTGGTGTTAAACAATTGTGTGATTTGAGTTTAAAACAGTAAAGAATTCTTAAACTTCAAGCATCAAATATTATTGCTGTGAACCTCAAACTCATGCTAAGCCTGAACTTCAGGGTAGGGTTTTTAGGTCATTTTGTTTGCTTGTTTTTTTATACTATTTGGTTTTTTTACATTTCTTACAACTCTGCTCAATTTTATGTCAGTCACTGAAGTTCTCTCTACATCTTATTATCTGGAAAATATGACAGAGGTACCAGGGATATGCCTTGGGTATGAAAATTATAGTTATCCATATAAATAACAAATTGAAGAATCTTTTAAAAAGAGGCCTCCAAAAAATATAAATAAACAGAATATTAGTTATATATGTGATTCAATTAGGCCACAGCAATGATCAGATAAGGTTAATTATAAAAGACTCTTGAAATATGTATGTTTAAAGCTGTAAAGGCAAGTGCGAAAAGTGCCTAAAGGCAGAAACATGGCAATTGTTAGAACAGGACACTCAGCTTGTATGGGGCAAAAGATCTAACCAGATGTGAAACTGATGAAATCAATGTGAGTAGAAATGAGGCCTTGAATGTTCTTTTTACAAACTGTTTTCAGAGAAAGGCTTAGAAGATGTCCTTGTCCCTAGTCAGTGTTAATTGAAAATGTGAGATATCTTTGTGTGTCAATGCAGGTGGAAACATGTGCAGTGTTCTTCTGAATGGTGACTTGAGTGTTTCAAAATGACATATGACATTAGGTAGCTTGAGGCAGGCAGTTAAAAAGTCATCAGCAAACCATGTAACTGCAATTGTTTGTTTGTTCACTTTTCCCCCCTCAGAGAAGGCATTTCTGAATACAATTTGTTACCTGAACGATTTACAGTGTTGACGAAGTTATATTGTCAATGCTTGTGAACTTTCATCCTATCAGCTGGAGTTTCTGTAGTTAAAGAAATTAATCATATGTTCTTTGGCATACAAAAGCAACAGGCACTCACAAAGTAAACCTTCATTGATTATAACATGTAATCCTCTTACTATTTTAAGAAGTTATAAATGTACCACTGCCAGAAGTACAAGAGTAAAGTAACAGATATAACATCGATTTCATTATTTTTTATTTTTATTTTTATTTTGCACTGTAAGGATAAAATATACCATAACTTACTTGAAAACAACAAAACTGCTCTCAGGTAAGTCCAAAAAATTCATTTTACTCTGCTTCCAAAAATGGATCATAGTTTTTCCCCTAATGGAGATTAATTTCTCTAGGATGGAGTTAGTTCTGAGTCCATCTATAGTGATAGTCTAAATGGTCAGTATGAGAATATTAGGAATAGAAGTCAGACTGATGTTTACTACTTTTAACAGAGATGTACTTTTATACGAATAAAATGTGCACTTCATCCAGGAAAATGTACAGTAATAAGGATACCTAAAAAAGGTTGTTTTAACTTAATATTTCAAAAAACAGCAAAAAGATTTGTTGAGAATTACTAAATTCATAACCACCACCCAAGCAGATATATGCACACCCATGTTTATTGCGGCTTTGTTCACAATAGCAAAGAGCTGGAAATGACTCAAGTGCCCGTCAACAAACGAATGGCTAGAGAAGCTCTGGTATATACACACAATGAAATACTATGCAGTATTGAAAAACAAGGAACTCATGAAATATTATACAAAATGGGTGACCCTGGAGGACATTGTGCTGAGTGAAGTATCTCGGTC
>NW_006399751.1:17638755-17673229 GCF_000299155.1 Elephantulus edwardii | reverse complement strand
GAAGGAAGGAAGGAAGGAAGGAAGGGAGGGAGGGAGGGAGGGAGGGAGAGAGAGAGAGAGAGAGAGAAAGAAAGAAAGAAAGAAAGAAAGAAAGAAAGAAAGAAAGAAAGAAAGAAAGAAAGAAGGAAAGAAAGAATGAATCACTACATTCTCAATGTAGAATTACAATTGTAAATAATTTATTTTAGAATTATGGCCTAGTGGCAAGAAGCTGTGCTGCAATCTCAAAGGCATGTGGTTCAAGGCCATCAGCTGCTCTGTGGGAAAAGGATGGGCAATTCTCTCCCCTGCAATTAACTGCAGCTGAAGTTAGATTATAATGTAGAACCAATACAAAACCATGTGCTCTGAGTAAAAACATCTACAAGGTTCAGTGCTTCATCAAGAAAACCAGGTAGCTCAGACTTGTAAAGTATATTGGAGATAAGCAAAGTCTTAATGCAATCCATTCATAAATAAAGTCTGTATGTGACAAGAAGTTTAGCAAATATCACAAAAGACTTCTAACTATAGAAATAATGGTAGATACATGTTACTAAACAACAATAGACCTAAAAAAAATGGAAGCAAAAAATACTTGGATTCTGTATACATTGGAAAGAGAAATAATCAGAGAAATAAAATTCCTTTATAATATTAATTGTAAGACATCATTATTAAGAAGGACCTAGAAGTATGTGCACTTAAACATATCCATAGAGCAAACATCACAAATATGATGTGCATTATACTTTTATGTTGTTTTTGTTATTATTGAGTACCTTTGAGCCAGTCTTCTAACTTCTCTTCAAATAACTCAAGGTTAAAACAACATTTTATCTAATAATGGCAGGTATTATCCTCATCCTGTTGTTGTTATGTGCACTTAACCCAACTAAGAGCCATATCAGCTTTAAAAACAATAGATCTAATCTAAAATTTTCCCAGTTCTTTCCTTTCCACATTAGCTTCAACACACTTGAGAGCATTTTTATAGTCACCGTGTAAATCTATCTTATGGAGTCTTCTCTTTATCTAATGATACAACTTTCCCAGCACAATGTCTTTTCCCAAGGACCAGCTCCTATTGACCACATGTTTCAAAGTACGTGAGATGGAGTTTCACCATCCTTTTTTCTAAAGAAATACTCTTATGGGAAGCTACCAGGCAGACTTGGTTGAAGTATGGCAGTTGATGTCATTAGTATTCTTTGCAAATGACATAATATGAAAATACCAATTCTTCTTATATCATCCTTATACATCCACCAATTTTCAAATGCGTTGCAAGTACTTGAGAGTACCATGATTTGGATCAAGTGAACTTCAGACTTTAAATGGATATCCTTGCTTTTTAATAATTTGGAGGGTCCTTAACAGGAGATTTTACTAATGCAACACATCTTTTGATTTCTTGACTACTACTATGATGGTTGCTAATTGTGGATCCAAGTAAAATGAAATCATTGACAATTTCAACTTTTTATCCGTCTGTCACAATGTTGCCTCTTGATCCAGTAGTGAAAATTTTGCTTTCTTGATGCTATTTCCTGGATATTCAGATGACACAACCTTATTTGCTGAAAGCTAGGCGGACAGACTTGAAGCACTTGTTGCAGAAGAATCCTTGCAATGCATTCTTCAGTATTGATTGTGTCTCAATATCAAGGAAACAAAGGCTCTTACCACTGGACCAACAGGCAGTGCCATGATAGACGGAGAGGAGCTTGAAACTGTCAACACCTTCATTTTTCTTAGCTCCACAATATAACCCTTGGTATAAGCATTCAGGAAATAAGGAGACACATTGCATTAGGAAAATCTGGAGTTAGGGAGCTTTCCAAATTCTTTAGCACTAGTGCTGTCAGTTCATGGACTAAAGTGTGTCTAATTAAGGCCATAGTCTGAATCAGGCCATTTCTGATTACAAGTTATGCATTCAAGACTTGGGTAATGAATAGGGATGACAGAAAAAGAATTGACACCTTTGAGCTGCGGTGTTAGAGAAGAGCACTGAACATCCCATGGATGGCCAAGAGAATGAATAAATATGTCTTGGAAAGGGTGAAGTCAGAATGCCTTTTGGAGGCAAGAATGATGAGGCTTTGCCTCGCATACTTTAAACATATTGCTAGGTGGTGCTATTCCTTGGAGAGGGACAAGATGTTGGGCAGGGTGGAAGACCGGTGAAGGAGGAGAAGACCCTCAACCAGGTGGATTGTCACGATGACTGCTGCAATGGGTTCTTGTGTGTCAGGAAGTGTGAGAATGGAGCAGAACAGAACTAGGTTCAAATCTTTTGTTCATAGGGTCACTATGAGCATAATCAACTCAATGGCACCTAACAACAACAAAAACATGTAGAAAACAAAGAAAAATACTCAAAACTGTACCAATAAGAAATATGATAAACATAAAAGTTTTAAATTATCAAGAATTTAATTTTACTTGGATACCAATAAAACACCCACAGAAATAGAAGTCAAGAAATCCAAGGAAATACTGAGTTGGGCAAATCTGTAGTCAACTATTTAATGGGTTAAAAGAACAAGGAACACCCCTCATAGATTAAACTGTGTCTGACAAAAGCTATATTATTCTAAATAATTTCATGAACATTTGAAAGTGGTACAATAAATTAAGAAGACCAATGGAGAATCGATGTCTTTGAATCACGGTGTAAATGAAGAGTATTGCATATATCATGAAGTGTCAAAGAACAAGCAAACTTCTTTTTTAAGTACAACCAGACCGTTCCTTAGAAGTTAGGAGGGTGAAACTTTACCACTCATTCTTTAGGCATGTTATCAATAGGAGTTAAAGAAGGATATTATGCTTCTAAAAGTAGAGGGTCAATGAAAAAGAAGAATATTCTCAATGAGATAGATTGACACAGTAATGCAAAAATAAACGTAAGTACAGAAGAAATTTATGAAGACGGCACAAGATCAGGCAGGATTTTGTGTTCTTGTCACTATGTGTCAGAACCAATTCAATGACATTTAATAGCAAGTTTGGATAGCACAAAGATTAGGGGGGTTTATGTATGTACAATATTATACTAATCTAGAAAAAATAATTTAGAAAGCCGTGGTGGTATACTCGCTAAAATGTTCAAATGTTGAATAAAAGGTTAATGGCTCGAATTGACCAGAAGCTCTATGACTGGTTTCTACAAGCATAACAAACAAAGAAGCCCTGTAAACCAGTTCTACTGTGTCATATATTGTCACTATGAATCAGAGCTAACTAAAAACCACACAACAGCAACAGAGAGGATATATATTCTCTTAGAGACTATATTGTCAGAATTGACGGGGAAAATTGAACAGTAACTGTCTACAAAGCATGTTTATGGTACAAAGGAACAATCTGATTTTCATCATAAAACGTGTGAGGTGCATGATGCAAGAGGAGCTAAAAACAGAAGCTCTATTTAAAAGCCTATTTAATGGCCAGATTGTCCCCTCCACCCACTACCATCTGACACTCGTAGAAGAAGGGAAATTTCCTTTCTGCAGTTGAAGGAAAGATGATATAAAATGAATGATGCTCTGAGCCAAAATTAAGAGCATGACTAGATGACATTCTAAAATCAGGTAAGTTAAGTCAACATTTTCACATTGTAAATTGACACTTTAGAGTTCTCTAATTTTTCCAAAGTTCTGGTAGTTTGATCTATACCATCCCAGTCAAGGTAGAAAGGAAATGTCCCATAGAAAAACATATTGGTAACATTATTTGAGAGTTTCTCAATGACAGGCAAAATTCCCCTCTGATTCGCCCACTGTGAGGCATACCATTTGGAAGGTTTCTCCTCAAAATTGAAAAGCTCTTATGAGTTTTACAGGACTTCACTTAGAAACGTCAACAGAGGACTCAAGGGTCATCAAATACCCTATACCCATGTAGAAGTAGAAAGAGTCAGCAGGCAGTTCTATCTTACTTTCCTTCTGCCAAGAAAATGATCAAACAAACAGGTTTTTAGCCCAATTCCTATAACATAAAATAAAGAGAAGCCACAGCAGATTCACGACGACATATAGTTTGAGTGACAAAGCTCTGCTTGACTATTACTTGTTACCACACTATAGTTTCACAAAGCTGATTAATACACCAACCATGCAGAGAGAAGGGGAAAGGGTGGAAAAATTAAAAAAAAAAAAAACAAATAACTGTCTCTGAAATTTTATATTATTTTCTCAGAAAGAACAGTGAAAATGTTATATCTGTAAAAATAGTAGAAGGTGATAAAGAGGCTTTTTTCCTAACACAGCAGAGCAACATTGCTTGATTTAAAAATCTAGAAAGATGTGCATCTTGATTGTATCCTTTCTCCATATCTATTCAATCCGAATACTGAAAAAATTGTTCAAGAAGCTAGACTTTATTAGGAAGAATGAGGCATCAGGATAAAAGGAACACTCATCAACAACACACATTACACAGATGGCACATCTTGGTAAAAGCTAAGAGAAACTGAAGTGCTTATTGCAGAAGATGAAAGACTGCAGCTCTCAATACATATTAAATCTCAACTTCAAGAAAACCAAAATCTTCACCTCTGGGTCAAAAGATAACATCATGATGGATGCCAAAAAGAATGGAGGGGTTAACTCTTTCACCTTGCTTTTATCCACAGTCAGTTTCCTTGGCAATGGCAGTCAAGAATCAAAAAGCACATATTATTTGGGAAATGTGTTGTCAAGGAACTCTCCAAGGTTCTGAGGCACAGAGACGCCAGTTTTAAAACTAAGGTGTGCCTGATTCAAGCCATGGTCTTTTAAAATAATTTCCTGTGCATCCGAATGGTGGGAAAATGACTAGAGGTGACATGAGAAGAATCGATGCCTTTGAGAGGTGGTGTTGGAGAAGAGTGTGGATTATTTCACAGACTGTTAAAAGAACAAACAAGTACATCTTGGAGAACATGCAGCCAAGATGCTCCTTAGGTGCACGGATGATGAAACTTCATCTAACATACTTTAGACACGTTGTTAGGAAGTGTCGGGCCTTGGCAAAGGACACCATGATTGGAAAGGTGAGGGGTCAGCAAAAGAAAGGAAGACCCTCAAAGAGAGGAATACAGTGATTTTAGCAATGGGCTCAAGTATATTAGCGATGGTAAGGATAGCACAGAATAACATTCAGATGTGTTGTTCATAGGGTTACTGTTAGCCATGGCCGATCCAAAGGCATCTAATAAATACATGAATTCAAGGGAAAAATAGAGATTTACAGTCATTTTAATGATATTTCTGTTTCTCTGAGTGCAGGCCTTTAGGCAATATGATTTTTCTATGTGATCAGCTCCCCAGAGAAAATGGAAGCCCGGAAATCTTTTCGCTTGTGTAGAAAATCTTTCTTTGCACTTGTCTAGAAAGCAGGCTGTTCAAACAGAAGATTGTCATTTACTATAAAAGGATAACTGAAATTATTCAATACAGGAATAAATAAATTTTGTAAAATTGTCTCTTCTTTCAGCTGAAAATTTTCAGTTTATTCAGCCATACTTCTGAAGAAAAGGTGCTATTGTATCCCCAGTTCTTTAAGGAAGCAAATGCATTAATTTCTATTCTTCTGGATTATGCATCTAGTTTTGAAATTATAGTGCAGTGTAAGCCGATAGGAATTGAATGGTTTATTTGCATGGATATTTACTTTCATTTCTATCCTGATCATTTCTTTCTTTCAGAATAATCATCTGGCAGAATTCTAATATGAAAAAGCAATGTTGCAGTCCTTCAACTTGGGCAAAGTAAAAGTTACTTGGGACAGACTGAGAAAATTAAAGGTTTTGTGATCCCTAACCCTGGTGGAATCAAGAATAAAAAGAAAAGAAATATTTATGGATAAAGAGAAGATGGGAATTACCATGTGATAACATTTTAAGAAAAACATTTTTACTTCTAAGTTCTTTTTTAGAATGTTTTATAGTTTTGCTTTGGATAGCATTATACATTTATATAGTATCAAGCATAGTATAAAATTTCAAGAATAATATAAAGATTCACTTAAATATATCAATATTCAGTAATGTTTACATTTTATGAAATTTGATTTATCATCCCTTCATTTCCTATGATTAACTGGATGGTACACATGAAATTTCTCAGATATTCATATAGGTAAACGATTTCTTTTCAACTTCTGTGGATAAGTTAGTAACAACACATCCCTTGTAAATTTTTCAGTGCATATTCCATAAGATAAAAATAGGCATTTATATAGACACAATTCAATAATTAAGATAATAAAACAACATTGAGTGCATATCTAATCCAGAGTATATAATCATTTTTCAGCAAATGACTAAAAATAAGAATATATACTTTTTCAGTGAATATGTGCAAAACTATATTTATAAATAGTGGAAAACTTGATGAGAAATGAGAATTTATAATATGTAACTAAACCAGATTCAATATAATTTCTCAAATACAGTCACTTCAGGAAATAGCAACAAACAGTTCACAAACCAGCCATGATATTTAAAAAGGTACAAACCATTTTCTAAACCTAACGTATCAATCATCTGAAGAGTTAATGAAATTCTTAGGACAATAGAAAATAGGGAAGATACAATTAGGAACTCTTATGGAAAATTCTCTTTTGAAAACTCTGACCTGGGTGAAGATAATCACCAACGGCTGAAGAGGGCTGAAAACGTAACAAGGTGTAAAGATGGAACCAAAGGAGGGTCAGGGAAAGTCCGTGTCTGATGCCCTTGTTAAGCAAATCTTCCTTAGCTGTTCTAAGGCAATTCAGTTTACCTAATTTACCACCCAAAGCCGTTTATAAATAAATCAAACAGAAGTATGAAAAGAAGCTAAATCATCCATCATGCCTTTAGAGGCCTAGTCTACCTAAAAACAAACATCATTTAATTTTGGTTTACTGTAGCAGAAAGTGGAAATAACACGAGTCATCATGAGCCTGGCACTACCTCCTTACACAGAGATCTGATGCCAATTTGCTGAGTGATTTCAATATCAGGGTTGAATAATCATTTTCATCATTCATTTTAAATGAACAGTGACATGTCATTAATTAGTATTAATCAGGAAATTACCACATAAGCATGGAGGGAATGTGGACCCACAAATGGCTCATTAGGTTTATATTGCTTAAGACGCAAAGGAGCTGTTCAGATGTATTATTTACAGAACTGTATAAAAATGATTCTTTGAAAATTTTCCTAGTATCCTATGACATTTTTTACATACACATGGTAAACATCTTCTAAAAGTGAATACAATACTACCTTTGGCCAAATAACCTTGAATATTTGTTTTTCTATAAGGAGCATAAGCAAAAATCTTTCTTAAAGCAAAGGTTTATAAGCAGTCTTCTCTCGGAGAGATTTACTGCCTTGGAAATTTGATGGAGGATCAATAACAGTTGGAATAGCCTCAGTGACAGGTGGGTATATTTCTTGTACTTATAGAAGACCAATTGGAATCATATAAATAAGTAGTTAATTTACAGCTAGAATTCAGCAATCACTTTGGTCCTTTTGGTTGGTTTTAAAGGGAAGTATTTTCAAGAATTCAAAATAGGAAAAAATAAGTCTCCTTCTGTATTTCCTGTGTATTTTAGATGTTTGACAGAAATTTTCTTGAAAGTAAATCAAGTAAGCCAGTCACTTCCAGAAAAACAGCTGATACTTGTTGCAAAAAGATTTCAAGATCTCAAACAAAACATTGACTTTCTGAAGAATTATATCAATCACAGTGAACTTGACAGCTTTCCCACACTTCTGATTAGATCAGTGACAATATTAGATATATTTTTATAGTATACTGTAAAATTTGAAATATTTCTCTCATTCTGTGAACCAAAATTTCTAAATTGCTACTGCATGATTTTATAAAACCATGTACCAGCGAAAGAGCCATTCAAATGGATTTTGACTGTGAAGAGTATTTATTGTAACATTTTATGATTCTGTATTGCAACTAAACCTTAAAACTTTCTGTTCATTCTAAGTCATGATTGTAGTATAGAGACTCACTTACTCATTCATTCCCATATTGTTGGAATTATTGACCCTCCAGTGGTCTTTCGGAAGGTTGTAAATCACACAAGAGGATATTGCCCATCTTACCTCCTTGGAGGCACTGCTGGTGGATTTGGACCATCAGAGACATATTACCTCTGGATTAGCAGTGCAACTTCAGACTGACTATGCCACCAGAGTTTTGGTGACTATTTCCACTTTTTTCACCTCTAAGATTGAAAATTTTTTTTGTCCATAGGCTTCAATGAAATTCCCACATTGAAATAGATTAAATGTTGACATGAGACTTCAATTAATAACACTACCTATTAAGGACATTTTTAAACTGTAATGATATCTTTGTGGTAGCAGACTTTTCAGGTTGCTGCTGGGATTCCTGTCCATTGCTATACATGTCTTGCATAACCTTCTCCCTTGTGTACTAGCCTATCTGTGATTACAGTAGGACAGTAACCACCTTGATTGTTGTTTTTAAGTGCCATTGAGTTAATTACAACTCCTATTGTCCCATAAATTCTCATCAAAAGCTTTGTCCCATCCTGCAACATCCTCACAGTCTCCACTATGCTCAAAATCACTGTGTCAGTCCATCTTGAGCATCTTGCTGTCTTTTCCAGCATTAGGTAACATTGATTTCCTCCTTGATTATGCTACATCATAAGAGCAGTTATTAAGATAATCATTCTCCAAACTATGCTACATTTGATAGGATTCCTCATGCTGTTGTGTATCAGAAAGTCAAAACTGACTCACAGCTGATTCTTTAGTGTATTTTCATAGGCAGTAAGTCAAGACAATACTGCCTATCTTCTCCCTTAGAGCTATTGGATTCAAACCATCTGCCTTTGGGTTGGAATAACAAGTTTTTATCCACTAGGCCACCAGTGCTTCTAGGGTTCTTACAAAGCTTTTGAGCAGACCAAATAGACTATTCTTCCAGTTTTGAGGTAACTACCATATTGTCAGACTATAATCTGCGTAGAAATTGATTGTCAGACTATAATCTGCGTAGAAATTGATGAAGGATTCTAATAGCAATAGAGAACATCCCTTCTGCCAGGATCCAACAAGGAAAAAAAATAGCTTTACAATTGCAAGAATATTAATTCTGTAAACAATTGAAGAAGCCTTCAAGCTTCAGATGAAATGGCAGTCTCAAATAAGAATTTAATTTCATACTTGTGCAACAGGAAGCCTAGAATCTATTTATTAAGTGCCCTTACTTCCGAGCTGCACAAACTATAAGTAATAAAATCGATTCTGCTCTAGGTCACTAAATTTGTGACACTCAGTTAAAAAGAATAGATAATTAATGCATTAGTTAGTAGCTTTGAAAAATCATTATTTTTCTTAAAGACAGAATATTTATGCTAACATGTAATAAACATGTATATTCCTATTTTTTCATTCCTGAAATGATAAATTGCCACACATTTAGTGGCTACAAACAACATTTATATATGATATCACATTTCTGAAGGTCAAAACAGAATGTGGATTAGCTGGCTCTCTTTCAGATCTTTTAAGACCAAAATCAAGGTATTGGCAGAGTATCCTTTCCAGAGGCTCTTTGGATACATCTGCTTCCAGACTCATTCAGGCTGTTGGCAGAATTCAGTTTCGAGTAGCTTTAGGAATGAGATCTCTGGTTTCTTGCTGACACTCTGTGCTGCTAACAACAATCTGTTCTGCAGTGACTATTACAAGCACTGTCCCTGTAACTCTTACTATGCAAATGTGTTGTCTTTATAACCCCCAAAGGCACTGCATAACTTGCTAATAATGTAAATAAAGTAAATGTCACTTTCCAGGTATGACAATGCAAGTAAGTGATGTAGAACTTTAACAGAGGAATTGGTCAGTTTTTCCATGCAGCCATGCTTAAACTAAATATGAGTGAAAGCAAAAAAATGGGAATCTCACTATGTACTGGGCAAAGGAAATAAAAGAACTTCTGGTAGAAAAAAAAAACCCCAAACAACCCAACAACAATAACAACAACAACAAAAGACAGAATCAGAGAGTGTAATCCATGCAACCTTTGGACATGAAAATCTTGCAGGAACCAGAGACACCAATGAGAAGACAGCAGCAGAAACAACATTGCTGGCAAGAGTAGCAGAAGGAGAGTACTATTTAGTACTCAAGTAATGATTTATTACTATTTATTACTCAAGTACTATTATTTCAAGATCATACAATTGTTCATTTGAATGCTCAGAGTATCATTGTGAGATAAAGCTGTGAATTTGTAACTCACAGAGTTAGAGTTAAGCATCCCCCAGACTAGGTTTATGGGAAGAGTAGAGGTCCCTTTAGCACATTAAAAAAAAAACAAACAAACTAATGTTGCTGTAGGTTCAAAGAGAGGCCTGTCTTTTAGCAAGGCTGGGAAGAAGCTGTCCCAACTGAATAATTATATCCTGAGTATTTCCAATCTGAATTGTAACCTATTAACGTCACAACTAACTAACCACCATAACCATGGATATTAGCTGTGAGCTCTGTCTGACCATAGCAATGAACCATCACACCCAGTAGAGAACCAGTGAGTGTTATAGGAAGAACAACTGGTGTTAAAATCAGTAGAAGAAGGTACAGAACTTGGGGGTCATGTCAAATCAGCTTTGGGCCATTATTCTTGTGATGTCAGTAGATGCTGGACACTACCATCTTCCACACTCACTAGACAGATTCTACATTGTCAGCCAACAGTTTTTCTTAGTCACAGGAGGTTATTATCTATGTTTCATAATTTGGCATCTCCTTCCTATACCTTCAAAGTTAACAATACCAACTCTAGTCCTCTCATTCTTCAAATCTCTGAAACTGCCCCTCAGTCTCATCTCCCTCGTTCTACTTTCTCTTTTGTTTTCTTAAAATTTATATGGTCACACTGATCCATACACATAATTCAGGATAATCTCCCTGGATTATTTTATAGTTGATCAGTATAGCTTGATTATAATTAATTAATTATAGACACATATTCTTTTAATCCAGTATTGAAATTATTTATTTGAGAATGAGAATTCTGTTTAAACTTGTGCTGATTAGTTTGTTATTTTTACATGAATTTGTATATATTTAACTTGTCAGATTTCATTACATTAAAGTAAATCTCATTATGCGCAACCTACCTCATAGAAGACCTTGAGTTGTAAATCATTTTTGAGAATGTGAAAGTGTTTAGAGGCAAATAGGAAAGAAAACAACCAATAAAGTAAATTAATCAAAGTAATTCTGTCTTTCTAGTTATAAGTGAGTTATACATTTCTATCATATACCTTAAGGTCCTACTATAAACTTTAGGTAAGAAACTTAATACTCACTTTGGATAAATCAGTTAAATAATGATAGATTTAGTAAAACACTGCACTGGTGCTCCAAACAAATGAAACCACAGGGAATGAAATCATGTGTAGATGTATCCTAGTATAAATTATCTCAACATATGCAGATACCTGTAAAACTGTAGGAGTAAATTAGGATTTCCAAGGTTCTTTTCAATTCAGAAGCCAATGACTTTGTGAAAGTAGACTGTTTAGCCACATAGAAGAAGAAAAAGATTAAATTGCCTAAGACTGAAAAATACCAAGAATATAAACTGACTTTTTTTCAATGGATTTTGAAGGAAATTCCTTTCCTTTCTTGATCTAACTATCCCTAACCCTCAATTTGCTCTGCAATTATAAGAATGGAATACAAGAGGCTTTATTCAGAATTAAGGAAAAACTAGTCTTTATGAAATCTTAACGCATATTTTAAGCAATAAAAACAATCTCAGGATAAAATAAGAATAATGATTCAGTATAAATGATTACATATATTGAGATGTGTTTGTCAGCACGACCGCCCATAACAAGACACTATACTATACAAAGTGGCTTTACAGAGTCCTCTTTACTTTTTTGTGCCATGTAGATAATTTCATCAGCACAGAAATAATCTGTATTCCTTCTCAGCAAGATGTAACTAAATGATTCTAATTTTTCAACAATGACAACACAAGAAATGTCACACTTAGCAATGAGTCTCTTTTAATTAGGTATGATTGATCCCTGGGCCCTTTGGTAAGTTGATGTCTCCTTACTAGGAAATAAATTGCTCTTGATTTTCACAATACTTGTTACCGTGGAGATGTGATGATCTTTATAGAAGAGGTGATCAAAAAATCTCAACCTTTCATGTTTTGAAAATGGCACATTTGGAAAAGCCAAAATCATTGACTAACTCAAGAATCTTCGCTAAAAGAGACTAAGTCAACATTTACAATTTTTTAATTCATCCCTGATAACAGCAGATCTGATGTTCTGAGTTCATAGACTTAAAATAAACTGGGAACTGGGGGAAATAAAATTACTTCAGACATAAAGAATTAAGAAAATTATGGCCTCTTGAAGCTTCACAAAGCCAGAAGACAAGTTAATTCTCAAATTTCATGTAGCTCTAGTTTCTGTGCATTAGTCCACACATCTCACACACAGTAAATAAAACCAGCCAATAAACAATAATGGGAGTAGAAAATCAGTAAATCAATTTATACTCACAATTTATACCTGAGGTGCAAGATTTGGTCACAAGGAAAAGTTATGAAAGAAAAGCTAAACTTGTCTAACTTTCATTATGACTAGCAGATTACCTGCACAGCTGGGAGTGGGCAGAATACATATTGCATTAGGAGATAAACCTACAAAAAGGAAAAATAAAGTATACCCTGTCTAGCATGGGTTCCTCAAATAAATGAAGCCTTAAATCTTTTCCAAGTTAATAATTGCTTATAAATGCTTATATGACCTGTGATTTTCCCCCAATACTAAAAACTGCAGATACATCATGACCCACATAAGCAGGATAAGAATGTGAGGAAATAGCTATTTTATTACAATAAATTATGTGAATAGAGATAAGCCCTTTGCCATAAGAACTATATATCTTCTCCTAGTAAATAAAGAAAACTGATCAAATAAGGACATTCCAATTAGCAGAGACAGAGACCCTAGGAGATAATGAAACCTTAAATTATGGGGGAAAGTATTTCAGGCAAGGGGCTAGTTTATAGAAGTATGTAGAACTATAGGAATATATGAGAAGATCTAAGATCCCCAAGGATTGACAAGATTGGAGTTCCACTGGCAAAGGCAGGGACAGAGGGTAAACAGAGGATTCCAGTACACAAGATACTTTAGATTTTATCTTAATATTCAAATAATCCACTGAAGTTTTCTAAGAAAAGGAGAATATATTGTATGTGATAAAAGGATTACATGCTGAGTCTGACTACTACAGACATTTAAAAGAAACAGGTAATAATGAGAAAAGGAAAGCATTTTTTAGCTTACTTTGAAACAAAAAGCAGGCTTCACTTTGTTACAGGAATGCATGCTTTTTCCTTTCCACTCTCATCAAAACTGGCTAATTGTTGATATGCCTGTTATTGTTGCTGTTAGGTACCATCTAATTGAAATAGACTCATAGCTTACTCTCCAGCAGATTTCCAGAGGCAGTGAATCCCACATAAGGAAATTATCTATCTCTCTCCTACAGAGCAACCAGCGTATTTGAAACACATGTCTTTTGGCTGACAGAGCAACTCCTTACCATTAAGCCATCAGGTCTCGCTATTGATACGTCTAAAATTAAAAGTACTCTATTTTCTATTCTTAAACATTGAAAGGATTTAACAGAAATGCACTTTTATGGTTTCTACCAGATAAAATGCATAAGAATACTTATCATAGAACTATAATACCCCAAATTGGAAAATATTCTAATTATGTCAATAACTCAAACTCTGCTGTTAAGTAAGAACAAACTCATAGGTGAACCTCCAGAGGGTTTTCTCCAAAGGCTTTAAATAGCATGGGATGAGATTACCCATCTTTCTCAACCTGAGAAGCTGGTGAATTTATATAACCAGATAGATAACATTTCATTTAGCCATGCTACACCATATAGACTATGCCATCAGACAAAAAAAACAAACCACAATTGTGTTATATTCAGTCACTGAAATGCACTGTAGTCTGGGGTGGGAAACTCCAATTCCTGACATCTGTTTTTGTAAATAATGATTTTGGGAAACACAACCATGCCCTTTGTTTACATATTGTTAAGTCTTGCCCTTATGCTATAAGAGCCTCGTAACAGAACTGAAGATTTGTGCAGAGACTCTATGCAAAACTGAAAATATTTCTTATCTGACCATTTGTAGAAAAATTTGGTAAAGTCTATTTTATAGCAATAAAAACAACTAGCTACCACTGTAGTTAATAAAATGAATCAATTGTTTGAACATAATGGTGAAGTGAAGCACTAAACACAAGAGTATACATTTGGTATTATGCTATTTTCATAAACTTTAAAAGACTTGAAACAATTTGTGGTGCTGGGAGTCAGGATACTAATGGCCCTTACAGAACCATAAAGAGACCTGGGGGCAGAGTCCACTGCAGGTTGTGCTCCTAAATGAAATGTTGTGCAGCTTGTTGTCTTGAACTCACCAGTGGCTCCTGAGAAATATGGACAATCTACTGCCATTAAGATTCAGACTGAAACCTGGTGGAGGGTTGCTGCGAGTTGGAGTCCACCCAGAGTCAATGTGTTAGAAAGGTGAATAATAGAGTCATGGAAAACGGTGATCAGAAATGACAATCTGTGGAGAAGATATTCTGGGGTCTTTGACTTTCTACAGCAAGTACTTCAAGTCCTCTTCACTTTCTGCAAACAAGGTTGTGTTATCTGGTACACTTTATATCTTTTGCTGTATGTTTACTATACTTTAATAAATCTAGTTATATCTTGAGCTAACCTATTTTACCAATTCTGTAATTAACAGGTAGCTGTGGTGGCAAGGTTGTAGGGTGTTGTGGTGTTGGGAAAAAGGCTGTATCATCCAGTAGCTGGAGTCCATCAGGTGCCCTGAGGGAGAAAGATAGTTCAGAGGGAGGAATCATTCTCCTCCCAACAGGATAAATAATTTCAAAAGTCGATAAGAAGGTGATAATGAATCTGAATAAACTCCATGACAATGAATGAATCCATAATCAAAACTATCTGATACAAATGTATTCATTTTCTAATAATGCTTTAAAAGTTGTCACAAATCCATCAACTTAAAATCGCATTCAATTTTCATTCTCTCCTTTTCTGTGGATGAAGAATCTGGGGAAAGGTTAGCTGAGTCCTATGCTTGGAGTCTCACATGGTTATAATCAAGGTGACCACTAATATATGTGCCTGTCTAAAAATAAACATTTTTTTGCACTGTCATATGGTTTGTGGTATCCAAGCTTTAGCCTTTAAAATGTCTTTCCTAGCCATTGATTAACTGTTTATTTTGTTCTGGAGTACTTATTTTATTAAGGAGAGAAGATTAGGATGAAATCAAGCGTCACCTTATTAGAAGCTGTATAAGCTCATCAATGCTGTCTTTTTCGAGTCACTGCTTTCTAGCTGCATCACAACTGACAGTCCACAACGCTCAACAGTTTCTGCAACACTGGCCTGCATCAACCAACTGTTGCAGAAGGCATTTTCCTGATGGGGACCTTCCAGAAAAGCAAGGGACTTAAAGGAGAGGGGAGGATTGAAGGAAGGAAGAACATATGATGCTCGAAACATAGTCATACAGTAGGTCAAACACTTGTAACACTGTTGAATTCATTTATCTTAGCAGAATGAATTATGAATGCAATTGGTGTCCGAGTTGTAGGGTTCACAAAAAGGTTCAGACTCCCTGTAGTATGTGGCTTTGGAGAAAAGGGGGTAAACAAGATAATGATAAAATTCTGGATCATACTAATGCAAAACCTATACTTGGACCAAGAGGCAGTTGTCAGAACAGAGCAAGGAAACACTGCATGATTCAAAATTGGGAAGGGTGTACACCAGGATGTGTCCTGTCTCCATACCTTTTCAACCTGTATGCAGAACAGATTATCTGAGAGGCGGGGCTCTATGAGAAGTGTGGTGTCAGGATTGGTGGAAGATCTATCAACAATCTGCATGATGCAGATGATACAACCCTGTTTGCTGAAACTGAGGAGGACCTGAAAGTGCTTGCTGCAGAGGATCAAGGACTTCAGCCCTCAGTATGGATTGAGACTCAAGAAGATTCTCACCACTGGACCAATTGGCAGCAACAGGATGGATGGTGAAGAGATTGAGATTGTTAACAGCTTTACTCTGCTTGGCTCCACGGTCAACACTCCTGGAACCAGTAGCCAGGAAATTAAAAGACATATTGCAATGGGAAAATCTGCTGTTAGGGACCTCTCAAAGTACTGAAGAGCAATGGTGTCACTCTGGAGACTAAGATGCATCTGATATAGGCTATGGTCTTTGCAATCACTTGTTATGCATCAGAAAGTTGGACAATGACCAGGAAGGACAGAAGGATAATTGATGCCTTTGAGCTGTTGGGCTGGAGAAGAGTATTGAATGTACCATGGACTGCCAAGAAACCAAACAGATGCATCCTGGAGAGGGTTAAACCAGGCTTCTCATTGGAGGCAAGAATTCTGGGGCTCCGTCTGACATAGTCTGGACATGTTGTAAGGAGGGACAGGTCCTTGGAGAGGAACATTATGCTTGGGAGGGTGGACAGACAATGCAAGAGGGGAAGACCCTCTGTGAGGTGGATTGATTCAGTGACTGGGGTAATCGGGATGGGTGTGTCAGAGGCAATGAGATTGGCACAGGATAGAGCAGGGTTTAGGGCTGTTGTGCATAGGGTCGCTATGAGTCGCAAGTGACTCTATAGCACATAACAACAACAACTAGTTGGGACAAGAAATATCCATGGAATAATGCAACTTTCATGTAGTATTCAGTTACCTGAAGCATAAGTCACTCATGAGATACAAAGTTACTGGACCTAATTCCTGGGAAATTGGTTATTTTGATATATGTAGAAATACACAGTGAGAATAAAAGAGGGAAACTTAAAATTCCTTGGTTTCTGCTATCAGTAGTGGCAGCAAATGAAAGGAAAAGAATGTAGGAATTAAGATGTTTGACATCAGAAGAGAAAAAAATTCTGCCAGGACAGAGTTACTCCCCTCAACCTCAGAGTCTACCTGGAAAGTAAAAACTGTGTGGTAGCAACTAGAAATCCTCCAACATGTGGTCACCAAAACATGATAGTCTGGGAGACAGATGGGCAGGATCAAGAACCTATTGTAACCAGCGTACATGGCGTAGGGAAATGCATACGTTTGTAGATCTTTATCAGTGTCTTCCTGAGAAACCACTACAGAAATGAATTGTAAGAGTGACACATTTAGGGGCAGCATCTGTTGTATAATAAAGGAATATGATTGTGCTAATGCAAGACCCACAACTCTCTATAAAACAGCAATAAATATTGCAAAATAAAGTTACACAACAGAGTAACCTTGGGGGACGATTAGCCTGCTAAGAGTAGATATGTGATTAAATTTGTTTATGCCTAGAAGGGAAACTGACCCTCTCCCCGTCTAAGTAATAAATGAAGCAGTGGATGTGCTGCATATTCAAGCCATGTTGGGATGGCTTTATGGCAATGAGGACATTCATCCAATGAGTATGTCCCTTACAGAAGCCCTGATTAAACACAAGAGCCCTGACATGAGGTAGAGCTAACCTTGGAATTGTTGCCTCACATAGAACCAGAACTAAGAGCTTTTGCCCATGTTTGTTGAAGGACTCAAGGTAGAAAGAAGGGTAAAGAGTCCTAATTTACAGAGCTGAGAGTTTTGAACACTGGTCTAAAGGCTCAAAGCTGAGATACCTGTGAGCAAATGGCAGCAGCTATCCTAACTGAATGATTGCATCTGCTACCACTTTGATTATAGCCCATTTTTTACTTCCCTAATCGGGATGTAATATTCAGTTCTTTCATTTATAAAGTAGCTATGAGTTGTCTATGACTCAATGCCACTTAACAACAATAACAACAAAATAGATGTATGTGGTCTGTAAACCATTACAAAGGATTTGGGATCCAATAATGTAGTAAGATTGGCTTTGAGATGAATAAAAAGTGGTGCGGAAGTGTTAGGAACATGTCGGACTTCATGAGAATTGATTCTGTGTAGTTGATACTGTTTATGGGGACAGTCTCCCATTGTACCCGAAGTAACCCAACAGTCGTCCTAAAATGTGCACCACACAAAGTGTCAAGGACTATTTTATTTTTTTACGTTATCATTCACCATCCAGAGTTCAATAAGGACAGAAATTTTTACTATAAAATTAATTTCTCTGGAGAAGTTTTAGGAAACCCTTTACAAAATTGTATTATAGATGAACAGGTTTCAATGATGAGTTGTTTTAGGATTAAGAAATCTTAAAATCAGCATGTTCCTGCTGTGTTAATCAGAGACTTCTTGTTTGTTAAATTACCATAAATTATATGAGCAAGTATTTTCTTCAGGCTTTTTTAAAAAAAAAACAAACCTCAAGTTCAGAGATTTAACATATTTGTATTTAGGAGATACGTCCTCTATGAATTAACACTGTTGTTGTTGTCATTGTTGTTGCTAGTGCCATCACGTCATTTGCAAATTATACTGACCCTATGCACAATAGCTCTGAATCCTGTGCTATCCTGAGCCAATCTCACTGTCTCTGATACACTTCTCCTCATAACCTCAGCTACTCGATAAATCATTACAGATTATAAAACATATCAAAAAGACCATTAGCATGTAAGTTTTCTAACAACGTCATGTGTTAGAAAGCAGTCTGGCTATAAATTATTTTCAATATATGCTTCAGCTACTTGTATGGTGAAATCAACCCAAAATAAAATACTAAGGATAATTAAATGAGGCAGCTCTAAAGATCTGGTCCATAGAGAGTCAGAGTCTTAACTCAAAGCTGGCATCTGTCTTGTAGTTCTAATCCAAGAGTGACTTGACAATAGAAAACAGACAATGTCCACTGATGTAATATATAGCCTCTCAAAAATTCTGCTGGAGTGTCTACTACGAGTAAGTTCTCATTTGACAGCAATGGAATATTGAAATATATTATGTGCAGACTTGTTATTTATTCAAAGCAACACCTGTCTTCAGATATCAAATCATAAGGCAATCTGTTACACTATATTTCCTAAGAACCTCTGAATACCATAACCAAAAGACTAAAAAAATACAAGGGAAGGAAATGGAATTTTTGAACAACAATAACAAAAAGATATGAAATACACTGTGTTGATATTACATCATACCTTTTTTGCTTTCCTTCTAACAGTTCCAACTCCCTAATTTCTAGTCTGTCTAGTTTTCCTAGTTTATTGTTATAAGTTAAGGCCACAGAACTTTCAGTATCTGCATGTACTAAGCACTCAAGCATTTGTTGAGTAAATACACAAATCAATGAATAAATTAATTCTATTTCTACTATTTTAGCTTTTTACTGGTTAATTCAGTCCCACCTTTTGTGATTTCTGCCCTTACATAGTTATTTAATCTTAACAGTCTGATGACTAGACAAATGCAAAACAAAACCAAGAAACAAACAAAAAAATCTATCTACTTACTACATATTTCTTTACAAAGAGAAAGAATTAAAACACTGATGTATACAGAAACCTCTGACCAGTTCAGATTGCAGGAGGAGTGTGCCTTGAATAAAGAATAAAGCTTCAAATGTATCAGGGAGAGACGAAGTTCAATACTATTTCAGATGGAATCCAGCGTTTGCGCCTCACCTCTGTTTTTACATTACTCTAGACTGCTGATTTAGTTGCTCCTGTTAATTCAGCATGGCAGGTGTGCGAGCTCACTTTCAAGTCTGTTATTTCACAAGATCAACTGGCATTTAAGCTCCTCCAGCTCTCTTCAGGAGTCATTCAATGCATACACCAAAGAGCTTTCAGTTTGCTATGATTCTTCAAATGGTCAAATCATAAACATTTAACTGAAATACCTTGATTAAAAGATCTACCACAGACAGACACTAAAATGTATTTTTTTCTCATTTCAAGGATAAGTTCTTAAGAACAAAATAAGGTAATGTTGCAAGAATATGCTTGGATAATCCTATTTTAGAGTTTTATCATTATAAGGTTTCAGTTTAATTGCCTATACTAATATAACAAATAGAAATTGCTTTGCTACAGTATTTTGTCTAAATTTATAATTTTTACATTTTATTTTTCATATATGTCATAGAGCTAACAATAAGGTTTTGTTAAAAAAATAAGTATATATGTATATGTCCTTAGTTTTATTTATCATCACTTTTATATAGTAAATATTTCCTGAGCTTTTAGCTTTTCTTCAACCATCTTATCTGTTAAATGTGGAGTCATTAATTTCAGGAATATTCTTAGAAGATAAAAGATCCTCTCCTAATTAAAGTTAAAAATAAAAATAAATGACAAATAAGTCAGATAAAATTAAAGTGTTGCAGTTTGTTGGTGAATTAATAAAATAATAATAAATGAAAAGAATGTAGCATCAGGATTGGAGGAGAATTTATCAACAACTTACATTATGAAAATTACTGAACTTTGCTTTGAGAAAGTAAAAAATTCTTAAGGTATTATATCCCAGTATCAAGAAAACAAAAATCCTTACTATTCCACTAATAGACGGCATTAAGATAAATGGAGAAAATATTGAAGTTGTAAAAAATTTCATTTACCAAACTTAATAATCAATACTCATAATGGCAACAGTTGAAAAGTCAAATGTTTTGTTGCATTGTAAACATTTGCTGTCAAGGACTTTAAAAAATGTAAATAGTAATAATGCCAATTTAAAAACTAAGGTGCACCTGATGCAAGCCGCCATATTTTCAATTGCTTCCTATGCATCTGAAAATTGGACAATGAGTAGGAATTACATAAGAAGGATACGTGCCTAGAATTGTGGTGGTGAACAAGAATATTAAATATTACATGGGCTGCACGAGAACAAAACACATCTATTTTGGAGAAAGTGAAAGCAGGGTGCTCCTTAGAGGCAAGGATGGCGAAACTACATCTAACAGACTTTGGGTACGTTATTAGGAGGGGTCAATTCTTGGAAGATGACATCATGTGGGAAAAGTGGAAGTTCAGCCTAGGAGAGAAAGACTCACAATGAGAAGGTGACTGCAACAATGGGCTGAAGCAAAGTAGATATGGTGAAGTTGGTACCATGTGGGACAAGGTTCAGTTCTGTGGCTCATAGAGTCACTGAGTTGTAATCATATCAGAGGTAGGTAACAACAGCAAGCAAAAATGTCATTTAGATAAGGCTATGACAATTTGAAGAGTTTAGCTCCAGAGAAAATGAACTAATGGCCACGTGCAGACAAAGTCAACTCTACCTGAACCAAGTATTGCTTTGTTAGAGAGTATCATCTTGCATGTTCTGGAATGAACTAAATGAATCCTACGACTGCTGTATCAAATTTGAAACTTCTAAGACAATTTGAGTTGTTAATTGTTCTTTCTCATCTTAAGCAATTATGAGGGGAGAAAAATAACTTTGCTAGGATGAATATTTCTTGGATATATCATCAGCATTCAACTCATCGATACTTAAGAAGAAGCTATTGGGTACCAGGAAGGAGTCCTGGAGACAGAGTGGTAACATGTTGGCCTGATAACCAAAAGGTCAGCTCTTAGAAACTCCAACAAATTCATGGAAGAAAGATGGGCAGTCCTTTCCTATAGGTATTTACAGCCTTCAAAATTTGATGTAGGGTCCAATGAGTTGGACTTGACTCAAAACCAGGAATTAAGAAAAAAATCTGAAGAAACTCTCTCTGGAATTTCCTGAGAACAATATGTAAATAAAATTATTTGTTAGGGGGAAAAAAAGAGTATATGAAGCTTTGAGAAGCTTTGAGATCATACAAAATACATTTTAGAGAAAAATACCAAAAAATTTAAAAAAAAACCTCTATATAACAAGACATGGAGAGAACGATAGAAACCAAGAGAAAAATGATTGGATATGAATAGATAGGAACAATGGTTCTTAGAAAAAAGAAGTTAGTGGGTATCTTTTATTAATGCATGTAAAATTGTGAGCCAATCTAGGGCTTCAAGATCCAGGATTTTCTCAAGCTCAAAACTAATTCACATTCAGTCTCCAGATATTCACTGAAATGATATTTCTATTTTTCTTGGAAATGTATGGATCCTGCATCTTCGGCTCCAGACATTCAGCCTTTGTCACAACTCTGGATTTATCTGATTCTCCATTTCACAATTTCTTATTTCTCAGGTAGTTTGTTGCTGAAGTTCATCCAAAAACAACTAGAACAGTAAATTGACAGAGGACTGTCAGAAGTTCTAGATGGGTTTAGAAAAGTATCAGGGGTATTATTGCTGATATAAGATGGATCCTGACTAAAAGTAGAAAATACAAGAGAAATGCCTATTGACTATGGAAAGTCATTTGACTGTGGATTGTAGCAAACTAGATTAACATTGAGAAGAATATAGCATTTTTATTTTAAGTGGAGTTTTAAATTTGGTATGTTACTCTCTGAATTATTCAAGTTTGTGTTAAGTAGTGTTTCCCGACTAGTTTCGAAGATAAAACTTTTTTCTTTTTATATTTTATACTAGTTTATTTACAAAGTTCTAGTACATTGCTTTTCACAGCAGATCTCTCCCATTTTCTTCACTCTCCCGCCACCCATCAAATTGTACCACCCTATGATTAGCTGCCCCTATCCTAATCCCTTTGCTTCCATCCACATCACCCCCCCTTGTATCTTCATACTCACTCTACAATAATGCTTTTATACAATGTTTGTCCTTATGGGACTGAGTTAATTCACTCAGCATAACACTCTACAGTCCCTCCCAAATTAGGTAGTAATTTTAAAAATCTTGCTCTTTAGTGCTGTACAGTATACCATTATGCAAATATACCATAATTTCTCATTCCATTTGACTGTGGTTGAACATCTAGGCTGTTCCCATGTTCATGCAAAAGTGCTGCTATGAGTAATTGGTGCACAAGTCTCCATTTATGGCTTATTTCCCATTTTTGAAGGTTATATTCCAAGCAGTGGAATAGCGTGGCCATATGGAATTGCTATGTTCAGCTTTTTTTGAGGAAGCAGCAAACTACCTTCCAGAATGGTTATACCATTTTACAATCCCGCCAGCGATGTGTAAGAGTTCTCATCTCACCAGATCTTTTCCAACATTTATTACTTGCTGTCCTGGTAAACTTTGCCATTGCTGCTGGAGTAAGATGGTACTTCATTGTGGTTTTGATTTGAATCTCTCTTACTGCCAGTGATTTTTAGCATTTCTTTATGTGTCTTTTGGTCATTCAAATATCTTTCTCTGTAAAAATTATTTCCATGTCTTTTTCCCATTTTTCAATTGGCTTATCAGTCTTTTTTTTTCTTGTGGAGACCCAGGAGTATTCTGTAAACTTTTGTTATGAGACATATGGTATTACCAAATGTTTGTTCTCAGTTGGTAGGTTTCCTTTTCATCCTGTTGGAAAAGGTTATGATGAGCACAGGAATTTAATCAATATGAAACTTGTGTACTGAAAAATCAGAACTGACCCATTGCTGACTCTGCTCAAGAGGACATTGCCCATCTTTCTGCCACAGTAAATTTGAAACACATATCTTTCGGATGGCAGCATAGCTTCTTATCTCTAGACCACCAATGCTCAAACTATAACCACCACAAATGACACTGTCTGAAACAAAGGTATACCTTTACTATGCAATATCTTTAAATATCAAATTACTATCCTTTGTAATGTATCACAAATTAAATAAAATTTAAAATTTTCCCATTAAGGTTCAATATACTGTTGTTGTTGTTGTTATGTGCCGTCGAGTCATTTGCGACTCATAGTGACCCAATGTACAACAGCCCTAAACCCTGCTCTATCCTGTGCCACTCTCATTGCCTCTGACACACCTATCCCGAATACCCCAGTCACTGAATCAATTCACCTCATAGAGGGTCTTCCCCTCCTGCACTGTCCCTCCACTCTGCCCAGCATGATGTCCCTCTCTAAAGACCTGTCTCTCCTTACAACATGTCCAAAGTATGTCAGGCGAAGCCCCAGAATCCTTGCTTCCAAAGAGCAGCCTGGTTTAACCCTCTCCAAGATGAATCTGTTTGTTTTCTTGGCAGTCCGTGGTACATTCAATACTCTTCTCCAGCACCACAGCTCAAAGGTGTCAATTCTCCTTCTATCCTCCCTAGTCATTGTCCAACTCTCTGATGCATGACAAGTGATTGCAAAAACCATGGCTTGTATCAGGTGCACCTTAGTCTCCAGAGAGACACCATTGCTCTTGAGTACTTTAGAGAGGTCCCTAACAGCAGACTTTCCCATCACAATACGTTTTTTTATTTCCTGGCTACTGGTGCCAAGAGTGTTGACCCTGGAGCCGAGCAAACTGAAGCTGTGAACAATCTCAATCTCTTCACCATCCATCTTGATGCTACCAATTGGTCCAGTGGTGAGAATTTTTGTCTTCTTGACATTGAGCCTCAGTCCATATTGAAGCCTGCAGGCCTTGACCCTCTGCATTAAGTGCATGAGGTCCTCCTCTGTTTCAGCAAGCAGGGTTGTGCCATCTGCATAACATAGGTTGTTGATAGATCGTCCACCAATCCTAACGCACACTTCTCCTTATAGAGCACAGCCTCTTGGATAATCTGCTCGGCATACAGGTTGAAAAGGTATGGAGACAGGATGCATCCCTGGTGTGCATACTAGAAGAGTTAAATTTTTAGTCTCAACTCACAAGCTGACAGAAAATGTCCAAGAATGTCTTTCCACACTTTGTGATAATAGAGACTTTGAAAATATTTTCTGAATTTATACAATAAAATAGAACAACCAAAGAGATATTGAATTAATTAATGAAAAATATTACAAAAATAATTTTTTTCTTTGATTCAACACCTTAAAAGTGAAATTTATTTACATGAATCCTATCCAATAGAATGAGCATACATGTAGTCTTCCTAATTTGAATTTCTCAATTACCATCGACTTCTTCTACCACAATGTAGAAGCCTGGAGAGTAGCCTGCAATAGGAGCAAGGGGAGATAAAATTCTCATACAACTCATAGCATAATCATATTTGCCACTTTCTCCAGAGGAATTTTCCTGATTTCCATATGTGTGTGTGTGTGTGTGTGTGTGTGTGTGTGTATTTTCCAGAGCCAAGAGTTCATTATTAAGTATACAAGGCAGGAGGCATGTCAGTGAGCAAGTGTGCATGTTTCTAGTTAGTTTGCATAATAAAATATCATGAGATTGTTATATATCTCAAAGTCAATCATATTATTTCTTTTCATTTTCTTTTTCTAAAATGTGCATAATCTGTCTTAGATAGTTTGGTGTGAATAAACATTAATATTTTGCCATAGGCGCTACATTCAATGGATAAAATGTCATCATCTTCCACTTAAGAAGTTGTTGCTTGGTGGCCAAGAACTGAATTTGACTCACAATGAATATATATATGAAAGAGAAATGAGAATCGTAGCTTCAATATTCTCTCTGTTCTTCCCACTACCACTGGACAAAGAGAATCTATACTGAGGTCTGAAATAACTACTGTTAAAGAGACAAAAATCAAAGCATGATGTGCACGAACCAGATAGGCATTTCCCTAGAGGATTATCGCACAAAAAAGGAAGTTAATAGAAGAGGAAGAAAGATACAAGAAAAAGAGTAGGTGAGAGTAAATGGAGATTCGTTTTCTCAAATCTGAAATTTCAGACTCCACTTTAAGATAATTATATGCTTTCTTACAAATAAATCCTTTCTTCACAGTTGGGTCTGAATGAAAACAATGCTTAAGGTTAAAAAAAGAAAGAAAATATCCCATGTCACTTGTCAGTATATTAAAGGGAAATTACTGAAGAAGAATAAAATCTTATACAAGCAGAACATTATCTTTAATTGCTTATTTATTTTCATTATCCGGGAACTAATTTTCTCTAAATTAACAATGGCAGCTACTTTTCTAATTCTACAGTGACCTTTTCTCCAACCTACCTTGTTTTCACCGCAAAAATTTATTTTCTAACATTCTTGCTATGCCAGATTATATGGTCTATAATGGATTTCCACTGCCATATCAATTTTAAAATCTCAACTCTACTTTAAATACTTTATACGTAGTGTGTCCCACCCAGAATATCTCACTTCCTTCTACCACTGTGATATAAAAATGTCATTGACTCCCTTACATTGAAGTCACATACACAGTTGTCACATGGAATCTATTACTGCCTTTGAATGCTCTTCAAATGTAATGTATATCTCTTCTCACTGTTTAGCAAGCCTTTCTGTGGTGAACTGGTTATACTAATGACCCTTTTTTTCCTTTCTTCCTTGTATCTAAAAGACACTTCTTGTATTGGAACCTTCCACATTGACTCTGAGCTTGGTCACAGGAAACAATAAATTGGAGGCTTGAAAAATTCTGACTCCTGTCCTCTCTGAATTGCTCTCATCACTTTGAGATTTTGCTTGAGTTAGCCTTCTGGATAAATGAGAGAAACACATGAAAGACTGTTGACTGATCAAAATCAATTCCTATCTTTATGTCTGTATTCAATAGGCATATAAGCAAAAGCAGGGGGGGAAAATCAGTCACTTTAGCCCTGATTAGCCCATATACCCAGCCAATCCAATATCTCATAAGAAAAGCTATTTCTGTTTTAAGACACTGTCCTTAGAGTGTTTTTTAATACCAGGAATAAGTTCTCCATGTTCATTAGAAAAACCTTTACATCCTCACTATTCTCTGTTCAGTCTTCTCAGATTGTGAGAGTGATTGATTCTTTGCTAAAAAAAATTATTCTCCCAACTATATTAATATACCCCAACTAAATGAAAACAACAAATGCCTTTTAAAATATGTCTATTTATATATCTTACCACTTGTCAATGCTGCCCCTTTGATATCTGAATATTGGTTTTATAAATAATGTAGTTTTAATAAAAATATGTGATTAGGTATTATTGTCATGACAGGAGTCCAGAGCAAAGGCTGCATAGTGGAGTGGACCTGGGGGAAGGAATTGTAAAACACTGAAAGAATTTTTCTTTTACTTTTCAAAGAGAAGAATGTACTGGTGGTGGTGATGGGGAGGAATGGCAGGGAGAAAAGTGTAACAATGAATGAGTGGAAATCCAAAGTTTCTGTAAATTTTCATTAAAATTAATAATAATAAAAAATTTTAAAAAAGAGGGGGTCTTGTTACCTAGATGTATAAATAAATATGATTTGTTTTAGATATGAGAACATTTTTTAAAATCCTTCTCTGTTTACATGTCATGGAAACTATCAAAACAATCCATATGATAGTGTTTTAGTGCAAACTAGAATGTGTTGCACTCACATTGTTGTTATGTGCTGTGGAATCGCTTGCAACTCATAGTGACCCTATTTACGACAGCCCTAAACTCTGTTCTGACCTGTGTCAATCTCATTGTTTCCAACACACTCATCCCAATTACCCCAGTCACCAAATCAATCCACCTCCTAGAGGGCCTTCCTCTCCTGCGCCTGCCCTCCATCCTCCTAAGCATGATATCCTTCTCCAAGGACCTGTCCCACCTTACAACATGACGAAAGTATGTCAGACGAAGCCTCAGAATCCTAACACATTTTTTTTATTTTACTAATAGTTGGCAAAAAAAACTTCTCTATATAACCATTTTCTTATTTTGTCCTTAAATTCTAGTAATCTTAACAAGATACACCTCAATATTGATCCTTTATAATCAACTAATAAAATTTCAGCTAAGTTATTCGTTATCATTATAGCAGAAAAATGGCAAGTATCACCAGCATTAAATTTACGGTTATGGAAATAAATAATGCTGATATCGGGGGGAAATGTTGTAATACACCATGTAAATTAAAACAGTAGGTAATTTGAGACCAACAAATTCTTCTTTTTTTATTTTTAATTATTTTTGCCTTTTATTTTCAGTAGCTTTGTAAAATCTCAGAAAATTCTTCTAAGCTATTTAGCAAAATCTGTGTATTTCTATCCTTGGAGAAGGATATCATGATTGGAAAGACAGAGGGACAGTGCAGGAGAGGAAAACCCCAGATGAGGAGGATTGACACTGTAACTGGGGTAACAAGGGTCAGTGTGCTAGGGACAGTGAGATTGCTTCAGGATAGGACAGAGCTCAGAGCTATGGCATATAGCCATACAGACAGACGACTCGACAGCATATAACAACAACAACAACAACAACGTGTATTACCATGAAAGAGTTTTGGTTGTTGTTGTTGCTGTTATGTGCCACTCATAGTGACCTTATGTACAAGAGCTCTAAGCACTGTTCTGTCCTGTGCCAACCTAGCCATCTCAGATGCACTTATTCCCACCACTCCACTCACAGAATCTATCCATCTCATCAAAGGTCTTCCTCTCCTGTGCCGCCCCTCTACTCTGCCAAACATGATGTCCTTCTCCAAGGACATCATCCTTGCAACGTGCCCAAAGTATGTCAGATGGAGCTTCAGAATCCTTGACTCCAAAGAACATTTCGGCTTCACCTTCTCAAAGGCATCAATTCTCTTTCTATCATCCCTATTCACTGTCCAACTCTCTGATGCATAGCACGTAATTGTGAAGACTATAGCCCAGATCAGGTGCACCTTAGTCTCCAGACTGATGTCATTGCTCTTCAGTATTCTTGAGAATTCCCTCACAGCTGACATTCCCAATGCAATTCGTCTCTTCATTTCCTGGCTGCTGTTACCAAGAGTGTTGACTCTGGAGCCAAGTACACTAAAACTATTAACTATCTCAATCTCTTCACCATCCATACTGATGCTGCCAATTGGCCCAGTGGTGAGAATTTTTGTTTTCTTGATGTGAGCTTCAACCACATTGAAGACTGCAGTCCTTGAGCTTCTGCAGCAAGCACTTCAGGTCCTCCTCAGTTTCAGCAAGCGGGGTTGTGTCATCTGCATAATGCAGGCTGTTGATGACTCTTCCACCAATCCTGATGCCACATTCTTCCTTGTACAGCCCAGCATCTTGGATGATCTGTTCTTGCATACAGATTGAAAAGGTATGGGGACAGAATACATCCCTGATGGACCCTATTCTTGATTTTGAACCATATAGTGTCTCCTTGCTCTGTTCTGATGACTGCCTTTAGGGAGCTTAGAGATAAAGAACTGTACTGCCAACTCAAAGGCATGTGATTCGGATCTACTAGCTGCTCCAAGAAAGAAAGATGGACAATTTCCTTCTATCCAATTTACTGCCTCTGAAAATCCACTGGAAGGCCAGCTATGAGGCAGTGCCAAATCATGTAACAACACAAGTCTTACTGTAGGAGTTCTGGTATTGTTGTGATATGCAGCCTTGGCCGTTATATGGAGGAACCAATTTAATGGTAATAAGTTTTAGTTTTGTATATGTTACAACACTTTATCCATATACTATGAATATAGTTTTCTCATACTAAATTAATATTGTGATCTTTTAGAGAGCAAAATTACTCTGGTTAAGTCACAAAATTAATGCTTAAATAATATCAGATCTTGAACTTGTATTGCCATAAAAAAAGACAAGAAAAGTGCGTATAGTTTAATTACTGTGTTTTCCAAGATTAAGTGCCATGAACCATTCTTAAGCAGGAAACACTGATTTTATAGTCAGTAAGGACTGTGTTACTAATCTTTCGGCTGTGTACTTCTCTGGAAGTTTGAATCCTATACTGGCTTCTGAGAGAAAAATGGGCAATCTCATCCCATACAATTTATAGCCTCTGAACCAAATGGAAGGATCATCTACGAGTCAGTTGTGACTCAAGAACAATAAACTGATGTGTTGAGTTAAAAGTACATAATTTAAAAATGTTACCTCTGTATGTCTATGACATGAGACTGCATGAGACCTCAAATACTGCTTAAAATATTTTACACAAACTCAGACTATGCTCGGTACATTTATTTCACGTCATTTCCGTTCATTATTGTTTTGCTGAAATTCTGTTTCATTGGCTTCCCAGAAAGTTAAAAAAAAAAATCCCACAACATTGCATCAATGAAGAGAAAATTTCACATATCACCCAGGACGACTTCCAAAGAAACAGGTTCTTAATGCTAATTTAGAAAATGAAACAAGGAACTTTCTCTAAAGGTGTAAATATTTGAACCACTACTTAAAGGAGCTGTATTTTGTGTATTAATGTCTCAGACACATACTATGTGAAATCTCTGTTGAAGCTTTGGAGTTACTTTTATAGCCAACATAAGGCTTTTAGAAAGTGCAATTTTAAAAAGAAATGGGAACTCCTAAGAAGGGGGGAAATTAAACTAGTGACGTTCTTTATATTAGAATTGTGGAGAATAGAAAAGTCCAAAGGAAAAGGGGGAGAGAAGGCACAATTATTAAAAAAAAAAATGTAAAAGTAACAAATAAATTGCCCCAGAATATCGTGGAAATTTTGACACTGATGTTAAATCAGAAAATACTTTCCAGTTCCTAAGGGATCCATGTTAAAACTTTACTAAAGTTGCTATATAGAGACATAAGCAATATTGGGGTGAAGTTGGATTTTAAAAAGGAGCTTTTTACAATTTTGCTTTTTATTTACCATTCTACAGTATCAACTGTTCATTGGGAATTCAAATTTTCACACTACATTACATTTTAATACAACTTCTCTGTAGGTTTTCTGGATTGCTGTGCTTGAAGAAAGCAGCAAGAACCCAATTGTGTTAAAGAAATGCTTTTCGTGTATTTCTCTTGGTCTGAGATAGAAGAACAAATAAAGTGACGCAGCTAGTACAAAAGAGAAGAAAAAACATTTAGTGACAAGTGCGTAGCTCAATTTGTCCAATTAAATGGATTCTCATTCAAGGAAAGTTGCTAGTGTCTTGTTTAAACAGTGTTAAGGGAGTTACTAGTCCATAGGATGTTCTAGGACATGATGTTCCTTGGAGGAAAACAACCACATATTTTGTAGACACAACTGCTTTTTTGATGTTAACAGATACATACTTTTTTTCGTCTCTTCCCTTGAACATTTTCCTGGAATTTATCCTTTATCTTTTCAAACTTACATTTAAAATAAGAGTATGGGTCTATCTTGCTGCCCTATTGCCAACCTGTGCTGTATTTCAGATGATTTAGCATGGAATTCAGTTGATGTTGATTATTCCTAATAACAGAAAACATCAAATAAATATAATTTATGATTCATTTATATTGCGGTGGTGGTGTTATGTGCCATCAAGTTGAGTGAAATTAGGAGAAACCCTATGCACAACAGATCCGAACCCTATCTTCTCTTTCACAATCCTCATCATCTAAGTCCTTAGATCAGACTAAGGTGTGCCTGATCTATGAGATAGCTTTCTCATTGTTTGCTATGCATCGCAAAGTTGGGCAATGATTAAGGACGACACAATAAGAAGTGTTGCCTCTGAATTATGTGTTGGAGAAGAGTACACAATATCCCATGGACTGCCAAGCGAACAATAAGCAGGTCTGTTTCAGAGAAAGTGAAATCAGGCTCCTTGAAAGCCATTAGTCAAGGAGTATTTTTAAATGACAATGAGGAAAAGCAATTTCTGAAGCTTGGTAGTCTTTTGTTTTGTTCTGTTGAATACATATTCACTGAGATGAAGTATTGTATTCTGCAAGTGGTGGTGATGCTCTATTGTTCAAGTCAGAACCACCTCATTGCTAACCCTGCAGCAGGTTTTCTGTGGCTTTAAATCATGGAGGAGATTGCACCTTTGGATTGATAACACATCTTAACCACTAGGCCTCCAGAGCTCCTTATTCTTCAACTATTTCGCCTATTAACTCTTGTCATTCTGTATTGAATTGTTGCTGACTAATAGTTACTCTATGACAGAATAGGCACGCATACTGTCTCATAGATTTCCTTGGCCTGTGGCTTTATGGATTAAATCGTCAGGTTTTTTCTTGACTTACTGGTAGATTTCAGTTATCAGCCCAGCATTTAAACATTGTACCACCGGGACTCCCAAACTAGTATCAAGCACTGCTGAATACTGTTTCCTTACTCTCCATGTTTAAAATACAAATTCACCCATGAATTCCCTCCCCTTTGGGTTTAAACATTCCTAAGCTCTTCTTTCAACCTCAGCATTTCACTTTTGTCTAGGTAGAAAAGCTTACCAATTTAACCTTTCATTGTAATTATTTCTTTCCCTCATTGCTCAGCTGATGGAAGTTATCTAAATAAGGCACTTACGTGTGGCCTTTTTGCTTCTTTTTAGGTACAAAGTGATTCTGGCTTTGAGATTGCCTTAGATGATGGGTAACTTCTCTCCTTTGTATAATTTGTACTACCACAAAACAGGAAAAAAAATGCATCAGATAATGACAAGTTGCATATAATTTAAGAAAAGATTTATTCCCTTAGACGGCTTCTAGTCATTCACACCTCCCTCATCTGGAACTCATTACTCCTACCCTTTACTAATTACTTTGAACAAAATCACTAAAGATAATAACTTAATGAACCCAGCCATTCTTAATCGCTTTAAGGGGCTTTGCCTTTATCTTTTTACAAATATCTGAGTAGTTCATAAGAACTTAAATCAAATTAAAAGGTATGTTATCTTGGCCAGGCCAATTTGTCAAATTAAAAATCTACTTAGAGTATCTGTAGTGCTTAAAAATAATTCATCTTTCATAATTGTTTATAGGCCATAGGTAATAAGATGCATTTTTTTAATTGACTACTTACAATCCAGCCTATTTCATAGGACCTAGCCTCATTAATCCTCTCTCCTGTATCCATTAACACATCAGACTCCTCCACTCTCGTTCTGATAGTGATGCAGATTTATTCCAGAAACATAATTAAGTGTTCATGTTAAGTGACAGATGAAGTCAGGACAGTAATTCTCTACTTAGAATTCACATCTATGTTTTAGTTTCCCAGTGCTACCATAAAACAAGAGGGTGACTTTAAGAAATAATTTATTTTCTCCAAGTTTAGGAGGTCTTATGTCCAAATTCAAGGTGCCAGGTCTACAAGAAGGTTTTCTCTGTCCACTCGAGGAATAAATTTGTTTCAGTCAGCTTCTCTTCTTTGGTTCTTTAATTCCATGAGATGTCTATCTTTCTCAATCAGTGCTTCCTTCTCTACCTAATCTCCACTTTTCAAATATTAGAAGTGATTTGTTTCACAAAAACCCTACACTGACAAGGCCTAATTAATGTAACAACTAAAACACTATCCCCAAATGAGATTACTTCCACAAATACAGGAATTGGGAGCATGATTCAATTGAAAACAACTTCTTTCCAGGAAATTGCACAGCACAGATAATTCTATGTTACTAAAGACTCAAGTAAAACCACATAGTGTCAGGGTTGGGCTTGGTTCTCAATTGAGTCCATGTTGTATGTGGCATAATTCCCATTAGAGCAAGACAACTATTCTTGCCTTCCAGAAAGAGGGCATAAGAGCTCAGAAACAAATAATGTTCTTGCCAGAAAACACAATCTTAGATATAGGCCAAAGTCCATAATTTCCTCAAAGATATCTTCTAGGTTTGAGCCTCTTAACATCTCTTACAGTACATAATGATATGACTTGCATGGAGAAGTTTGCTGCAAAGACTGTTTTACAGAAGCAAAGAGGTCATTTTGAGGACAATAGAGCCCATCATTCAGGTTATGGTATTTCCATTTGCTTACATGCTTGTGAAGCCTGGACATTAAGGATGACCAAAGAAGAATTTATGTCTCTGAAATATGGTGCTAATAAAGAATATTGAATACACCATGAACTTCCAGAAGAAGGAAAAAATATGTCTTAGCAAGAGTACAGACGTAATGTTTAGAAATGTTGACTGTGATTTCATCTCAAGTTCTTTGGGCATGTTATCTATCAGGAAGGATCTGTCCACAGGAAAGGACAAAACGCTTGAGTCATCAAAAAGAGGATGTTTCTCAGCCTTAATTATCTAATGCTGCTGTAAACAGATATGCCCAAAGTGGAGGACTTTAACAAACAGAAATTTATTCTCTTACAGTTTAGGAGGCTAGAAGTCTAAGTTCAGCATACCAGCTAAAGAGAGGGACCTCTTTGTGTCAGTTGTGGAGAATAAGTCCTTGCTTCTCCCAGTCATGATTTCCCTGGACATCTTCATGTGTTCTAGTCTTTCCTGGTACCTTTTGGACCTGTGATGTGCAGATAGATACTCAGGTCTAAAAAGACACACCCTACTCCAGGTAATTATTCCTTGATGTCACTAAGGTTTCCATCCTTTGATCTCTTTTCCTCCACTTTTATCTCTGTTGTAGTTGTTAAGTATTGTTGGGTTAATTGTTACATAGAGTGTGAAGAACAATGGATCTGAAACTTGTCCTGTCCTGCACCATCTTTACCATCTCTGATGAGCTAGAACCCATTTTACAGATGTAATTGTTAGAACCCCTTGTTACAGATGTCATTGCTAGAACCCATTGTTACAGATGCCATTGCTAGAACCCATTGTTACAGATG
>NW_006399751.1:17632450-17632995 GCF_000299155.1 Elephantulus edwardii | reverse complement strand
TAACAACAACAACAACAACAATTCATTTCTAGTCATGAAAATATCATTGTTCATAATCTCACTCTCATTGTTTCCAAATTGGCACCAACTCATAGCCTATCCTTGGACGAGTTTTCAAAACACTGTAAATTTCATGGGAAGAGAAGCCTATCTCCCTCCTGCAGATCTTGTAGGGGATTCAAATCTCCAGAGAGATGTCATCTTTGGATGAGCAACACCGTTCTCTACAGACTATGCAACCACAGCTCCTTGTTTAAAAATCAAACAAAAACAATGACAAAAACGAAACCCTACAACACTAAAATACCTCTACTACCACCAGAGACTTGGGCTAGGAGGCAGTCATCAGAACAAAACAAGGAAACACTGTATGGTTCAATATTGGGGAAAGAGTGTCAGGGGTATGTCCTCTCTATCTTTTCAGTCTGTATGTAGAACAGATCACTCAGTAGTCTGGACTTTATGAGGAGGAGCATAACATCAGAATTGGAGGAAGACTCATCAGCAAAAACCTGCATTATGCAACTGAAACTACCTTGCTTGCT
>NW_006399751.1:17627482-17632116 GCF_000299155.1 Elephantulus edwardii | reverse complement strand
AGGATGACAGAAGAATTGATGGCTTCAAGTTGTGGTATTGGAGAAAAGTATTGAACATACTATGGACCACCAAGAGAACAAATAGGTTTGCCTTGGAGAAAGTGAAACTAAATTTCTCCTTGGATGCTAGGATTTTAAAACTCTATCTCACATACTTTGGGCATGTGGCCAGAAGGACAAATCCTTTAAAATAGCATCACGCTTGTAAGGGTAGAGGAACAGCACGGAATAGAAAGAACCTGGATGAGATGGATTGACACAGTACACGGGGTAGTGGTATTAGGTGTGTCAGAGTCAGTGAGACTGGCTCAAAATAGGACAGGATTCTGAGTTTAATACTTAGTACTTAGTATCACTATTAGTCATGAGCAACTCAATGGCACATAACAATAACAACTACCACCAATTGTTAGGATGGAAGTGAAATTGATTCCTAGTGAACCCTCCAGTGGGGTTTTGGAGTCTGTAAACTGTACAAAAGAAGATAATCCATCTTTCTCCCACAGAGCTGCTGGTAAATTCCAACAATATTTTCTAATACTTAACTTGGTTTTTTCCAATTTATTTTCATTATTATTCACCACTTCCTCCCCATGGCAGAAACGTTTGTGTTGAGTACTTTAAGTGGGAGCAATTCTAGTTAGTTGGGAGCAGTAGAAATGGTGACTGGCTCCCCATATACTGTGCGAATTCTTTGGAGGGCAGACAGGCAGTAGTCAGCCAAGCAGAGAAGTGATTCACAGGCAGTAGCAGGATGAAGTCTGCAATGGGAGAAACATCAGATTCTCATCTTTCCATTTCAGTCAGAAAATATTGGAAGGCTTGCTTCAAAGAACGAATGCATGTGTTTTTTTCAATATGTTGGTTACCTCAAGGTGGTAATCTGTAGCAATAATTGTTATATTATTAAACCCCCCAAAAAAGAGCTTGATTGCACTTAACAACTGCTATTAGATAATGCATATTAAATGAAAACCACACAGATCCTTACTCTATCTGGGCTATGAAAGGGGGAGAAGGACATAGAAAGAGCAGGAGTTGAAATTAAGTTATAATTGTTAGAGAGTTGCGCTGGAGGTAAGAAGGAGGGAAACAACAATAAAATGAAATTAAACTGGGAAGAACAACAAGTTATAGATTGTAAAATGTTTCAGATCACTAGAAATGGATTATAAAATTAATGCCTTGGCTTTATCTGTATACCTTTAATAAAAGTAAGATTTTCTTTATAATAATAAAATTACTTTGAAAGCATCATTTTCAACTCCCATCTCCAAAACTATATTAGAAATTAACCCAATTGTATTCCAGGTCTTAAAAAAAAACAAACAGCTTTTTGCTGTCTATGGTGATCTCATTTCTCAGGTTGCAAATTACACTATTGACCCAAATAAGATAGAATGAATTACAAAAAGATATCAATAATTTATAGAAAGATATTTTAAATCTTTCCGCATAGAGGATACAAAAATTGTATAAGGTTGTTTAAATAAAGCAACAAGTAAAAGAGAACGTAGAACAGAGCCATGGCTTCTCTAACCCCTTAGAGAGTTGCATGTTACAGTGCAAAGACAAGATTCTGTAAGCAAAATGCCCTGGACCAATAGTAAACTTAGCAATAAGTATAAGATGGCACACGTAGTTTCTCTGAGTATATAATTTTCTTAAATTACCAGAGGATAGATTGGAAAATTAGGTTCCCACTAACAAACCAAACTTATTGCTACCAAGCCAAATCTAATTTGTAGTAACCCTATAGGGCAAAGAAGTATTTTCTAAGGTTTCTTAGGCAATAAACCTCCAGGGAAGTAGATTATTTGTCTTGCCTCTTGGGAGAAGCTGGTGAATTTGGAACGCCAGTGTTCTGGCTAGCATCTAAATGCCTTAGCCATAGAACTACCAGAGCTCCTGACGACCTTACTGTTTTTATTATCAAGGAGAAACTGACTCATAGCTGACATTCCAGTGGGTTTTCACAGGCTATATCTGCATGGGAGGAGATTGTCCAACTTTCTCCCACAGAGTAGCTGGTAGTTTTGAACCTTGTGCATTTGGGATGGTGTCACAACTCTTGACCATTAAGTCACTACAGCTTCCCAATAAGAGTCTTTCTAGAAGTTAGAAAACAGCTACAATGCTTTATATTTACATGGAAAAAAGAAAACAGTTAATCATTGTCTATAAAAATATACTTAATACCTCCGCACATTCTAACTATAATTAAAAATGTTATACGAGTTTGAAGGAGGATCATTTTATTTGCATAAAAAGATCAACCATCATACAATATAATTCATTCTTCTGAATAATGTCAGAATGATGTTGCTGCTGCTGCTCTTGTTGTTGTTGTTTTGTGTTATTAAGTCAGAGCTAACTTATTGCTGAGCCTCCAAGTGGGTTTTCAGAATCAGTAAATCTCAAGGAGAGATTGTTCCTCTTTCTCCTGCAGAGCATCGAGTAGATGTAAATTGTGTGCCCTTGAGTTGATAGTGCAACTCATCACTAGGCTACCAGAGCTCTCTCAGAGAGATGCTAAGACTATGGAAAGTGTTTCCTTTAGAACTATCTGACAAAGCACATACATATAATGTAAATAGCTAATTGTATGCACATAATCCTCAAATCTTAAGTTAAAAACTGACCAAGCTAAATGAGTTAATTATAACTCATGGCAATCCTCCATCAGGTTTCTGAGGCTGTAATTTTAACAGGAGTAAGTTGTCTGTCTTTCTCCTGTGGAGCACATCACACACTCACTGTGGTCAAATGGATTCCAACTTATGGTGAGCCTTGGTTGGGTTTCCAAGGGTGTAATTCTTAACAAGGAAAGACTGCCCACATTTCTCCCACTGATTTGAACCACTAGAAAAGCATTATTTTGGTGAGCTTCACAACACACAATTGTCTGCACCACTTTTTGTATACTGACAAGTCGGAAGTGATCCATAGCCGACTTCTCAGCAGGTTTTCAGAGGGAGTAAATCACATAAGAGGAGATTGCAGATCTTTCTCCCATGGTGCAGTTGAAGGATTTGAACCTGTGTATCTTTGCATTGGCTGAACAATTCTTTATTGCTGTTAGAAGATTAGCATATAAGTCCATCAGGTCTTCTTAAATCATATACTACTTACATGACTCAAATCCGTCTTGCTATCATTTTATAGTCAGAACTGTTTACCACCTGAACTCCCACTGGATTTCCAGGCTATAAAATCACATGGGAGGATATCGTCCATCTTTCCCACTCAGAGCTTCTAATTGGTTTGAAACACCAGAAAGGTAAGGTCTTTGAGTAAGCAGTGCAACTCCTTATGGGCTACACCACCAAATCCCTGAATTACACAGTAAACCCGTGCATTTTATAGTACACTTTCAGAACCCTGGAACAGAACTTCCATTGTTGATAAGGGCCTTTCAGGCAATATAGACAATAGATTATTTTCTCTAAAATACTGCTGTTTTTAAACTTTTTTTTTTTCATTCTGAACATGTTTTTTGTCTAAAAGTGCACTTCTTGTACCCATTTCAGGAATACCCACTCATTTCTCGGCCCACT
The DNA here is from genome assembly GCF_000299155.1 of Elephantulus edwardii. Lineage (NCBI taxonomy): Eukaryota > Metazoa > Chordata > Mammalia > Macroscelidea > Macroscelididae > Elephantulus > Elephantulus edwardii. Next base: position 17,628,559 of record NW_006399751.1, on the reverse strand, counting down.
CTCCTTCCAGTCACTATTGGAGTCCACATTACTCACTTGACTGGGTGTACTTTATCGTCATTTTGTTTAGCTTGTCAGCACCATACAATGCCATTCATTTCTTTATCCTTCTTAACTATTTTTGAGGGATGCTTCATTCTCACTTCACTCTCCCATTTTCTTTCTGATCTATCTGGCTATTTTATGTTTCACCCTAACATCATATCATGATTTGATATCAGAAATCTAAATTTAAGATCCCAGACTCCTTGTTTTTTTATGATTTTCTCTTCCTGTAAGCAATCTCAGGAAGTTATCTCCACTACCTCATTTAAAACTAAAATATCTTTTCTAATTGTCATACTGTTGTTGTTGTTGTTATGTGCCTGCAACTCTATGTACAACAGCCCTAAACCCTGCCCTAATCTTATTGTCTCCAACACACCTATCCCCGTTACCCTAGTCACTGAATCAATCCATCTCATTGAGGGTCTTCCTCTCCTGCACTGTCTCTCCACCCTCCCAAGCATGACATCCCTCTCCAAGGACTGTTCCCTTCTTGCAACATGTCAAAAGTATGTCAGATGAAGCTTCAGAATCCCTGCCTCCAAAACGCAGCCTGGCTTCACCCTCTCCAGGACAAACTTGTTTGTTCTCCTAGCAGTCCATGGTATAGTCCATACTCTTTGCTTATTCAGAATCTCTGTTCAAATCTTGACCTATATAATCAATTGTCTTCTCAAAACTTTCCTGATTTCTCAAAATTAGCCAGTAGCAGTTGGTGGGAGGTTTGCATGAATTGTCTTAATGTCTCCTCGAAGTCTGCAGAGGTGATCTACAAACAATGATACCTATCAAACACTTCTTAAAGTGTCATGTCTGAAGGCATTGTATGGACTTCTGAAATTTGGTCAATTTATGTCCACAGCAATTCATTTCAGTGCTATATCTCCCAGGAGTGACTAATTTAGAATGTTTTTCTTTTTATCCAAGGGCTTAACCACTCAACTGTCATTGTTTGTCTCCAAATCATGAAGATCACGAGTTTTGGATCATTCATTTGATGATTTGTTTTAATCCTATAAATATTGTGTTCAA
>NW_006399751.1:17623384-17627382 GCF_000299155.1 Elephantulus edwardii | reverse complement strand
CATTGCTAGAACCCATTGTTACAGATGTCATTGCTAGAACCCATTGACATGCTAGAGCCCATTGTTACCATATACCAATCCACCTTGTTGAGACTCTTCCTCTCTTCTTCTAACCCTCCACTTTTTCCAGCATGGTATCTTTTTCTAACGACTGGCCTTCCTAAAACATGCCCAAAATATGGAATGAAGTTTCATTATCCTTTCCTCTAAGATACACTTGGGTTGCACTTCCTCTAAAAAAGACTTGTTTATTCTTTTGACAGTTCTACTCTTCTTCAACACCACAATTCAAAAGCATGGACTCTTTTTCTGTCATCTTTATTTATCAGCCAATTTTCAGATGAATGGGAAACAAGTTTAAAAATATTCTAGGCCACACCTTAAAAGAACTCCACTTAAATTCAATTTTAGGATAGAAACAGGATTACAGAATGTTGCATTTCACTCTTAATTCCTCTACAACTACTCTGTTTAGCAGATCTTGGGAGGATCACTGTAAAGTTTCCATTACATCATTCCCTATTTACAATTTTCGGGACACAGTTCCACCCATGGCATTTTCAGTGAGATTAAATAGGACATGACTGTGACAATGACCTCAAGCAAAGCAATGATTATGGGGATGGTACAGGAACAGCAACATTTTATTCTGATATATGTAGATAGGACTAAAACTGCCAACTCATTGTCATTGAGTCAGAGTTGAGCTACAGCTAGGCCTTCAATGGGCTTCCAGAGGCTGAAGCTGCACAGGAAAAGATAATCCATCTTTCTCCCAAAGAGCAGCTTGTTGGCAGTACAATTCCATACCAGTAGGTCATACATAGGGGAGTTCTGGTCATCTAGTTTAAGAAGTATTGAAGAGCAACAGTGTCAGTATGAAGACCAAGGTGTGCCTGATCCAGGCAGGCCATAGTCTTTGCAATTACTTGCCACGCATCAGAAGAAATCTGGGCAATAACTAAGAATGACAGAAGGAGAAAAGGACCTGGTATGCAAAAACACTTTCAAATTTCAATTAAAACATGAAAGCAAATATATTTATCACATTCTTTTTAAATCATTTTGCAATTGATAAAGTGTGCACACATGCAAGTACAAACACGGGTGGGGGGAACAGTATTCAGGAGGAAAAAGATTCAAGCAGTTGTTCTATGAACTGCAGTATCCTGATTGCTCTTAGAAAAACAGGCACGTGCAAGCAAACACATTTGTATTTTAAAGCTCATAGATCACAAATGCCATAAAGGTCACCATAGATTAAAGACGCAGCCAGAATCACTGGCTCTTTTGCTGCCGTCTCATGAAGAAAAATTGTGTTTTTACATTTTCTTAATGAAGTTACATTTATCATTTTCTCCCCTCCCTTTTTTTTTTCAGTTCTCCATACAATCTTGTCATCGTTAGAGTTGATGTCAATGAACTTGAATTTTTCTTAAGCCAGACTCTCAACTAAGTAAGATGAATGAAATCAATATTTTTTTCCTTTTATAGGTAGAATGAGTTTAGTAACATATGTAGTCCTGTACCTTCCTCTCCAGTTCCTCCTTTGTATTGCAATCCATCAACATATCACTCTTGGCACCTGAATGAACACGTCTTAATATGAGATTTCAAGCAACAATTCTTTCTCAATGTCATTAAACATTTCAGTCTTTGTTCTTAAATATTCACACCTAGATCTATGTTCTTTGCTCCTCTGCAAAATTTAGTTCTATTATTTTTACAAGATTCTTAGTATTCACAAGTGATTAGTCAGGTCCTGAAGTTCATAAAATATTTGATCTCTACAAAAACCTAACTGCTATTCAATTCTGAAGGCTGACTCTTAAAAGAGAGAATACATTTCAGTAAGGGAATTTTATATTCAAGGCCACTAGGCTTCATGGTTTTTCTTTGCATCATGAAGCACCTTTTCCCTGTTACTCATGAGGCTTATATTAATTCAAGAATTCTCTCTGAAAAAGCTCTTTTTTATAGGAGAAAAGTTACCAAGATTGCTCGGTGATGCATTTGTGAATTAAAACCAGAAACTTTGTGCCAATTTAAAAACATTCTCAGCTTTAAATTACAATTATTAACCAGTTCTAAGACTATCTTTCAATCTCAGTTTTGCTGCAAAATATGACACCTAATAAGATGTTAAAGGAAAATGAGAATATAGTAAAGAAAATATTCATTCCTATTGATTCAAGAAGAAGATTTTTTGTGTGTGTGTATTAAGATTTAATATTTTTTTAATATCAGTAAGAAAGTTAATATTGTTTTGACTTTTCTAGAATGAAAATTTGGAGAGGTTAAAGAATAAAAATGCATTCTATCAATAGATGATTTGCAAATAGGATCTGGAAATATTCTGGATATTAAATTGGTCAATTTGGGGAGCTATTAAGAAATTCAAACTAGAAGGGGAGTTGGAGAAAATAGCATCACTGAATTATTAGATAAAGCTCTGATGAGTTGAGTACACAGATTAGTTAGTGAGATGAAAAACAGGGGCTGATAAAGACAGAAAAAAAATAGGTTCATTACCAGTTATTCATCTTCACACTCCTCCACCCACTCCTCTTAATGTTGGTTGGTGTATTGATTACAACTTCAAGTGATCTCATTACCAAAAGATCTGCCTAAACCTCGCTCTATCCTACACCATTCTCACAATTTCGGCTATGGTCCACTATATTGCTGCAATCACTGTGTCAGTCCATCTCATTTAAGGCATTTCTCTCTTTTGTTTACTCTGTACTTTCTCAAGAAATATATATATTCCCCCCCACCACGGGTTTGCACTTCCTGACGGCATGTCCCAAGTATGTAAGATGAAGTTTCACTAACTTTGTCTCAAAGGAGTACCCTGGTTATATTTCCTGTTATTTTGGCAGTGTGTAGTATAGTCAATGCTCTGCAAATACCATATAATAATCAGATTAAACGTAAAGAGAAAAAGCAAAGAAATAGTAATTAAGAAATATTAGATCATCTGATGGCTGCACCTTGAAGAAAAATTTGAGGAATGCTTGACAAAGGTCTTGTACAGGGAACCAGATAAAACCAAATGAAGCTGACTTTCATGACCACTAAAGAAATGTTATTAAGCCCATGAATTCAGGAACTTCTTGAATATCTCAGAAGTGGAAGGTGCACATGGTTGTTCCCCCTCTCAACCTAGAATTTGTTAGTTTTAATCCACACAAAAGAGTGGCTTGGCAAACTCCTTCAAGATTCTAGCCAAGAAAACACATGAAGCAGTTGTAGTCCATGGAGTTGCCATGAGTTAGGATAGGCTCCGTGTCATAGGGATGGAATTTTTTTCTATTTCAGGTCTCTTTTCTCTCTCCAAGTAGTGCAGTACATACAAATATTTTCTATATGTGTTGCCTCTCCTGTTATTTATTTATCATGAGGAATTGAAAACAGGAAAAGGACTTTATTTTATAAATTAGACAGTCCTTGTAAATGGACCTGAAGAGCTAAGAACCGTGATTGTCATATTTCTCAAGAATGCAGAGAGTGGTGACATACATAGTAGGAAAAAACAAAGAGATTACCAAATCTTTCTCTAATGCCTGGTGAAAAGGACTGAAGAAATAGAAATGACAATAAAACAAACAATGACACAAACAAATAACAGTTTGGAAAATGGGATTAAAAATTATGTTAGATATAATAACATTATTTTTTTTAAAATCATACTTTTATTAAAGTTGTTATTATGGATGGTGAAGAGATTGAGATAGTTTACAGTTTTTGTTTACCTGGCTCCACAGTCAACACTCTCGGTAAGAGCAGCCAGGAAATCAGGAGACGAATTGCATTGGGAAAGTCGGCTGTGAGGGACCTCTCAAGAGTACTGAAGTGCAATGACGTCAGGCTGGAGACTAAGGTGTGTCTGATCCAGGCTATAGTCTTTGCAATTACGTGCTATGCATCGAAGAGTGAACAGTGAGTAGGGATGATAGAAAGAGAATTGATGCCTTTAAGTTGTGGTGCTGGAGAAG
>NW_006399751.1:17603359-17614774 GCF_000299155.1 Elephantulus edwardii | reverse complement strand
AGATTACTTTCTGTCCTCCCAAGACCCAATTTTTTTCTTGCTTATTTATTGAAACCACACAAGCATTCGCTTTTATGCTCTCCTCAGAGAAAATTTCTTAAGGTCATGATTATATTGGCCCTAGGAAGTCACTGGGTGGTAGAAATCATTAGCATGTTGTCTGCTAATGGAAAGGTTGGAAGTTTGAGGCCACATAGAGGTATATCAAAAGAACATTGTGTCAATATATTTTCAAAAAAATTATCAGTTAAAAATCCTATCTATGAATTGAGGGTCTACTTTCATATACATGGAGTTATGAGGCAGAATTTATAACAGCTTTTGGTTTTGATTTCTAAATACAGGTTAACAAAGTTTCACCTAAAATTTTGAAAGCTTAAGTCTATACAACACTAAAACATTTATATAATATCTTATAATTACTAAGGAGGTTAAGATATAGTAATTTCCTATCTTTGACTATGCAACTTGATAGCCCCAGTGTGGAACACATAGTTAAGCACTTTGTCTGACAGACTTAGAAGTGGCAATTAAACTTACTCAGAATCTCCTTGAAGACCTGCCCATAATCTACTTCTAAATACCACAACTTTGGAAACCTCACAGAGCAATTCTACTGTGCACAGGAAGTCACCATGAGTTGGAATTGTTTCAACAGTGCTTAATAACAACATGTGTATTAATAAAATGTTGGCCATACTAATATTTACATAACGTTTAATTGTCTCTACATGCTAAAATATGTAGTAGTTAATACAGTATAAAAGATGCATTTTAAGTTAATTAGATTAAATGCCAATATTTTAAATTATTTCTATTTGGTTTTCTTCCTGAAAGCAGTGTTACCTCTAAAGCATTAAAATATGTCTGACGGGGGTCTACAGGCTTTGTGCAGAAAACGTTGCCCTACTATGGGCTGTCGAGCTGCTCTCTTCCTTTGCCTAGAACAGCAACAGAAATTATCAAAGCAGCAGCTGCAACTCTGTTAGAGCTGCAAAACTATTTCACCCCTCCCTTCCTCAGGAATAACTACCCACGATCCCTGACTTGCTCCTTTATCTTGTACCAAGCAGGTGAAAACATCCTAACTCCCAATTTCCCTGTAAGGAAATACATAAAACTCCACTCTAACTTTAAGTAGCTGCTGGTCTCTACTTTAGAGCCAGCCTGGCAGTTTCTCCTCAATAAAATGTTTCTTGGTCTGAACTGGATTCTGTCCTTCCTCAGTGACCTTACAATTATCTCAAAGACCATATCTTTCTGATGTCTCTAATTTACCAGAGACTCTATAAGGTAAAAAAATGATCAGTCTCCTTAACTTTAATTTTCAGCCTTGAAAATTCAGTGGAGGTCCAGCTGTGAATCAGTACTGACTCAATAAAAATAAGGAGAGAGAATGAAAGAGGGAGAGATAAAAAATAACAATTGAGGTGTTTCAACAAACACATACCTGAATTTGCTCACTAGTCTATGCCAACAATTTTGGAAGATAGTTACTTCTCTAAATGACATAGAAGACATCCCTATTTGTCTCCAATATACAAAAGGTGATGTGAAAAAGTTTGGAAATTATTGAACAATGTTACTCATATAACATACAAAATATCTTGCACTAGATTATTTTTAAAGAGATGTACAGGAAACTGCCAGAAATTCAAGATGGATTCAGAAGAAGGCATGGCAAGAGGGATATCATTGCTGATGGTAGATTGATCTAAACTGAAAGGAGAAAACATCAGAAAGTTGCTTACTTGTGTTTGTTGATCATACAAAAGCATGTGTGTGGATCATAACAAATTGTGACTAACATTCAGAAGAACAGAAATCTCAGAACATTTACTTGTGCTCATTTTAAAATTAACCTAGACCAAGATGTCTGAACAGGAAAAAGGGAAACTACATGGGAAACTACAAATCAGGAAAAATTTGTGTTCAGGGTTTTATATTTCCTCCATATCCTTTCAGCCTGTATGCTGAGCAAATCATTCAGGAAGCTGGACAGTTTGACGAAAAATTTAACAGTAGGATTGGAGGAAGACTCATCAAGAACCTGCATTATGCAGATGTTACAACCTGTCTTGCTAAAAGTGAGGTGGACTTGAAACTCTAGTTGCAGAAGATCAATGATTACAGCCTCAAAATGGATTACATTTAAATATCAAGAAAAAAAAATCCTCACAACTACACTAATCATGGTAGACGGAGAAAAGAATGAAATTACCAAGGGTTTCATTTTGCTTGGATCAACATCCATGGTAAAACCAAGATATTAAAATGGTAAAAAAGTAAGGATATAGGTTTAAAGACTCAAGTACACCTGATGCAAGCCAGGACACTTTCAACTACTTGCAGTGAATGTGATAATTGGTCAATGAATAAAGAAGACTCAAGGAGAATCAATGCCTTTGAACTATGGTGCTGACAAAGAGCACTGAATGACAAAATAACTATCTATCTATCTATCTATTTGGAATTGATGCAACAGCAGTTAATAACAATATGTGTATTAATAAAATGAAATGTTAGCCATGCTTTCCTAATATTTATACAATGTTTCATTGTTTCTATATGATAATACATATAAAAGTTGCATTAGATGATTAGATAGATAGATAGATAGATAGATAGGACATAGATATATGTTATAGTTGCTATTGTTCTTGTTAGGTGCCATTGAGTACAACTACTAGTGGCCACACAAAGCCTGTCCTGTCCTGTACCATTCTCACAATCTCCAAAACAATTTTGTCCATTGCTGCAGTCACTATGTCAGTCCACCTGGAGAAGGGTCTTTCTCTCACTATCCTTCAACCTTCCCAAGCATGATGTCCTTCACTAAGAAACAGCCTCTCCTTGAAATGTGTCCAAAGCAAGTGAGAAAATTATAAATATATATATAGTCATTATAATTCATTATTGTTATTGTTAGCTGTCATTGAGTCATATATAATTCACAGCAACCCTACTAACAACAGATCTCAGCCTTGTCTGATCCTGTGCTATCCTCATCCTGTCTGACACACTTGAGTCCATTGCTACAGTCTCTTTGAAAATCCATCTGGTTGAGGGTCTTCTCCTTTTTGTATAACCCTCCACTTTTATAAGCATGAGGTCCCTTTCTAAGGACTAGCTTCTCCTGGCAACATAGCCAAAGTATGTGAGATGAAGCTTTGTCATTTTTGTCTCTAAGGAGCATTCTAATTGCACTTTTCCCAATGTCTATGTTTGTTCTTTTGGCAGGTCAAGGACATAGTATTCCTCTCCAATACTGAGTTCAAAGGTATGAATTTTTCTTTGGTTATACTTATTCATTGTCAACTCTCAAATGCATAGCAAGTAATGGAAAGACCAGGCCTAAATCAGGCACACCTTAGTCTTCAAGCTAACATCACTCTTCCTCAATATTTTAGAGAGGTCTCCAACAGTCAACTTGCCCAGTATAATACATCTCTTGATCTCCTAACTGCTGGTAGAAAGGGTATTGATTGTGGACCTAAGTAATATAAAGTAATTGCCAATTACAGTTCCCAGTAACCTTCTATGATAGAGTAGAACTTCTTATGGCATTTCCAAGGCTGTATGTCTTTACGGACAGAAATGGCCACATCTTTTTTCCAGGGCCAGGTATTTATAACCACTGTGTTACCAGTGCTCCCTGTCTCTGCAGATATATTTTTTCAATTCCTTGTAATATTTACTAATGAAATGAACACCTATTACCATGCTAACTGTGTTGTAATATTTAATTTTTAATCTTGGAAGCATAAGTGACGTCCACTTCCAAAATAGCTTGCCTCCAGAAACCTTATGAACTTGGAAAAATGATGAAAGTTTTCCAAGTATTCAGGTCTTTCATTCACAGGGTCTCTATCTATAAGTCACTTAAGACACAACAACACTTAATAACAGCAACAATATAGAGAGAGCTCTGTTGGCCTAGTGAATAGAAAGTTATGCTACCAAGCCAAAGGTGGGTGATATTAATCTGTGGCCCTCAGGCCTGGTTTTAATTATTTTTGGTCAAACATTTTTCTAAGTGGAATAGCCATGGTCTCTCTATTTGCTGTACAGAGGTAACTCACGGTTGCTGTAATGCTGAACACTATGACACTGATGTGTCCAACGTGAGAATGGTTACCCATGGTGGACAGTGTTTCCTGGAGCTCCCCAATTAAAACAAGCTTGGAAGCAGGAGTGGCATCCACTTCCGAAATAGCTGGCTTCCAGAAATTCTATGAATATGGAGAAACAATGAAAGTTATACAAGTGTTCAGGTCTTTTGTTAATAGGGTTGCTATGAGTTGTCTAAGACTCAATGGCACTTAACAACAACAACAATTTTTAATATCTCTCATGAATGATAAATATTTCTTTCATATAGAAAAGTATTTTACTTGTTGAGCTTACTAAATCACAACACTTGTTTTTCAATTCTGTTTTTTAATTGCGCAGTAGTTTTCACTGAAATGTGTCCACTAGGTCAATTTTTTGCCCTTGTGATATAATTAGAGGTTTTGTACATTTTTTTTACATTGAAAACAAATAGTTTTAAAAGTTTATAAATATGAGACTGTTGTTAGCTTCGCATATGTCATTTTTAAAGATGGGAAATCTCCTCCCAAGCAATTAACTGCCTCTGAAACCCACAGAAGGGTCAAGTGTGGGTCAGTTCTGACCCAATGGTACACAACAAAACAATATCCAATTTCTACATATTATAGCCATAGTAAGATTTCCTTTTGGAAAAACAGGTAACTATTCGTGTCTGTTAAAACATCTATTTTACCTTAAAGGAATAACAATGAAATTGTTTTTATTCCTTCATAATATGTCCTGTTTGGTGCAGTCCTAAAGATTATATAGCAGACTATTACCTATTTTCAACATTTACACTTCATAAATGACTAAAGTCAGTATGAAGTTGATACTAAAATATTACTAACATGTCATAATAGGAACTATGAAATTGGGCAACCAATCATTACACTATCATAATTCTAAGAGCTTTGGATACTCTATCAACATATACCAGTAATAAAAATAATAATGATGATGATGATGATGATTACCACCTTTTACGCTTACCTAGAGAGCTCTGGTGACCTAGTGGCAAGAAGCTGCACTGCAGTCCTCAAGGGATGTGATTCAAGGCAACCAGCAACTCCTTGGCAGAAAGATGGACATTCTCTTCCTCTGTGGTTAACTGCCTCTGAAAACCTGCTGGTGGGTCAGCTATGGGTCAGTTCTGACTCTCTGGTGCACCATCACCACAACAACATCAACATTTCATGCTAGTAAAATCATGCTAAAGATAAATTAAAGGTGGCTACAGCAACAGGCTTAAACATAGCAGGTTTAGATTTAGTGCCAATGACGTAGGATTGTGTGGAGTGTTATTCTTTCATACGTAGGTTCATTATGAGTCAGAAGTAACTGGAAGGCATCTAAGAACCACAGTGGCATTTCTACTAATGATAGGTTTGCTTTTTAAAATTTACATTTTCTTTTGTCCATTTGTATCTATTAATATATAGCTATTGTTGTTATGTACTGTTGTTGAGTCAGAACCATCTCATAGCTAACCCTCCACTGAGTTTCAAGAGGCAATAGATTGCATTGGAAGAGATGGCTCTTTCCTCCATCTTTTTATGTTCAGAGCAGTAGGTGGATTCAAACCACATGCCTTCGAGTAAGTAGCCAGCTTCTCACCATTAGGCCACGAGAGCTCTGTCCAGTAGTTACCACAATCTGTTAGGCATCCTTTATATTTACATTGATTGATAGATAGATAGATAGATAGATAGAGATATAAAATTTTTTATATTACTCTGATTTATTTACAAAGTTTGAATATATTGTTTTTCACAAAAGATTCTTTCCATTTCCTTCACCCTACTCATCCATCAAATTGTTTGTTATTGTTATGTGCCATCAGGTCGCTTGCGACTCATAGCAACCCTATGTACAAGAGCCCTAAATGCTGCACTGCAATCCCAGAAGTACGCGGTTTAAATCCACCAGAGGCTTTGCTGGAGAAGGAGGGGGCAATCTCCTCTTGTACCAGTCAGATCTGATTTGACGGTACACATAAAAATAACACAATGGAAAAAAAAAAAGCCCTAAATGCTGTTCTATCTTGTGCTAACCTAGCCATCTCAAACGCGCTCATTCCCACCACTCCACTCACAGAATTGATCCATCTCATTGAAGGTCTTCCTCTCCTACGCCGTCCCTCCACTCTGCCCAACATGATGTCCCTCTCCAAGGACCAGTCCCTCCTTGCAACATGCCCAAAGTATGTCAGACGAAGCTTCAGAATCCATGACTCCAAGGAGCAATCGGGCTTCACCTTCTCCAGGACAAACCTGTTTGTTCTTCTGGCAGCCCATGGTATATTCAACACTCTTCTCCAGCACCGCTGGTCAAAGGCATAGGACATCAAATTGTGCAACCCCTACCCCCCATCCTTACCTCTCTATTTCCACCGTCCCCCCATCCCACCTTGTATTCTCATACTCATTCTACAATAATGGTTTTATACAGTATTTGTCCTAGTGGGACTGAGTTCGTTCACTCAGCATAATGCTCTCCAGTCCCTCCCAAGTTAGGTAGCAATTTACAATATCATTGTGTGCTGCATAGTATTCCATTGTATGATGCACCACAACTTTTCAATCCATTTCTTTGTGTTTGGACATCTGGGCTGTTTCCAGGTTCTCTTGATGATGAATACAAGCTCTGTAAGGCAGTTTGGCACCTCCTCAAATAGCTGAATATAGAAATTCCATATGACCCAGCTAATCAATTGCTTGCAATATACCCCAAGAAAATAAGAACTCAGGCTCAAATGGAAACCTGTACACCAATATTTATAGCAGCATTTACTCACTCTCTCTCTTTTTTTTTTAAATGGCTCAAGTAAAGATCTCTTCCAGTGGTTTGCCAGGTAACTGTCTTTCAAATTTCTTGATATAAACTGACTGAGCCCATCAAGGGTTTCATCTGTATTTCAGACATATCTGTTGTCATTGCATGAACTCCTGAAGGTTTGTAATTTGCCAATGACTTCCATGCAGACAAAGCTTATGGAATAGCAAGAAAATGAAATACTATGAATCATTAAAAATAATTGCAAGTTGTTTCTAATAAACAATGCTTGTGGTTTATAATTTCTAAATAATAAGATCTAGTACAATAAAAATCAGTACAACGGGACAAAATATATCATTACCAAAAACCAAAAAGAAAATATTTCCAAATAAATGTGACCAAATAATGTGTAATATCTTATCTAAAAATGAAATCCTACCAAGAACACTACTTGGTTCCAGCAGACAGGAAATAAGGTGATATACTGCAATGGGCAAGTCTCCTGTCAGGAACTTCTCTAAATTATTGAAGAGCAATAAAGTCAATTTGAAGACTAAGGTGTGCCTGATTCAGGCCATGGTCTTTTAAATCATGTAATACATATGTAAAAGCTGGACAATGAATAAGGATGGCAGGAGAAAAACTGATTCCTTTGAGCTGTGGTGTTGGAGAAGAGTTCAGAACTGAGTCCATGAACTGTCAAAAAGAACAAACAGATATATAGTGGAGAAAGTGTAGTCAGAATGTTCCTTGGAGGCAAGAATGACAAAGTTTCATCTTACATACTTTGGGCATAAACGCACATCATGCATGGAAAGGTGGAGTGTCAGCTAAAGAGAGGAAAACCTTCGATGAAATTGTTTGGCACAGTGATGGCAGCAATGGGCTCAAATGTGTCATCAGAGATGATGAGGATGGCACAGGTTAGGGCAGGGTTCAGATTCACTGTTCATAAGGTCACTATGAGTTGTCAACCTGATGAAACGTAAGGACTACAAGGTACATTAAATAATTGAGTAATTTAAAATAGATGTTATATTTGCTTTTGTTTAAGATTTAAGATGATTTTCCTTTCCCTCAAAATTTATCCTTTATTAGTGGACCAGATTTTGAAAAGGTAAGTGGAAGTGCAGATAGTTAGTATGTATGACTAGGAAATACCATAAGGAAGAGTTGAGTTTCTCAGCTTTTAACTTTTTTTTGCCAACAAAAATATTCTTAGCTTATCAAAATGATACAATTGAAATGTGATGTCTCTTTGTTGTTTTGTGCTGTCAAGTCACCTGTGATTCATAGCGACCCTACGTACAACAGTTCTGAAGTCTGTCCTGAACTAGTCTCACAGACTCCGACACATCTATCTCTATTACCCTAGTTAATATATGAATCCATCTTATCTGGGGTCTTCTCCTGTGCTGTTTCTTCCTCCTTTAGAGTATGATGTCCCTCTTCAAGAATCAGTCCCTACTGGCCATGTGCCCAATGTGAGCTAGAACTTCAGGGATAGCAATGCTGATGTCAGATGGATACTAGCTGAAAGTAAAGAATACCAGAAGATTGTCTATTTATGCTTTATTGATTACATAAATGATTTTGATTATGTGGATCATAACAAGTTATGGCTGACATTGAGAAGAATGGGAACCTCAGAGCACTTAATTGTACTAATGCAAAAGCTATACTTAGACTAGGAGGCTATTGTGTGACCGAGCATGGTAACTCTATATGGTTTAAAATTAAGGAGAGAGTGCATTAGGGTTGTATTTTGTCTCCATAGCCCTTCAGTCTGTATGCTGAGCAAATAATTCGAGAAGCTAAACTTTATGAAGAGGAATGTGGCATCAGCATCAGAGGGAGACTCAACAATAACCTATGTTATGTAGATGATACAACCTTGCTTGCTAAAAATGAGAAGGACTTGAAACACTTGTTGCCGATGATCAAAGAACACAGTCTTCAATACGGATTGCATCTCAATGTCAAGAAAACAAAGATTCTTACCACTGGACCAACAGGCAACATCATGATGGATGGAAAAAAGATTGAAACTTTCAGCAACTTCATTGTACTTAGATCCACAATTAACACCCTTGGTATCAGCCACCAGGAAATCAAGAGATGTCTTCGACTGAGAAAGTATGCAGTTAGGGAGTTCTCCAAATTATTAAGGAGTAATGAGGAATTAGTTTGCTTGGCTCCATAGTCAACAGTCTTGGCATCAGCAGCCAGGAAATTAAAAGGCGCATTGCCATGGGAAAGTCTGCTGTTAGGGACCCCTCCAAAGTGCTGAAGAGCAATGGTGTCTCTCTGGAGACTAAGGTGCGTCTGATACAGGCCATGGTTTTTGCAATCACTTGTTATGCATCAGAGAGTTGGACAATGACCAAAGAGGATAGAAGGAGAATTGATGCCTTTGAGCTGTGGTGCTGGAGAAGAGTATTGAGAATACCATGGACTGCTAGGAAAACAAACAGATTTGTCCTGGAAAGGGTTAAACCGGGTGGCTCCTTGGAGGCAAGGATTCTGAGGCTCCGTCTAACTTACTTTGGACATGTTGTGAGGAGAGACCGGTCCTTAGAGAGGGACATCATGCTTGGGAGGGTGGAGGGACAGCGCAGGAGAGGAAGGCCCTCTATGAAGTGGATTGATTCAGTGACTGGGATAATTGGGATGGGGGTGTCAGAGACAGTGCGATTGGCACAGGACAGAGCGGAGTTTAGGGCTGTTGTACATAGGGTCGCTATGAGTCGCAGGCGACTCGACGGCACATAACAACAACAACAACAATGAGGAATCATGTCAGTTTGAGGACTAGGGTGTGTCTGAGTTAGGCCATGGTCTTTCTGATAACTTGCTATGCATTTGAGATCTGAACAATAAATAAGGATGACAGAATGATTGATGCCTTTGAGATGTGGTGTTGGAGAAGAGCGTGGAACATCCCATGGACTGCCAAAAAACAAACAAGTATTTCTTAAAGGGTGTTCTATGTCAACCAGAGGGTTCTTTGGAGGAAAAAGATGATCAGGCTTCTTCTAACATACTTAAGGCATGTGGCTAGGAGAGGCTATTCCTTGAGAGGGACATCATATTCAGGATGGTAAAGGGTCATTGAAGTAGGAAAAAACCCTCGACCTGGTGGATTGATATGGTGACAGCCTTAGCAGGCTCTAACATTTCAGGAAGTGTGAGAATGGCCCAGGATAGCATAGGGTTCAAATATGTTCATAGGGTTTCTATGGGTTGTGTTTGACTTGACAGTACCTAAGAGTAACAATATAAACCAAATTGAAAAACCAAAGAACAGAGGGGGAAAGAAGCACAACTGAAAAGTTCAAGATATGGCAAATAAAATTACTACAATAAAAGTAGTTTAGAAACGAGGAAATGGAGGAAAATTTAATTTAGGAAAACAATATATTTATGATACTTTTTACTAACCCTGAACACAAAAGAATAACCTATGCTGATTATATGATAAGGTATATTTTAAAATGTAAGAAGAAATTGAAAATATAAATCCTAATAAACATCCTGAAGAGAAATAAACAAGTGCCCATATACAGTAGGTGGTAATATTATAAGTGATTTTGTTATTCTTCAGATTTTCCTGTATGTATGTGTGTGCATATGTGTCTGAATGTTTTAATTTTCTAACTTCAGTTTTTATCTCTATGATATTTATGTAGAATATATTTAATACATGATATTTAAGCCCTGATTCTAACAGTCTTATTAAATCTCAATGCAAGTTTTTTTAGTATTTATAATTAATGCCTTCAATAAAACTGCCTCCAAGTTAGTATATCAATGATGCAAAGATTTATTTTATTATTCTTATGAGACATAGTCCCACAGTAAAGTTTATACTTATTTATTTCTTTATGAATAAGATTATTGAACTACAGCACTCAATTTTAGCCTGAACAGATGGTATTTAATTACAAGAGAATTTTCTCCTCATGTAAGTACACTTATAAATGCATACTTAAAAGATGAAGAACACTTTGTCCAGTTTTCTTGAGAATTTGTGCTAACTTGAAGGAAGATTTTATCAATGTCTATTGATTGTTACAAATAGGCAATACAAAGTATATAAAAGTAAGTTTTGATTTTTCTTTGAGAGAAAAAATACTTCCGAGACAAATATTTTTTCTTCTTTGTTTAGTATAATTCTAAATCAGCTTTTACAAATAATTTTCTATTAGCAAAATAAATATTGTAAAATTGAACTCATACAATAGTCACAAGGTCTACTATTTAAAAGTATTTAAAAAGCAACAATGAATGAATGGAAACCCAAAATCTCTGTAAATGTTCACTAAAATTAATAATAACAAAAAATATAAATAACAAAAGGATAGAATATTTCTTGATCAATGGAATTTCCTGTTATAAGACATAAAAGATCTGATTTTCTGAATTTATTAAAAAGTTTTTAAAAAGCATACTGAACTTTTGAAACTTTCCAAAATGCATCTTACAACAAGATAATTTTTTAAATCTATTCAACAATTTTTATGAGCTGTTAACTCCACAATAAGG
>NW_006399751.1:17599960-17601613 GCF_000299155.1 Elephantulus edwardii | reverse complement strand
ATGTGAGTGTCAGAGACAGTGCGATTGGCACAGGACAGAGCGGAGTTTAGGTCTGTTGTACATAGGGATGCTATGAGTCGCAGGCGACTCGACGGCACATAACAACAATAACAACAACATTCTTAATAAGGATTCATATTATATAAAGTTAAGGCATTGGAATGAATGTATACTTACGTTTGAGAAAAGTATGGGCCAAGATGAATTGACTATTTTTGTCTTAATTTTCCAATGGAACAACAATCCTAGGTTTTCTGAGGTTTAATGATTCATTTGTATCTTCAGAAAATGGTTTCATAAAAAAAAATAGACAAATACAAGAGTTCAGTGTCTCGTAATCATGCAATAGATGAGTTTTTAGGCTGTATGGCAGGTAACACAGCCCTCTTTCTGTCTATCTCTGTGTGTTTATGTACCTGTATGAGAAGAATTAAGGGCTAGAAGGAAAAAGATACCTTACATCCTAAAGTCAATTGGTTATTGACTGCAGTATAACAGAGCTGAATACACACTAATTGCTGATTACTGGTGAAGGATGGAGAGAGAAGAAATGAAAAGAAAGTAAACAAGTTGGGGTTTTTTCCCAAAGATTATGTGAGAATATTGGTAAGATCTTAAGAACAGATAGGAATGAGTAGAAGACACTTTATGACTTACTGAATAGGTAGAAATATCTACTATAACAGCAAAACTTTAAGCAGGATGTAGTCCGGTGCTGGCTAATTGGTTCCTGTGCTGATCTTATTTATGTGCAGTATAGTTCATGTTCTTGGCACTGTACCAGAAAGAATTTACACTGAAAAATTTCAGAAAATATCATATGAACAAGAGTCAATGGTAACAAAGGAGGAAGTGGAAGCTGCATTGAAGGCAATGGCAAAATATAAGGCCCCAGGAATCGATGATATTCCGGTTAATATCAATTAACTTGTTTCAATTAACAGATGCAGTCTTGGATGCACTCACCAGTCTATGCTAGGAAATTTGGAGGACAGCTGTCTGGCCAATGGACTGGAAGAGGTCCATATTTGTTCCCATTCCTAAGAAGGGTGGTTCAACTGAATGTGGAAATCATTGAATATCATTGCTATCACATGCAAGTAAAATACTGTTAATGATCATCCAAAAATTGCTGGACCAGTACATAGATAAGAAACTGCAAGAAGTTCAGGCAGCATTTAGAAGAGTCTGTGGCACCAGGGATATCATTGCTGATGTCAGATGGATCCTGGCTGAAATTAAGGAATACGAAAAGAATATCTATTTGTGATTTGTTAACTATGTAGAGACATGACTGTGTGGATCATGACGATTTGTGGCTGACATTGAGAAGAATGGGAATCTCAGAGCACTCGTTTGTGATCATGTGTAGCTTATACCTGGATCAAGAGGTTGTTGTGCAAATAGAGCAAGGGAGCACTGCCTGATTCTGAATTGCGAAGGGAATGTGCCAAGGTTGTATTCTCACCCCATATCTATTCAATCTGTTTGCTAAGCAAATTATCTGAGAAGCTGGACATTATGAGGAGGATTGTGGCATCAGGATTTGAGGGAGACTCATCAATAAACTGTGTTACACAAATGGC
The DNA here is from genome assembly GCF_000299155.1 of Elephantulus edwardii. NCBI lineage: Eukaryota > Metazoa > Chordata > Mammalia > Macroscelidea > Macroscelididae > Elephantulus > Elephantulus edwardii. The sequence goes on along the minus strand of NW_006399751.1, from coordinate 17,600,027 downwards.
ACAACTGTGTTTGCTGAAAGTAAGGAGGGCCTGAAGCACTTGTTGCAGATCAAGGAATGTAGCCTTC
>NW_006399751.1:17596105-17598221 GCF_000299155.1 Elephantulus edwardii | reverse complement strand
TGGAGAGAGAAGCTGTGTTATATTCACACTATGGAATACTATTCTGCATTGAAAACAAGGAACTTATGCAATATTATTCAAAATGGGTGACCCTGGAGGACATTATTTTGAATGAAATATCTCAGTCACAAAAGGACAAATACTGCATGGTGCCACTGTTGTAGAATGGGACTGACATCAGAGTTCAGGTAAGACTGAGAAAAACTGGATAAATTTTGTATACTGCATTGAAACAGATGAGGGAGAGAATAATTTAAAGGTGATCTATGATAGGGTATTATGGTTATCAGAAGAGTCCAGAATGAAGGCTGCATAGTGGAGTGTACTCGGGGTTGCAGGAGGGGTGCAGGGGGGTTGTATACCAAAGAAAGAATTTTTCTTTTACTTTTCAAAGAGAGGTGCAAACTGGGCTGGGAGGGGGAGGGCTGGGCAGGGATAAAAATGCAACAATGAATGAATCCTAAATCTCTGTAAATGTTCATTAAAATTAATAATTTTTTTTAAAAGATACTTTGTTTTGTTGAATCAGGTTTACTGAGGAAGGTTGATTGGTGCCATAGATTTGGTTCTGCCTCATAACAACTTTATACTATATTAGGGTTAGTTCTGTGTTGTTTCTGAGTCAGTGCTACACAACATCATTTTCTGAGTTGGCAGTTCAATTCCTTACCACTAAACCACCAGAGCTCTACTCAGCACCACAACAGGATCAAAACATCAGTTTTTCAATTGTGTATATATTAATTCTATCTCTCTTATGAAAAGTATTGACCCCGTACAATAATGTTAAGGGACACTGAGTCAGCCCAGATTAGCAAATGAAATTAATATGCATCACCAAAGGAATTTTAATTAACTTCCTAGCCTTTTTGAGAGATGCAAAGATCATTTCCATATTATTCTAGAAGTCACATAGTGGATGTCAACTGTCACTTGAATTAAGTATAATAAGTGTTTCTGTACTACCATGTAAGTGTAAAAATTTCTGATAAAAAATAATTACATGCTAAATGCACTTAAACGAATCCTCTATTTTTAACTTAGAAACAAAAACACAAAACACTTATTTTATGCACTAATGAGCACAGTTTTGGATTTCCCCCCCCCACTCTACTGTTCAGAAAGTGAACCCAAATAAGGAGATTCTCTGAAGTCTGACTCCCAGGAGAAAGGAATAAGTAAGTGTCTTTATTCTACTCTTTCAAAAGAGGCAGTAGAGATGCCAGCTGCAACCATGTGTATAATCTGGTCTTAATGGAAAGTTTCCAGGCTACAGAAATTGCATATTCTCTAGATTCACTTCAGTAGGACTCTTGGCATGCATTGTGATTTTAGAGGAAGAGCTATTTGTTTTCCTTCTTCTATGGAATCCTCTGAAGTTCCATTCTTCTGAATTATAGAGAAATAATATCACATGCTCTTGACGGAGTGACCATGGAGTCCCTCTTCAAAGAGTGACCTTTGAGTCAGAATCCAATCATAACTGGCAATCCAATATATTTTTCAAGGCCTTCACTTGCATGAGGATTTTAACTGGCTGGTCTTTGGATTGGTTTTGCCCACATACCTCCAAATCCACTAGACCGTGAGAATTGTCTTGTTGTTGTTGTTGAACTATATGCCATGAAGTTTCATTCTTCTGAATTAATAATAGAGAAGTAATATGACATACCCTCAAAAGAGCAGCCACATACTAGAATAAATGTAAATAACTTATCTAGTGACCCCACTTCAAAGCAGCCTGCACTTCCTCCTTCATCACGATGGCCTCTTGATCATATATTGTTTCTTTAAATTCTTCTGTCAGCCACTCCTTTTTGGTACAGTGACTCTGTATACTCCTTTCGTCTTCTTTTAATGCTTCCTATTCATTCAAATTTCTGCCGATAGCATCCTTAGGCATTGAAACTCTTTCCTTGAATTTGTTCTTTAGTTCCTTCAGTTTAAGAAATGCTGAGCAAGATCAGCCCTTTTGATTTTTGGACTCCAGCTCCTTGCACGTTTTATTATAATACTTTGCCTTGTCTTCCCAGATCCTTACTTTCTTAATTTCTTCCATTTGTTTTGGCTTCTTGGTGCTCTAGTACAATAGTCAGTCTCTTCTGACACTCATTTT
>NW_006399751.1:17592559-17595430 GCF_000299155.1 Elephantulus edwardii | reverse complement strand
ATTATCCAGAAATGACTGGAACAGTACATCAACAGAGAACTACCAGAAATACAAACTGGGTTTAGAATATGTAATAGCACTAGCAACGTTATCCAATGTCAGATGGATCTTGGCAGAATGCAAAGAGTTTAAGAGGAATGTCTATCTGTATTTCATTGATTATCCAAAGGCATTAGGCTGTGTGATCACGACAAATTGTGGATAACCTTGAGGAAATGGGAACCTCAGAACCCTTGATTATGCTTATGCAAAACCTATACTTGGATCAGGAAGCAGTGTTCAGAACAAGACTAGGAAACACTGCATGGTTCAAATAAGGAAAAGAATGTGTTAGGGACGCATCTTGTTTCCATATCTTTTCAATCTATATGCAGAACAGATTATTCAGGAAGCTGGCCTATATAAGGAGAAACGTGGCATCAAGATTGGAGGAAGATTCATCAACTGTCTACCGGGCTTGCTGAAACTGAGGAGGACCTAAAGTGCTTACTGAAGAAAGTCAAGGACTGTAGTCTTCAATATCGATTGAAGCTCAGCATCAAGAAAACAAAGATTCTCCCCACTGGGACAATTGGCAGCTCATGATGGATGGAGAAGATATTGAGGTTGTTAATAATTACAGATTGCTTGGCTCCACAATCAACACTCTTGGCAACAGCAGTCATGAAATCAAAAGTTGAATTGTTTTGGGAAAATCTGCTAGCAGGGACCTCTCTAGAGTACTGAAGTGCAACAGTGTCAGTATCGAGACTAAGGTGTGCCTGATCCAGACCATAGTCTTTGCAATTGATTGCTATGCATCAGAGGGCTGAACACTGACTAAGGATTACAGAAGAAGAATCAATGCCTTTGTGTTGTAGTGCTTTCGAAAAGTCTTGAACATACTGTGGACTGCCAAGAAATAAAATAGATCTGCCTTGGAAATGGTGAAACCAAGTTTCTCCTTGGCTAGGATTTTGAAGCTCCATCTCACATACTTTGGGCACATACCCAGGAGCGACTGGTCCTTAGAGAAGAACATCATTTTCAGAAGGATGGAGGGACAGTGCAGGAGATTAAGACCTTTGATGAGACAGATTGACACGGTATTTGGGGCAACGGTGTTTTGTGTGTCAGAATCAGTGAGACTGGCTCAGGACAAGTCGGGCTTCAGAACTGCTACATATAGGGTTACTAGCCAAATTCTACACAGATTTGTTTTCTGGTTCTGGTGAGGATTAGTGCAGAATATTTACTCACCATTGGGTATAAGTTGATTTTATTCAGCCTCCAATTAAAAAAATGCACTTGGGCCCTTGGGCCTTAGCCCCTCGGGCCTGGTTTTAATTGGTTTTGGTCAAATATTCTTCTAAGTGGTACAGCTATGGTCTGTCCATTTGCTGTACAGAGGTAAACTCGTGGGTGCTATGATGCTGAGCACTGTGACATTGTGACTCAGTTGAGATCCATCCACTCCTACAGCCTTGGTTTACACCTTTGTGATAAACATAGCTTGGACTTTTGTCAGTACCTTTAATTCTTTATCATGTGCTACCTCCTGAGATGGTTGAACACTGAATAATCCTTTTTGTTCTTAGTCATGGAGCTATAGGTATCCTGTGGTAATTTTCTCAGAAAAAAGGGGGGGGGGGAAAGTGTTTCACCAAATTTATTTTAATGCCTCAATGGTTAATATATAGCCAGTAACTGGTCATTATGGTGGTACAGAGGCCATTTCCCACCAAGTTAGACAATCCTGAATCTTCATTTCCAGATTTTCCTATAATAGCAGCCAACACTTCTGTTGGGTTTTACTCAAGTTCAGTGCTTTCCTCTACCCAGTCCTACTCTTTACTTTATCCATATTTGTTAATCGAGAGTTCTTCGTAATTAACTCCTTGGGCACAAATCATCATATTGGAGAATATTTTCTGAGAAAATCAACCTAAGATAGACACTCAATCTGCATTGCATTTTGTGTGAACTAAAAATAAATGTTTCTGTGGCAACATTTGAGATTTCAGAAATTGTTTGCTACTCCAGCATAATGAATGATGTGGTTATTCACATTGATTGAATATCCAAAATCAAAAGTTAGAGAACTTCCAAATTCCACAAATCATTGATTAAAAATAGATAAAAAGAGCTAAGAAAGTAGATATAATATTCAACTTTTCATTTTATTATATAATTTTTTCTTCTCTATCCCATGTGTTGATGGGGGTGGAGGACGTGCTCACGTGTGTGCATGTGCATATGCTTGTGTAAGGACAGATACTCCAACTGTTATTTCTGTTGGGGTTGTTGTTGTAAAATGTCATCTATTTGTAGAAATGTAGAAGAAAAATCACCTGGCCAGCTGACTGGAAGAAGTCTATATTCCCATTCCAAAGAAAGGTGACCTGACAGAGTGTGGAAGTTATTGAAAAATATCATTTATATCACATGCAAGCAAGATTACGCTGAAAATTACCCAAATGTGACTGAAACAGCATGCCAACAGAGAACTGCCAGATGTGCAGGCTCGGTTTAGAAGAAGCCGTGGTCTAGGGATATTATAGCTAATATTAGATGGATCTTGGCTAGAAGCAGAGAGTATCAGGAGTGTCAATCTGTGTTCCATTGACTATACAAAAGCGTTTGACTGTGTGGACCACAACAAACTATGGCTGACTCTGCAAAGAATGAGAATCCCAGAACATTTGATTGTGCTTATGTGAAACCTATACTTGGACCAGAAGGCAGTAGTGAGAACAGAACAAGGAGACACTGCATGGTTCCAAATCAGAAAAAGTGTATGCCAGGGATATATTCTGTCTCCATATGTTTTCAATCTATATGCAGAACAGATCATCTGGGAGGCTGGGCTCTATGAGAAGGAATGTAGAATCA
>NW_006399751.1:17585669-17591587 GCF_000299155.1 Elephantulus edwardii | reverse complement strand
GAAAGGAAGAACTGAGTATCACTTAAAAAAAATAAAAAAATAAATAAATTTTTAAAAATACTGATGGATAGAAAGAAATTTTCAATTAGAGAAACTGCAAAGAGGGCTGTCAACCAGGTAAATACATTTCCATAAGAACTTTCCTTTGTTAAACCAAAATAAATTGAAAATGACTGGCATTAAACATCAATCAGGATTATAGTGGACATCAGTTATAATTGATAGCTGCCAGGAATCCACATAATCACAGGTGCTATTAAAAGCTCTCTTTGTTATTTGCTTTCAGAAGATCTCACGAGTCATTCCTCAGCTGAAATCTCTGCATTTATACTAAAATAGCAAAGGTGACTTTAAGTTATTTTGGTAAGTTCTTTATACTTTGAGGTTCTGCTTAAAATCTTTAATTCATGTATCTTCAAAAACAGAAAAAAGCTTCCAAAAAGCCACCAGTGAACTTTAAGATAATCTATGGTCCGCTGTACATGACAGTGCCATTTTTCACACAAGGTAATAATATGTGAATTTTGCCTTATCCCTCTTTTCATCACAAGCTTATAATTGTTTCTTCCGAAAACAGTATAACTCCTGGATTGATACTAGTGCTGTGAATGTATATGATGACTGAAACAAAGATTTTGGCAAGAAAACAAAGTTTGTGGCATTGATGTACTCAATTAATATAAAAAAAACAATTTGAGGAATCTGGAAAGGTCTGTGTGGGTAGGCACTTTTATACACTGTACATATTTGATTCAGTGATTCTGACGTGCCAGGCCCTGAATGAGTTGTGAGTCCTAGGGGAGTAGCATGAGTTGTTTAAGCTGGGTGCTTAAACTTAAGTGATGTATTTATAACCTCATAAATCCCTTTTATAAGGAGTGGCTCCAGAAGGGCTTACTCAAAGTGATCATATTTTATATAAGACAATGTACAAAGGAGTTGACACAGGGAGCTGGGTCAGGGAGAGTTGTTCTGAATTATCAATTAGGAAAGCAGAAAAATACATCAGAATAATAAAATACAGAATAAGAAAATGAATGGGAGGGAAGTAGAGAGGGGAAATGATGGAAAAATTAAGAAGAAAAGGGCAAAAGACTTTATACTCTAAAAAGAATTTCATTTACTTAGAGTAAATTAATACGCTTTTAGGGTGCTCTGGTGTTCTTTTGGTAAGGAGCTGTGCTGCAAATGTATATGGTTCAAATCTACCAGCTGCTCTGTGTAAAAATAATGGTTAGTCTTCTCCCTTGACATTTACTGATTCTGAAAACCTGCTCAAGAGTCAGCTATGAGTCAATTCTGACGCAACAGTACATAATAAAAATATGCTGTTATTACCACGAACTAGCTTTCATTTTTCCAGAATTTCACATAAATAAAATTCTATCATATTTGATATTTTGTAGATGTCTTTTTTTTTTCTCTTCAAAGTCATATCTTTGAGATTTGCCCATTATTCAGAACTGCTGATTCCCTGTCCTTGTGCATTCTTGTACACTCTTACTCCAGGTTTGTGAAGCAGCCTGCTTATATCTGATCTTTTCTCTTGAAGGTGAGGTTATTCCTTGGAAAGGGACATCATGCTTGGGATGATTGTGGATGGTCAGCAAAGGAGAGAAAGACCTCCAAGGAGACAGATTGATGTGGTAACTTCAGCAATGGGTTCAAGTGTGTCAGAGACAATGAGAATGGCACGGGATAGGGCAGGGTTCAAATAAGCTGTTCAGAAGGTTAGTATGAGTCATAGTAACTTGACAGCATCAACAAGGATATTTCACATGGGTGGCAACCTAGAGTTGACGGTTAATACAGAGGACAAAAGGTCCGCTCACTTACCTCCAGTTGTGCATAACATTGTAGTAAGATCCTTCTCTCCAATACATTGAATTAAGGTTAGACTATATGCACTTTGCTTTTCTGTTTTACTATTTTGTTTCTCATTTTCACACATTTTTCCATGGAAAAGCATCCCCTCAGAAAATCAATATTCACTGAGCTCCTAGTTCTTCCTCTAGAGTTGAATTATTCAAACAAAAATGACACTTGTATTTAGTCTAAAAAGATGATTCTGTGGACAAATTGTAAATTCAATTACCTGGGTGAGCAAAACATGACACACAATGAATGGATTGCAACATCCTGGCTTGTATAATATTGTATAATATAACATTCTGTATAATATTCTGCCATTTGAGATATACGGTACAAATAGCAATTGTAAGGAGAGTGAAATCCAGTAACTAGTTCTGTGAAATGGGGTAACTAGTAAACCTAATGGTTAGGGTGTTGCACTGCTAACCCAAAGGTGGTCCCTCTCTGGAAGTTTGAATCCACCAGTGGTGAAGGAGAAAGATGAACAATCTCCTCTCATGAGATTTACAATCCCTGTAAACCTACTGGAAGGTCAGTTATGAGTCAGTCCCAATAAGAGAGAGTGAGTAATTTTAAGAAAGAGAACAACATGCCCAAAGCAATAAATAATCACTTCCAAGCACAGTACTAAAGTCAGAGGATCTTATTAGACTACTGATGTCCTTGCTTTCTGAAGTTAAACAGCTGACAGTTGGACAATAAGCTCAGGATCAAAATAGAAGTGTAGTAGAACTTGAGAAAACATTGGCTTCACAGCTCTGGTAAGACTCCCATGTGGACCTCTGAGGCTATGGATAGGGATATTTGCTATCCGTATCTGAGAAACTTAAATCCGTAAGGGCTACCATAGTGGCTTGCTTCTCCTGTAAGAAGAATTCTGTAGATGTTATAGGAAAGAGAATAAAGATAACAACTAGATATATCTATGAATGTGCATGACAATAAGATTTCCACTATCTATAGTAAACAATAGAAATTGCTAACTAGATTTATCTGACATAGAGGATATAAAAAATTAAATTGAAGATCCTTAAATTATTGGAGCAATAACCTTTGTACTTTTGCCAAGAGCATGGGATTAAGTATAAAGAAAGTGAGTAACTCGATTCACCCAGGGAGGGAATTTTGCTCAGTGGGTCAAATAGGGAAGCAATGAGAAAATGTTGAGAATATTGGTGGGTGAGATGATTTTAAAAATTATTCTTTTTGCTTATTACCGTCAAGTTAAAACCAACCCACGGTTGACCCACCAGAAAGTTTTCAGAGGCAATAAATCTCACAAGAGGAAATCACCCATCTTTCTCCCATGGAGCAGCTGATAGATTCAAATTGCATGGTTTTGTACTGGCAACACAACTCCTTACTACTAAGGCACCTATTAAAGATTAATAGGAAGGGAAAATGGAAGGAAATAGTTAGAAAGTTATGTTCATTACAATCAGAGGAGATTAGATATGTTCGTTTAGCAATACAGAAGACTGTTGTTATCTGCCATGGAGTTGTTTGGAACTCATAGCGACAGTATGTTATGCACAACATCCCTAAACCCTGCTCTATCATGTGCCAATCGCACTGCTTCTGACACACCCGTCCTGATTACCCCAGTCACTGACTCAATCCATCTCATAGAGGGTCTTCCCTTCTTGCACCGTCCCTCCACCCTACCAAGCATGATTTCCCTCTCCAAGGACCTGTCCCTCCTTGCAACATGTCCAAAGTATGTCAGACGAAGCCCCAGAATTCTTGCCTCCAAGGAGAAGCCTGGTTTAACCCTCTCCAGCATGAATCTGTTTCTTTTCCTGGCAGTCCATGGTACATTCAATACTCTTCTCCAGAATCACAGCTCAAAGGCATCAATTCTCCTTCTGTCCTCCCTAGTCATTGCCCAACTTTCTGATGCATAACAAGTGATTGCAAAGACCATGACCTGTATCAGGTGCACCTTAGTCTCCAGAGAGACACCATTGCTCCTGAGTACTTTAGAGAGGTCCCTAACAGCAGACTTTCCCATCGCAATACGTTTTTTGATTTCCTGACTGCTGGTGCCAAGAGTGCTGCACTGCAACAGCCCAGGCACTCAGTTTGAGGCCATCAGTTGCTCCTTGCGAGAAGGATGGGACATCTCCTCTCATGCAATTACCTGTCTCTGAAAACTCACTGGAGGGTCAGCTATAGGTGGTTTCTGACCCTACAGTACAAAACATGACTAAATACAGAAGACTAGTATGATGAAAATCTTGGGCATGGCCCATCAGAGTGGTGGCTAAAGTCCCTCATTATCAATGCAGAACAAGATTATAAAGATTAGCTATCAAGACATGACCATGAACATACAGATTATTATTACAAGAATTTCTGAGACTGTTGTTGTTGTTAAAAGCCATCAAGTTGCCTACAACTCATAGCAACTTTATGCACAATAGCTCTGAACTGTGCTCTATCCTGAGCCAGTCTCACTGTATCCAATACACTTATCCTCTTTATTCCAGTTACTGTGTCAATTCACCTCATCCAGGTCTTCCTGTCCTGCTGTGTCCCACGATCCTACCAATCATGATATCCTTCTCTAGGGACTAGGCTATCCTAGTAACGTGCCCAAAGTATGTGAGATAGAACTTCAAAATCCTTGCCTCTATCCTGGTGCCACCCTCTCCAGGGGAAACCTGTTTATTCTCTTGGCGGCCTATGGCATGTTCCAATACTCTTCTTCATTACCACAACTTGAAGGTATCACTTTGGTCCTTGTCCAGCACTCTAATGCATAGCAAGTAACTGTGAAAACCATGGCCTGAATCAGGTGTACCTTAGCTTCTAGACTTACACCATTTCTCTTCAGCACTCTTGAGAGGTTTCTGACAGGACCCTTTCCTAGAGCAATTAGTTTCTTGATTTCTGGTGCCAACAGTGTTAACTGTGGAGCCAAGCAAGATGAAATTGCTAACAACCTCAAGCTCTTCTCCATCTTTTGTGGTGCTGTCAATTGGCCTACTGGTAAGAATCTTTTTCTTCTTGATGTTGAGCTTCAATCCATACTGAAGACTGTAGTCCTTGACTTTGTGCAGCAAACACTTCAGGTTCTCCTCAGTTTCTGTGAGCAAGATTGTATCATCTATATAATATAAATTGTTTTTGAGTCTTCCTCCAATTCTGATATGAGGCTGATACCATAAGACTGTATGCCCATAAAGCCTACTAGTTGCTTGCATACACTACTCACTTGCTAAATATTTTTAATATCTGGTTCAGAAATTTATCCTCAACCCAATTATTTCTAGAATTATTTGTGTGCGTTTAGAACCAAGGAGTAGTATATCTATCTGAAAATCACTCATAGATGTTTCTCAGCAAAACAAAAGCAACAAAATAGTAAGAAATAGAGAATCTGTGGAGAGGGTCCAATCACACACCACACAGCATGTCTTTGGACCTTGTTTGAACTCATATAGATCTGTGGCTTAAATAGCAGTACAGATCAGCACATGAACTATCTGTAATTTACACGTTTCATAGTCATAAATATGTTTGTATTATTGAGTTGGATGCATTGTATTAGATTATCACTATTTTAATGTTGTTATTGTTAGGATTCTTGAGTTAGCTCCAATTAATGTGACATTACATACAACAGAATAAAACTCTACCCAATGTTGTAACATTCACATACTCTCTGTTGTGCATAAACTATTGTCTCAATCACTGCATCAATTTATCTCGCTGACAGTCTTCCTCTCCTTTCCTGTCTCTTACTTTTCCTGGGAATTGCCCCTCCTCGGAACATAGCCAAAAGTGCATGAGATGAAATCTCACCATCTTTACCTTCAAAAGAGCACTTTAACAATACTTCATTCAAGACAGATTCCTCTCTTCTTTTTGTTGCTCATGGTGTATTTAATATTGTTCATTAGCACCACAATTCAAAGGCATTATTTTTCCCCCTTTGGTCTTTCTTATCAACTGTCTTTCACATGCATAAGCAGCAACTGAAAAATTCCACAGTTTGGTTCAAAGATACCTTGTGTTTCAAGGCAAACAGGGTTGTGTCATCT
>NW_006399751.1:17571928-17583928 GCF_000299155.1 Elephantulus edwardii | reverse complement strand
TGAAAGCAACCCCATTTTTCCTCACCTTTTCATCTCCGGAGTAATATATCATATGATCATCTGACTCAAAATGCCCCATGCCAGTCCATCTCATCTCTCCAATGCCTAGTATGTCAATATTTATGCTTTCCTTTCTTTTTTAACAATTTCTAATTTTCTTGCATTCATGGTTCTCATATTCCATGTTCCAATCACTAGTGTCTGCTTACAATTGTTCCTCTTCCTTTGTATATCCTTACTTGAAAGTTCTACCTAGGTTGCACTTTCTGTTAGTCTATGTGTATTCTGTTGTACATAGGGTTTTCAGAGGCCTGCTATTTCAGAAGTGGATGGCCAATCCTTCTTCCTAGTCTGTCAAGAGGAAAACCCTCAGCCAGGTAGATTGACATGGTGACTATGGCAATGGGCTTGAGTGTGTCAAGATTGTGAGGATGGCATGGGATAGAATGGTGTTCAGATTATTGTTCACATAATCTTTATGAGGCATACTTGACTTAATGGGACCCAGAAACAACAACAGTGGACTAATTGTGAAGATTTGTGTTTTATGCTCAACATTTCTCAATCTGAAAGAACTGAAGAAAAACCTCAAGTCATATTCCAATACTGAGTAATTCTTTGGTGCAATACTGGATGATGCAGAAAAGCATCAAAAGAAAATTGAAGAGTGTTCATCTAAGTGAACTAACTCAGTGCCTTAAGGACAAATACTGTATAAGACCATTACTGTAGAAGGAGTAGGAGGATCTGGGGGTTGGGAGCAAAGGAGGGGTAAGAATGGGCCGGGAGGGTATGTTAATCATAAGGTCACACAATTTGATGAGTAGCGGGGGATGAAGAAAATGAGCAAGATCTAGTGTGGAAAACAATGTATATGAACTTTGTAAACAAACCAGATTAATAAAATAAAACAAAACAAAATAAAATAAAATAAAACAAAACAAAACAATAAAATAAAATACTTGAAGGCATACACAGAGTCACTATACAAAAAAAAATTGGTAAACACTGAACCATTTCATGAAGAGGTGTATGATGAAGGTATGTAAATAGGTACATAAAAAGTCCAGGCAGCACAGAAGGAATTGGCAAAAAGAGAGCCGCCAGTATGAGAGCAGCAGCATTAAACGCCACTGACTCTACAAGTTCTCACCCATAACATCCACAACACAAAATCAATTCCTATGCGGTCAGACTTGTCCTTCACCTACCACTACCACTTCTAACACCAGCCATGCCTCACAGCACTTTGTCTACTCTATTACTGATGTTGTTGTGTGCCATTGAGACAAAACTGACTCAGCTGATCTTCCAACAGGTTTTCAGAGACAGTAAATCACATGGGAGGAGCTTGCCTATCCTTCTCCCATGGAGCAGCTGGCTGACTGTAGCTGTGTGCTTTTGCGATTATAGAACAGATTCTTACAACCAGCCACCCAGGTCTGGTATGGGGCTTATTAGGAAAGTTAATGGGTTACAATTCAGGTTGGAAACAGAATACAATTCTGTAATCAGGACAGGCACCCAAGCATTCTCTCAGGCCCTTTGACATTTAGCAACTTGGTGCAAGGTCAGTGTAACAAAGCTCTCTTATAATTTATGGCTTCTCCACCACTCATGTCCTCCAACAAGCTTGAGAAAGGACCCCTGCCACTGGTTCTGGGTCCGCAAGACAGCAGTAGCCCCACGTCAGTTCTGTCTCATGTAGTGAGTCTCTGATTCTCCATTCCACTACAGTTGCTCAATCTCGGTCTCTACCTCATGCATAAAACTCTCTAGTCCCAAAGTAGATGCACTATTCTCTGTTCTTAGTTGTTTTCTTATTAGTAAGATTCTTATTTTTCTGCCTCCAAATATGCTCATTGTAAGACTAGTGGGATGACAACACTGTTGTTGTTGTTGTTGTTGTGTGCCTGCGACTTGTAGCGACCCCATGTACAATAGCTCTGAAGCCTGCCCTGTCCCGAGCCAGTCTCACTGATTTTGACACATCTACCTCCATTGCCCTACGTGCATCAATCCAGTTCATTTGGGGTCTTCCTTTCCTGCGTTGTCCTTCCAAGTATGATATCCTTCTCCAAGGATTGGTCCCTCCCAGCCAAATGCCTAACGCTTCAAAATCTTAGCCTCCAAGAAGAAATTTGGTATCCCTCTCTCCAAAACAGACCTATTTAATCTCTTGGTGGTCCTTGCTATGTTTAATTCTCTTCTCCAGCACCACAATTCAAAGATATTGATTCTTCTTCTTTCATCTTTAGTAATTATCCAGCTCTCCAATGCAAAGCAAGTAATTGCAAAGAACATGGCCTAGATCAGGTGCACCTTATTCTCTAGACTGACATCATTGCACTTCAGTACTCTGGAGAGGACCCTAACTGCAGATTTTCCCAGTGCAATTTGTCTTTTGATTCTGTTACTGTTGGTGCTAAGAATGTTGAATATACTGATTTGAATGTTATACTTTATAGATAATAAAGTATTAAACTGACTCCTGTGAACAGATCAAACTCACTGGATTCTACATTTTAAAAAGAAAGTAGTCATGACTTCCTACATAAGCTGATCATTTACAAAAGATTAGTTTATGATACAGTGCAAATGACAGCTTTTACTATGTGAAACCCCAAAGCCTCAAACTCATTGCCATTGGGTCAGAACAAACTCATAGCTGACCTTTCAGTGGATTTTTAGAGGCTGTTTTGTTTTTGTTTTTGTTTTTTGGGTTGGTTTTGGGGTTTTTTTTCACAAGAGATTCCTCCTTTTTCTCCCATAATGCAGATGGTGGATTTGAACTTCCTGCCTTTGAGTTGGCAGTGCAACTCTTTCTCCACTAGGCTACCAGAACTCCCTAATTATGGAAAGCGTGGCTAATTACAAATAAATATGTTTAAAGAAATAAATTAACTCTGAGGGGAAAGAATGTTGGTAGAATAAATTTGTATAGCTTCAGGAAGTATGTGCGGATCTTGGAATTCAGACCAGGAAAACCTGGCAAAGAAGAGACAGCAGGTGTTTGGTTCTTACAGTTCATTGCATAGACCAGGACATGATACATTACCAGTTGTCAGGCATCATCAAGCCCAGTCTCACATAGGATGATTCCAGGTGTGTAAGGATAGAATATGTTCCTTAGGGTTTCAAATGGCTGTGTCCTTTCAAAAGTAGATGATCAAGTCTTCCCTCCACTGTGACTCTAGGTACACTTGACCTTACAACTTCTTGGTTAGCACCCAAGTATGTTACCACTGGCACTACTCAGGAACTCAAATCTGATACAGAGTTGATGCCTAATATGCATTTCTTGAGTAAGTGATTAATGGGATGAGTATACTAAAAGCTTGTATTACAAACTTTTCAATTTTTTTACAATACTTTCTGCTAAAAATAAAATGTGACTAGATTTGGTTGGTGATGTACTTGACAATAAATTAAAAACACTGCGCATTTTCTAGCTTTTTTTTTCTCGTACATGTTTACATAAGCTACAATACTTATCTCAAATTAGCTATTGTTTCATAGTCTGTAACAGTATGAAATGGAAGATGATCACTTTTGTAAATTTCTGGATGTGTTCCAGGAAAATGCTTACAAAATTACAACAGAGAAATTAACAAGCTCATAATGGGAGGTAATTCCAATCATCTTCATCACACTCCTCTTTATCACAACAGAATGAAAATGAAATGCCAACAGTCTTGCAAACAGACAGCTTTGGGAGATTGCCATCTTGAGTTAATTAGAAGGATCCACTTCTTCAACATGCCGCATTGACAAGAAGCAGGCAGATCTTGCTTTTGAATCCCCATACTACAGAGAATTGTTAGTGAGAAGCACACTGTGCCAAGCATCAGAACGCCACTTGTCAGATAATTTGCCCGAAAGGTTTAAACTTAGATTATATTGTTTCATAAAATGCGTTCTTTTATGTAAATTACCAAACAGCCACAAAATACAAATAGTTTTCTTCCCATTTTTAGGGTGAATAAACTGAACCACAGATAAAATTTTTCTACAACCACAAAGCTAATTAGAGAGCAATATGAGACTCAGAACCAGGCCTGATTCCTCTAAAGCCCAGGTGCCTAACTTACTTCAGAATTAAACAAAATAGAATTTTTTATATCCCGTAACTTGATTGTGTTCCACTCAATTATTCATACATACTTTATATGAGTAGGCCCATAGAGCCATCAGATTTCTCAAGGAATAATTACTTACCTAATTAGTGATTCTTGAGAGATGTTCAGCCATACCTCTTGGTAAGGCTTGATATCGCCTCTGAACGATCTTGCCTTCAGCATGCTTGCATCCCTGCTTACCTGTGGGGAAGGGCGACATGAATAACTTCAGCCCCTGAAATAAAGGCTGTGGCTGCTCAACTCTACCAGTGTTGAGATGCGTTCTGTTCAACTGATGAATTATAAAACGCTTAAACCATTTATTACTAACAAAATCACATTACTCTCTGATATAGCATACTAAAACCATGAACTCTAGATTTATAGTGCCTTGAAATAAATTAGACTCCATCATGCACATATTGCTTAAGACGTTACTTATACTTTTTCTGCCTCAGTTTTCTCACCTGGGAAATGGGTACAACTTGCCAGGTCAGACATGCTTGTACTACTTCACAGAAGCTACTAAGTTCCAGATACTATGATTTGTAATATAGAGCACAAGTCCTGTTCATTTTGATCTCTGTGATTTATCCTTTTGGTCTGGAGATAATATGACTTCCTTCCAGAAAGAGCCAAATGTTTGTTGTTAAGCTCTTTTGGCCCAATAATTCTTTTCTTTTTGTTTTTTTACACAAAAATTTAGGTAGAATTTTCTTCTTCCTTTCTTACACTATATCTTCTAATGCACTTTAGACCTCTGCAACAGGGGTTGCCTGTTGGAGGCAAATTATTGTTGCTTTGGTTTTAAGTGGTGTCAAGCCAGGATCAGCTCATAGCTGACTCTCCAGCAAGTTCTCAGAGGCTGTAAATCTTATAGGAGAAAATTGCCTGTCTTATTCCTGAAGAGCAGCTGGTGAATTCAAACCACCTGCCTTTGGATTGGCAGCACAATTCCATTAAGCCATTGTTAGGCCCGGACAAGGGGGCCCAGGAAGAGAACAAAGAATTCAAAAGTGGGTAAGAAGAGCAAATGGCCTTGCCCACCTAGCAGAACTAAAGGATGAACCATAAATCACAGTGGAATGTATCTCCCTTCCTTCCCTAAAGACTCCTTTATAAAAACCCTCCCAGATGCCCTTGAAGGTACGACTTCCCCTTCCCCGCTCTGTCTCTTCAGAACGGAGAACCTCATTTGGGAGCTCCCTTAAATAAAAGTTACGACTTTAAACTTTATCTCTTTCGCTGACTTCTTTCTTAGCTCCACTGCTCAACAGCCATCAGAGCTCTCTTGAGAGGCAAGATGCTCCTTAAAAAGAAGGAAATTTTGAATCTCACATGTTCACAATCAGTAGCTCACTCAAGTAGGTTTCTAGACAAATTTCACAGTGTGAAGCTTAGAGATAAGGTGTAGAATTAAGGAAGGTATTTTGCTGTATATCCTCCCTTGTTATGCTTTTGTTGTTCGAGGACCACAGGTATACTATAACTCTTAGTGACTCTAAGAACTACAAGTTGAAATCTTGTCCTGTCTAGCACCAGCCTCACAATCTCTGCCATGCTTAAGTCTTTTGTTGGGGTCATTGTATCACTTCAATACTTTAAAGGTATTCTTCTCTTTCCCTTACTCTCTACTTCTGCAAGCATGTTGTCTTTTTCTAAAATCTAGAGCCTCCTGACATGTCCAAAGTATGTGAGAAAAAAATTCACCATCCTTGCCTCTGAAGAGCCCTTGTTGAGCTTCTTCCAAGATAGCCTTATTTGTTCTTTTGGCATTCCATAAGATATTCAAGATTCTTCATCAACACCACAATTCAGCAGCATTAATTCTTCAGTCCTCCTCATTCATTGTCCAACTTTTCAATGTCTAAGAAGCAATGAAAATTACCAGGGCTTGAAAAAAGGTATACCTTGGTCCTTAATTGATATCCTTGCTCTTTAGCACTTTATCCTTATATCCTGAAGTCTAAATTTCTGCATATACTCACAAGACATTAGCTCCTGCTCCTCACAAGTATACTTGTAAGTTATTGCAGTCTTGGATTCTCACCAAAGGCTCCAGTTCTCTTTCAATAACAGTGCTTGCTAGTTAAACTCAAACTCATTTCTGTCAAAGTGAAACCAATTAATAGCTGACCCTCCATGAGGTTTTTAGAAACTATAAATTACATAGAAAATATAGGGTGGTATTACAGTTCAATATTATTCAAATAGATAGTATAGCTCTGAAAACATGACATTCTGAATTTCCTGCCCTCAGAAGAGTTGAACTGTCTAATTAACATTTGTTTGATACTCAGGTTCTGTTGCAATTTCTCTATAGTCATGCAGATTATTTTAAACTGTTTTCTGGGAAAGGAAATGCATCTTTTATGAACTAGTAGTTTTTACCTCTTGGAACTATTTCTCAGACATATGTAAATTGTACTCAAGTTGTTGCTTACTGTGACTGTATATAAACTTATTTGGAATGTAACTTTCAACTTTATTGTTATGTGGCATGGAGTTATATGGCAACTTTATGTACAATAGCTCAGAATCCTGCTCTATCTGAAGCCAACCTTATCTTCTCTAACACACCTACCTCCAATTACCCTAGTCACTGATTCAGTAAATCTCATTCAGGTTTTTCCTCTCCTGCGATGTCCCTCCACCCTCCCAAGCATGATGTCCCACTCCAAGGACTTGTTCCTCCTTGCAACATGTTCAGAGTATATCTGGCGAAGCTTCAAAATCCTTGCCTTGAAGCAACAGTCTGGTCTCAACTTCTCCAGGACTAATCTGTTTGTTCTCCTAGCAGTCCAGGATATTACTCTTCTCCAGTACCATGCTCAAAAGCATCAGTTATCCTTCTATCATCCCTAGTCATTGTCCAGCTCTCTGAAGTTATTGTGAAGTCCATGGACTGGATCAGGTGCACCTTAATCTCCAAACTGATGTCATTGCTCTTCAGTACTCTGAAGAGGTCCCTGACAACAGATTTCCCCAATACAATTCATCTTTTGATTTCCTGGCTGCTGGTACCAAGAGTGTTGACTATGGAGTCAAGCAAACAGAAGTTGTTAACAATCTCAATATCTTCACCATCTATGCTGCTAATTGGTCCAGTGGTGAGAATCTTTCTTTTATTGCTGTTGAGCTTCAATTCATATTTAAGACTGACGTCTTTGATCTTCTGCAGCAAACACTTCAGGTCCTTCTCAGTTTCAGCAAGCAAGGTTGTGTCATCTGCATTACATGGTTTTTTTATGAGTCTTCCTCCAATCCTAATGGAGCTGAACAGAAGATTTCAAAGGGCAACATGGGAAGACAAAGTAACGTATTATAATGAAATGTGCAAAGAGTTTGAGTAAGAAAATCACAAGGGCAAAACTTGCTCAACATTTCTTAAGCTGAAGGAACTAAAGAACAAATTCAAGCCTTGATTTGCAATGCTTAAGCATGCTTTGGGCCGAGTGTTAAATGAACATTAAAAAGCATTTAAAAGGAAGCATTAAAAAGAAGATAGAAGGAGTATATACTCAGCCACTGTACCAAAATGAATTGGTGGGCACAGAAGAATTTCATGAAACAACATATGAACAAGAGGTTGTGGTGATGAAGGAAGAAGTTCAAACTTCTCTGAAGGAATTGGCAAACAACAAAGCCCCAGGAGTTGATGGCATATCAATTGACATATTTCAACAAACAGATGCTGCCCTGGATTCACTCACCAAGTTGTGCCAAGAAATATGTAGGACAACCACCTGCCCAACTGACTAGGGGAAAAAAATCCATATTCGTTTCCATTTCAAAGAAAGGTGATTAGACAGAGTGCATAAATTATTGAATATTATCATTAATATCACATGCAAGCAAGATTCTGCTGAAAATTATTCAAAACTGACTAGAGCAACACATCAACAGAGAACTGCCAAATGTGCAGGCTGGGTTTAGAAGAGGTCATGGCACTAGATGGATCTTGGCTGAAATCAGAGAATACCAGAGGACTATCTATCTGTGTTTCATTGACTATGCAAAGGCATTTAATTGTGTAGATCACAACAAATTGTGGCTAACTCTGAGAATAATGGGAATCCCAGAACACTTGATTGTGCTTATGTGAAATCTATAGTTGGACCAATAGACAGTCATCAGAACAGAGCAAGAAAACACTGCATAGTTCAAAATCGGGAAAAGTGTATGCTAGGAATACATCCTAGCTCCATACATTTTCAATCTATATGCAGAACAGATCATCTGTAAGGCATGGCTCTATGAGGAGGACTTTGAACCAGAATAGTCACATCTTAAGCAGAAAATGTAATTTTGCTCATGTGAAACAATGTATATGAACTTTATGAACTTTGTATGTAAACCAGTATAAAATTATTACCTAACTTGAGAGGGACTGAAGAACATTATATTGAGTGAACTAAATCAGTCCCACAAGGATAACTACTATATAAAACCATTATTGTAGAATGAGTATGAGGATCCAAGGTAGAGGGAAGGAGGAAGCAAATGGATGAGGATGTGAGGGAGTTTAATTATGAAGTTGTACAGTTTGATAGGTTGAGGGGTGAGGAAAATGAGAAGGTCTTTTGTGAAAAACAATGTATTTTAATTTTGTAAATAAACTAGTGTTAAAAACAAAATAAAACAAAACCCATTCTTGGAGCAGGAAGCAGTTCTCAGACAGAGCAAGGAAATTCTGTATGACTTAATATCAGGAAAGGAGTGTGTCAGGGATCCATCCTGTCTCCATAAACTTTTCAATTTATATGTGGAGAAGATTATTCAGGAGACTAGAATTGATGAAGAGGAATGTGGCATCAGGATTGGAGGAAGACTCATCAACCTGCACTATGAAGATGAAAAAAACCTTGCTTGTTGAAACTCAGGAGGACCTGAAGCATTTGATGCAAAAGGTCAAGGTCTGTAGACTTCAATATGGATTGAAGCTCAACATCAAGAAGACAAATAGTCTCACAACTTCAGCTTACTTGATTCTACAATCAACATCTTTGGCACCAGCAGTCAAGTAATCAAAAGACACATTGTATTGGGGAAAATCTGCTGTCAGGGATCTCCCCAGAGTACTAAAAAGCCATGATGACTACAGTGTCAGTCTAGAGACTAAGGTGTGTCTGATCCAGGCATGGTCTTCACAATTACTTGCTCTGCAGCAAAGAGCTAGACAATGAATATAGATGACAGAAAAATTGGTATCTTTGAGTTTTGGGGCTGGAGAAGCATATTGAACATGGACTGGCAAAGGGACAAAGAGGTCTGTCCTAGATACATTGAATCCAAGTTGTCCCTTGGAGGCAAGGATTTTGAAGCTCTGTTTGACAAACTTTGGGTATATTGCCAATAAAGGCCAGTCCTTGGAGAAGGATGTGATGCTTGAAAGGATAGAGGGACAGAGCAAGAGAAAAAGACCCTGTATGAGATGGATTGACACAATAACTGGGAAAATTGGGGTAGGTGTGTCAGAGTCCTTGAGACTACCTCAGGACAGGGTAGGGTTCAGAGCCATGCTGCACAGGGTGACTGTAATAGTCAACTCAACAGCACATAGCAACAACAACAAAGAAGACGACGATGAAAAAACAATAACCATCCTTAAATGGGGAAACTGTTTTTGAGAGATTTCTCTCTGTTCTCTCAAGTCTGCAATAAAGTGCTTTGGTTAGTGCAATCCATTTGTCTTATTGGCAAGTGACTTAAGGAGAGAGTCCTTTGTGTCCATTCATTAACAGGAGAAGACTATCCATCTTTTGTCAGCTGGTGGATTCAACCCACCAGAGAGGCCCTGCCTTTGGATTCACAACATAATTCCCTCTGACTACACCAGCAAAGCTCCCTGATGCTTCATGGTTCTTGTTATTGCGTGCTCTCGAGTCATAGCTGACCCTGTTTTCAGAGGCAGTAATCACAAGGAAGGAGATAGTTCATCCTTCTGGGAATATACAGGCAGCTTTAGGAATTTACAAAATCCATTCATCACAAACAAGTATTTAGTCAACAATGATTATACAACCAGGCAGTATTCTAGGAACTAAAAATGCAGATATAAATAAGACATTATTACTATGATCACAGAGAGACAGAAAGATGGATAAACAAATAACTCTAATAAATTTCCATAAGGCCAAAAGTAGATATTTAGGTCAGGTGCTTATAGAAACAAAGAAGAATTTAGTTATAAACCTGCCAGAGGTTCAGCTATGGGTCAGTTCCAACGGGACACTACACATATCAACAACCAGGAAAATAGGGACAAAAAATGAAAATGAGTGGTTTGGGCTCCAGCGAGAATGAAAAGTGGAAGTTTTTCAGATAGGCAAAGACACAAAGGACATTTCTGAGGGGAGCAGAGGGAGCAGGGGTAGCAAGAGGCCTGTCCTCTCTTTCCCTTCAATTCTGCTATTGGATAACTCTTACCTGACAATACTCTGACTGCTTTTCCCAGTTTCTTTCTTTCTGTCAATATCAACTAATCCTGATTCCTGTCATCCTTTGGAAACAAATTACAACCAACTATTAATATACTTGACTTATCCACTAGCTCCTTTCCTCAATCTTGAGGAGCTGAGTCACCACAATTGACCACTGTCTGGAATAAGATATTTCCTTAAATGACTTCTCTCAAAAACCTACTCTAAAAGTTATAATTATGTAAATGTCATCTTTAATTTTCATTGGACTCATGGACACCAAGCATACGAATGTATCTTAAACAGTGTATTACTTCATATTCCCATTAAATATTTTTGTTGTTTCCATATAAAAGGAAGCCCAAACCATATTTTTAACCAAAAATGAGTGTTGTGCTTGAGGAGACACAGTTTCACTAACCCAGAAAGCAGAAATACTATTATTAGAATATGTGGAGCTTTCCACCACAAACTCAGATTATGAAGTCTGCAATCATTATTCAGCTTTAACAGGCTGACTTGTTAGCAATTTGTCAGCCAGAAGTAATAAAATATACAGAATAATTAGCTTGAGTCTTTAATTAATCTGTAGATGATTTTTGTTTTTAAATTATTTAATATTAAGCATTTTTTATTAGACTTCAGGACCTGAAGCCCCAGGCATACATGTATAATTTTACATGAATCATTTGTATCAAGCTTGAACAAGATTTTAAAAAGGTCTTACTAAATAAATTAAATAGTAATATTTCTTGTAATATTAAGAGATAATGTATCTAAATTTAGAAGGTTTTCTAGAGGAGATCATATTTCTAAATAGACTGTCATAATTTTGAATGTGATAGCTATATTAAGGGATATAAATTATGTTTAAATAGTACCCAAGCTTATAAATAACAAGTAAATATATTATCTTGTTTATATATTTATAGGGAGCTCTCATGGCCTAATGGCAAGAAGCTACGCTTCAATCCTAAAGGCATGTTTTGAGGCCACTAGCTTCCCTGTGGGAGAAGGATGGGCGGTCTCCTCCCATGTGATTAACTGCCTCTGAAAACCCACTGGAGGGTCACCTATGGGTCTGCTCTAACTTGACGGTACACAACAACAGCAACACAGCACATCTGTTTTCTCTGCATAAAGCCAAGGCTTGCTGCTGTTGTTAGGTGTACTGAGTTGACTATCATACATAGCTACTCTAGGAACAAAGGATCTGAACCCTGCCCTATCCTGTGCCATCCTTATCATCCCTGATACACTTGGGTCCATAGAGTAACCGTATCAATCCACACCTTGAAGATCTTCCTTTTTTTGTTTTGCTGACTCTCCCCATTTCCAAGCATGATGTCTTCTGCCAAGTACTGGTCCTCCTTGCAATAATCCCAAAGAATGTTAAACGAAGAATCACATTCTTGTTTCTATAGAGCACCCGGATAACATTTTCTTCAAGGAATATGTGT
>NW_006399751.1:17568256-17570964 GCF_000299155.1 Elephantulus edwardii | reverse complement strand
TCTTGGTCCAAGTATAGGTTTCACATTAGCACAATTAAATGTTCTGGGATTCCCCTTCTTCTCAGAGTCAGCCACAGTTTGTTATGATCCACACAGTCGAACGCCTTTGCATAGTCGTTTTCAACACCATGGCACGAAGTCGTCAATTCTTCTCCTGTCACCCTTATTCGTTGTCCAACATTCAGATGCATAGCAAGGAACAGAAAATACCATGATATGGATCAGGTGCATCTTAGTATTTAAACTGTTGCTCTTAGCACCTTGAAAGGTTCTTGGTAGCAATTTCCCAGTGTAACACATCTTGTGATTTCTTGACTGTTGACACCAATGGTGTCAATTGTGGATCTAAGCACAATGAAATTGTTGATAATTTCCATTTTTTTTTCTCTATCATCCATCTATCGGCCCAATGGTGAAGATTTTTACTTTCATGATATTGAAATGTAATCCATACTGAAGAATATATATCTTTGATCTTCTGCACCAAGCACTTCAAGTCATGCTCACTTTCAGAAAAAAAGTTATATCACCTGTGCATTGCTATTGCAGTCATTTCTGAATAATCATTAATAAGATTTTGCTAGCATGTATTGTTTGATAATTTCCATATTCTGTTGAATCACCTTTAAAAAAGAAAACAAATATGGATCTTCCAGTCAGTAAGCCAGATAACTGTATTCCAGAATTATTGGCATAGACTAGTTTGTAAACCTTATTCAGGGCAGTATGTGTTTGTTGAAACACGTCAGTTGGTATTCCATCAATTCCCAGGGTCTTCGTTGTTACAAATGCCTTCAGTGCAGTGTGAACTTCTTTTATCATTCCACTCGTTCTTGATCATATTCCTTCCTGAAACGATTCAATGTTGATTAATTCTTTTTGGCACAGTAACTTTGCGTAGTTCTTTCTTTCCTCTCCTGATGTAAACAATATAATCCTGCTTACAAAAAGTGAAGAGGACTTGAGACATTTGCAGCAGCAGATCAAAGACTACAGCCTTAAATACCAATTACAGATCAACATCAGAACAAAAGGCCTCATCACAGGCATTATTAATGACAGATGGAGAAAAGATTGACTTTTTTAATTATTTCATTTTACTTATATCCACAATCAACACCCAGGGTAACAGCAGTCAAGAAATTAAAAGATGGCTTGAGTTGGAAAAATCTACTCAGAAAGACTTCTCACTATTTCAATCTATCTTTGGAGGGGTCTTCTCTATTTTGAGGACATTCTAATTTCCCCAGCATATGTCCTTTTCCAAGGACCAGCCTCTCCTCACAACGTGACTTCCGTATGTGACATGAAGTTTCACTATCCTTGCCTCTGAGGACTGTTCTTATTGCACGTCCTCCAAGACAGATTTGTTATTTTTGTAGTCCATGAGACATCTAGTACTCTTCTCCATACCAAGAACTCAAAGGTATTGATTATTCTTCTATCATCCCTTTTTAGTGTCCAACTTTCAGATGCATAGGCAGTAATCTAAAAGACTATTGTTGGATCCAGTGAATTGACATCATAGCTCTTTAGCACTTCAGAGAAGTCTTTCTTCATGGATGACATCCTAACTATCATCTCATAACTCATCTGATCTTCGATCATTAATGTTCAACTCTTAAAACCTATTCATAGATGATCTTGAAATTCAGATGGAATTGATTCAAGATCATAATTTAGCAACATATGATCAATTTTAAAGGACAGAGGACAATTTTCCTCTATCTTAATGAAATTTAACTAAAATGTCAAGAAATTAGTATAGATGACTTTGGATGATAAAGATACCATCTGCCAGGCAGACAGGCAGATTGGCTGAAGAAGCCAAGGCTAACAGTGGGAGAACAAATGCTTTATTCAGTCCAAGATATCAAACTAAGAAAAAAATAGAAGTATTGAACTTGTAGATACAACATGCTTGTACTCCCAGAGCAGGACAGAAAACAAAGAACTATGACATGTTCTACATCACAAGCAGGACAGGACAACATTCTCAGGGTAAAGAATTTTTACATGCATACAAATTAAGACATCCAGGCATTTAAGAATTTTACATTAAGGGCAACAACAACAACAGCAAAAAACCCAAACTGTCCTCATATGAAACCTATATCTGGACAAAGAAACTGTTGTATGAATGGAGCAAGGGAACTCTTCAACATTTAAAATCAAGAAAGATATGCTAATGTACATTTTCCTCCATGCCTTTCAAAATGTATGCTGAGAAAATCATTCAAGAATTTACACTCTGTGAATAAGAATGTGGCATCAAGTTTAGAGAAAGTCTGATCAACAGCCTGCATTATGTAAATGACACAAGCTTTCTAGCTGAAAGTGAGGAGGACTTAAAATGCTTCCTGCAAAAGATCAAAGACCACAAACTTCAATACGTACGACATCTCAATACCAAGAAGACAAAAACCTGACCGCTGGATTGATAACCAATGTCATGTTAGATGCAGAAAAGGTTGAGGCCATTAACAATACAATCTTACTCGGATTCATATTAACAATCTTGGAACTAACAGTCAAGTAATCAAAAGACGTATTGCATTGAGAAAGTTCACTTTTCCAAAGTAAGGAAGAATAATGGCATCAGTTCAAAGACTTAGGTGTTGCTGTTGTTGTTATGTGCCATCGAGTCACTTGCGACTCATAGTGACCCTATGTATAACAGCTCTAAACTCTGCTCTGTCCTGTGCCAA
>NW_006399751.1:17538692-17567206 GCF_000299155.1 Elephantulus edwardii | reverse complement strand
ACCCCTTCTAAACACAGCCTGGACTTCTGGCAGGTCTCTGCTGATGTGCTGTTCTAGTTGTTTTTGGATAATCTTCAGCAGAATCTTGCTTGCATGTGAAATCAATGAGATTGCTGTGTAGTTTCCACACTCTGTTGGGTCACCTTTCTTTGGAATGGGAACAAGTATAGAACCATGATCTTTTAAACAACTTGCTATGCATCTGAAAGCTGGCCAATGAATAAGGATGACAGAAGAAGAATCTATGCCTTTGAGTTGTGGTGTTGGAGAAGAGTACTGAATTTCACTTGAACTGCCAAAAGAAAAAACAGATACATCTCAGAGAAGGTGCAGCCCAGGTGCTTGTTAGAGTCAAAGACAGTGAAGTTTCTCCCATAAACTTGGAGAATGTTGTTGGGGGGTGTATATTTTCTGGAAAAAGACATCATGTATGGAAAGGTGCAGGATCAGTGAAAGAGAGAAAGACCTCTATAAAAAGAGATTAACACAGTGACTGCAGCATGATATCAAGTAGGGCAGAGATGATGAGGATAGTACAGGATTGGGCAGGGTTCAGATTTGTTGTGATCAGGTAGGATTTGTACTCAAAGACATATAATAATAACAAGACAAATAGAGAAAGTGGTACTACTATAAGCGTGAGACATGGTCATGTAGTTTAAAAATAATCATTTAACATTATTAGTCATAAGTATTGTATTAATTAAAGTTCAGAACCAGTAGATAGGATTTGTTGTTGTTGTTAATTGGCTTCAAGGCAAGCACAACTTATAAAAACCTTATGAACAAAAGGCCTAAAGCCTCTCTATAATTACCAACATTTATTAAAGTTCATTTGATACTAACATTTAAAAATAAACCCCAAATACAATAGTCATATCACACTGAAATCCCTGTTAGATATCAAAGTGGTATCTAAAATATAGTATCTTAAAAACTAGAATTATCTTTTTTCTCAGAAATGTCTTTAAATATCTGTGACATTACTCAAGCCAGTACCCTGCTTAAATCATTATTTCAAAAGGTTCACAGCCTGTTATCTAGTTAAATCATTTGAACATTAATTAGAATGTTATTGTTTTATTACACTGAAAGCTCATTGGGTAGCTCAATTTCTTTTACAGATCTTCAATACCACAATATCATAAATTCTTCATAAATGTTTTTGGAATGATGTATGCCATCTAGTTGGATTTGACCCCAAAATGACCCCCCAGCAAATTTTCAGAGGCAGAAGGGAAAAGATTTCATAAGGGAAAAGATTGCCCAACCTTCTCCCATGGAGCAGCTGGTGGGTTTAAACACCATGCCTTTGGAATTGGAACACAACTTGTTAGCACTAGGCAGCGAGAGCTCCCTGCTTTTGCAATAGAAGCCAAGTATGTCTCATGACATACTGTGTTCCTAAACAAATGCTAAGTAGTTTTCTTTCACCAGCTGCCCTAGAGAAGAAAGATGGGCAGTCTTCTCCCATTACAATTTACACTCTTGGAAACTGGATGAGGGTCACGATGAGCTAGACTCAATCCAATGGCACTGGGTGAGTTTTAGTTGAGATTTGTTTTTATTTGGGAAAGAATGTTCCCATAATCTCAGCTTTGGTGCACCTTAAAAATAGGGGGGGGGGAAAAACAAAAACCAAAAAATAAAATCATGGCAAGCATTGTCAGTGGTTATCAATCCTAAAGCCATTAGGAATAAAAAAAAAATAATCATGTAAGGCTTACTTTGTTTAAAAAGCATTGCTTGTTATTAACTGAAACAATATAAAAATTTTAACAAATATTCACCTAACTATCCAATGCCAATTCTGATAGTACAACTTTCATTCATGTTAAAGAATAAACCTAGGCAGTAAATTATTATCACATATGTCAAATATCTATTTCCCAACACTGATGTTTTTCCTACTTGTGAAAATGGGAGATTTTCAAAATTCTTATTGTTTAATTTTCTTTGTGTTCTCAATGTTCATGTCAGTTCAGACTACAAAACAGAGAGCCCACAGAGAATAAATCCATCCATTGTCATTACTGAAATGGAACTGCAGCTGTTTTGCACCTGTTGCTAAAACATTTCCAGACATTCTCAGTTGAGACCCTAATAGTCCTGTGGATATGCAGCTTTAGACCCCTGTGTGAAAAGAACTATGTAAATACAATACACAGCTCTCAAGAAACAATGCGAGTTCTGCAAGAAGCATTGCTACACGCTGAATATCTTCTAGTAAAATAAAACATTTTACTCTTCCTTCATCTTTTATGTTGCCAATAATAGTAACATTTGGAATAGTGAATTAGAAGTATAGCTACCATTTTTTCTGCCATGATGCATTAGGAAATATTGCCTGTGATTTTAACAACAGTATCTTGCATTTATGGAGCTCTGGTGGCCTAGTGAGTATGGAGTTGCACAGCCAAATGAAAAGCAGGTGGTTCAAATCCATCAACCACCCTAAGAGAGAATTACAGACAATCTCCTTCTGTGCAATTAATGACTTCTGATTTGCCATGGAATGGTCAACAGTTATTCAGTTCCAACTCACTGATGTAAAACAACAACAATAGTTTGCATCTAGTGAGCTGTTAGTTCACAATTATTAGTAGCTTTATTTCACTATTATTATGCATTTGTTTAACTGAGGTTTTAGAAAAATCTAAACATTTGACTAAAATCTTCAGGTTGGGTGGCTCCACAATCAACACGTCTGGTGCAAGCAGTTAAAAAAAAAAATCAAAAGACGAATTACAGTGGAAAAACCTGCCTTCAGGGACATCTCTAGAGTACTGAAGAGCAATGATGTCTATAGACTAAGGTGCACCTGATCCAGGCCATGATCTGCACAATTATTTGCTATGCATCAGAGAGTTGCCCAGGTGGTTGTCCTCTAGATTTCTTGGCACAACATGGGGAGCACATCCAGGACAGTGTCTGTTGAAGTATGTCAATCGGTATGCTGTCAATTCCTGAGGCCTTGTTTTTTTTGCCAATTCTTTCAAAGCAGCTTTACCTTCTTCCTTTATCACAACAGGCTCTTTCTCACATTGTTTCATTAAATTTTTCTGTTTCCACCAATTTCTTTTGGTACAGTGACTCTGTATATTCTTTCCATCTTCTATTAATGTTTCCTGGATCGTTGGATAGTCTGCCCAAAGTGTCCTTAATTATTGTAACTCAATGCTTGAATTTGTTCTTCAGTTCCTTCAGCTTAAGAAATGCTGAGTGAATCTGGCCCTTTTGATTTCGACTCCAGCTCTTTGTGCATTACATTATAATACTTTACCTTGTCTTCCCACACTGCTGTTTGAAATCTTTCGTTCAGCTTCTTAATTTCCTGATTTCTTCTCTTTGCATTGGCTTTTCAGTGGTCTAGTGCAATATTTCAAGTCTCATCTGACATCCACCTTGGTCTTTTCTTTCTGTCTTTGTAATGACCTTTTGCACTCTTCCTGGATGACTTTCTTTTTTTTATCACTTTACTTATAATTTATTAGTCTACACAGAACAAGAAAACATTGCATGGTTCAAATTTGAGAAGGACGTACACCAGGGATATGTCCTGTCTCCATACCTTTTCAACCTGTATGCAGAGCCAATTATCCAGAAGGCTGGACTCTATGAGGAGAAATGTGGTATCAGGATTAGTGGCACATCTATCAACAATCTGCGTTATGCAGATGACACAACCCTACTTGCTGAGACTAAGAAGGACCTGAAGCACTTGCTGCAGACGGTCAAGGACTGCAGCCTTCAATATGGATTGAGGCTCAATGTCAAAAGACAACGATTCTCACCACTGGATCAACTGGCAGCATCACGATGGATGGTGAAGAGATTGAGACTGTTCATAGCTTTACCTTCCTTGGCTCCACAGTCAACACTCTTGGCACCAGTAGCCAGGACATATTGCAATGGGAAAGTCTGCTGCTAGGGACCTTTCCACAGTTCTGGAAAGCAATGGTGTCTCTCTGGAGACTATGTCACTGAAGCCAGTTGGCCCTCACGGTGAGCCTGGAATGGAAATATCCTTTGAAGTAAGGGTTACTAGGGCACTTTTTCTCTGTGAGTTGACAGAGTACATCATTCCCAAAATCAGTCTTCTTCAAATTCAAGGTCTAAAACCCTGAGAATGCATGAACATGTGTCTCATTTCCTCTGCCTTTAGAGATTTATGTTTTCTACATTGAAGCCTTCTATGAAAAGAAGACAGAGCATATCAATTTCTTTCTCATCTCCACAAAAAACAAAACAAAACAAATTAAGAAAAATACAAGAATTGCTATCAACATGTTGATTCTGACTTGTACTCACTGCAGAGTAGACAGGACACTATTGTGTTTCCAAGGTGGTAAATGTTTACCAAAGCAGACTTCCCTGTCTTTCTCCTGTGTAGCAACTTTTGTGTTGGAAACTCTGACCTTTTGATTATCAGTAAAATGCATTAAACACAGGACCATCATTTCTGGATGACATTCTTCATATCTTCCCACAATTCATCTACTCTTCACTTATTGGTGTTCAAGGCCTCAATCTCTTCCTGAGATGATTTTGCAATTCAAGTGGGATAGACTCAAGGATTTGATTTCATTTTCTTTAACTTTAGTTTGAACTTGCATATAAGTAGTTGGTGGTCTGTTCCACAATCAACATCTGGTTTAGTTTTTACAGCTGATATTGAGCTACTCCAGGAATTCTTTCCACAGATATAATTGATGTGATTCCTATGTGTACATCATCAGATGAAATACATGTGTATAGCCTGAGTCTGTTTTTTGTATAAAAAAGTATTCACAATGAATAACCGGTGATTTTATAGAATTCTATCTTTTTTATCTCCAGCTTCATTTCTGTCACCAAGTCCATGTTTTCCAACTACTGAACTTTCTTCTCTGTTCCCAACATTTGCATTCCAATCACCCATTATTATTAATGCATCTTGATTGTATGCTTGATCAATTTCTGACTGAAAAGTTCATAGAAATCATCTGTTTTCTCCCCTTTGGCTATGGTTGTTGGTACATGTATTTGAATGATAGTGGTATTCACCAGATTTCTTATATACATATGGGTATTATCCTGTCACTCACAACATTGTATTTCAAGATGGATCCAGAAATGACTTCTTAAAAAACCAAAAATTTTCACCAATAGGCAACAAAATTATTGATGGAGAAAAGATTAAAGTTGTCAATAGCTTCATTTCACTTGGATTCACAACCAGCACCCATAATAGCATTGTCTTGGGAAAATTGGTTGTCAAGGTTGAAATTTGGTCTCCAAAATGCTAAAGAACAGCGATATAAATTGAAGAGTTAAGAGTGTCTATGGTATTTTTCAGTTGCTTCCTAGGCATCTGAATGTCATACAATGAATATGAAAGGCCAAAGAATAATGGATTTCTTTGAATTGTGGCAGAGAATAGTACTGAATATCACATGGGCTGTCAAAAGAACAAACAGGTCTAGCTTGGAGAACGTGCAACTAGCATGCTCGTTTAGTGGCAAAGAGAGTAAAACTTTGTTTCACTACCTTGAGCATGTTATCAGCAGGGGTCTGTCTGTATTTACTTTAACAATGGTCAGAGCATAATAGAGTTTGTGAGGATGGCACAACACAGGACAAAGCTCAGATTTGTCATTCATAGGGTTGCTATGAGTCATAATCAACTCAACAGCACCAAGCAACAACAACCTAGTGCTTGATTCAAGTAGCTTCTTTCTGTTTTGTTACCTCCCATAATTGAGTCATCATTAATCGGAGAGATTAGGGACACCATGAACAATCCAAAATTAACAAACTACATTAAACTATTTTTATATCATTTTAGAAAAATTGTTATTTGTTGGCATACATCCAGAGCATTATCATTAAGAATAGATTGAGAAATTGTGGTACATTTACACAATGGAATACTATGCAGCACTCAGGAGCAACAATTTTGAAAAATACTATATAACTTGGGAGAGGATTGAGAGTATTATGCTGGATGAACTAAAGCAGTCTCATAAGGACAAATACAGTGTAAGATCATTATTGTAAAAATACAAGGATAAATAGTAAAATACGTACAGGAACTCACTGGGTGAAAATAGAGTTGAAGCCACAGGGCTGGGTGAGGGGATGGAGGGAGAGGGTGAAGCAAATGGGAAGGATCTGAATAAAAAGACAGGGTAATTATGGGCAAGGTTGAATGGTGATTGATTTTATAAAACATAAAGCATAAAAATTATTATATGAAACAGAATATGGATTAAGAATAATATTAAACAAAATGTATATAAACTTTTTAAGCAAATCAATTTAAAAAATAATGTAAAATAGAAAGTATATGAATGATTGTATGAAACACAATGTAAATGAAAGCTTGTTCAAAACATAATGTATGTGAATAACACATAATATAAAGGAATTATTATATGAAAATCAATAAAAAATAGTAAAAAAGAATAAATGAACTTAAATATGATTTGATTGCAAATAAACTACAATAAAAACAAATACATTTTAAAAGCTAATTCTATACCAGAAACTGTTTAAATTTCTTTTTATAAATATAAATCTACCAGCTAATTACAATTGACAGATGAAGGAACTATCATGTGATCTGTCCATGTGACTTGTCCTACTAAGAGAAAAGCCATGCCCATTCCTATTCACTGATTCCAGTTCATGGCAACCCAAGTGTGCAGAACAGAACTACTCAAAAAAAAAAAAAGAAAACTTCTACATAAGGTTTTCTAGGCCTTAAAATAACAAGCTTTCATATCATACACTCCATGAACTAGAAAAAGTCAAACCCCAGAGAAGAACACCAGGCTTGGTAAAGTAGAGAGTGAGCACAAAAAGAAGACCATCAACAAAACAGACTGGCATAGTGTTTATGACAATAGTCTCAAGCACCACAGAGATAATGAGGATAGTGCAAGACTATGAGTGTTAGGTATTTTTACACACAGGATAACTATGAGTTGGAACTGACTGAATGACATCCAACAAGTCTTTGGAGAAGGATATTGTACTTGAAAAGATGAAAGCACAGCACAAGAGAGGAAGATCCCTCCCTCCCCTCCCCCATGAGATGAATTGACACAGTAACCAGGTTAATGAGGGTAGGTGTGTCAGAGACTATGAGACTGACCCAGGAAGGGCAGGTTCCAGAGCTATTGTTCATAGGGTCTCTAAGAGTCATGGTCTCTATGAGTCAAGTCATGACTTAATGGCACATAACAACAACATAATAATCACTTTCTTTGAAAATTGTTTTAAAGACAAAAACCTCCATTTTAATTCAATTAGAAAAATAAAACTTCAGTTATTTTCTTTTAAACTTTCACTGATGAAATAAGAGAGGTTATATTAAATTATTATTGTTGCCATTGAGTTGGAACCAACTCAAAGCTGATTCTTCTAGTGTGTTTTCCAAGGCTATTTACATTGCACCAGAGGAGACTGTTTATTTTTCTCCCATGGAGCAACTGGTGGTTTTTAACCATGTGACTTAGCATTGGCAGTACAGCTTCTTATGAGTAGGCTACTCCTCTAGAGACTAGAAGATGGGACACAGGCAGCACAGGCCCATAAGCATCACATTCCCACATTGCCCCAGAGCCAAAATCAGATTAAGAGCCTATAGTCCAGCCCCATGGTACCTTTAGAGCCATACCAGCAGTAAAATGTTTCTTTATTTATTGTTGACTCGCACAGACTCTTGTACTGAGAGTGAGGTTTATTAGGGAAGTAAGTTTGAGAGTATGGGTGGCAAAGAATATTACCCAATACAAGTCCAGGTTTTAACCCAGCAGTCCCAAGGCACAATCCCTCGATTAGTGTAGGCTCAGATTTTAGTTCAGTTTTTCCTTCTGTTTTTCTTTCAGTCAGTTTTTCCTTCTATCATTCAGAAAGACTAGCAAAACCTTTAACTGTGGCCTTTATGTTAGGGCTTCTCTGGTTATGCCTTGCCACAGTTTCTCCACAACAATGCCACTGTCTCTTCACCACAATCACCAGGGTTTTGCTACCAGGGTCTTGCTCAATGTGGGAAGTACTTTCTCTTATCTTAGTCTTACAGCTCTTGATGATTTGCAAGACCATGTGTCAATTAAGGTAGCTGAAGATTATTGGAGGCCAATATAATGGCTAGGAAAGCCAACTTTTAAGCCAACACAGCACTACCAGTGCTCCCCCATACTAGTTTTTAGTTTTTCTATATTATTCTTACAATGATGTCATATGTAGCTTTTGAGATTAGAATCTAGTATAAAGAGATTGACACTAATTATTGCAGACAGATTATTTTTCTAAAGTAAGGTTTACGAAAAATAAAGAAGTTGTTCTTAAAATACTGGGAAGTAGTTTTTTTGGAAAATCTTCCTAAAAAAACCCACAAACCACATTCCTATAATATAGCTTATATCTGTTTCGTTTTGTTTTGCTTGTAAGCACAGGGAAAATTAACAACATTAAGTCTCCTTCAAAGTTGTAAGTCCATGAATCTATAATTATAAATGTTAGTGTTTAAAGTAGAAATATTACCCAATTTTAGTGTTTTGCGTCAGCTTTGTTTCTCAGTGCCATAGAAGTTGCCTTATTTGAGAATATCCTTAATATGAATTGTCAAAGAATATTCTTATACTGTAGCAAAAATTGTGAAAAGGAGATATGTAGCTACTTCACTATATAATGAGTAAAAAATGTAAACAAATTTATAAGATAAACAATATATATGATTATAATTAAAATGTCTATCATGACAGCCTTTACAACTATTTCTTGATTTTAAAGATACATAAAACTAAATTCATTTTTAATAATTGAGTTTTTAAGATTTTCCAACAACATTTTAGTGGACATTAAAACATTTTTTAGAAACTAAAAAGTAATTGTCACATTAAAAAATTAATTTGAATTGGTAAAACACTTTAAGATTGGTAGTATTAACCTGTCAGAGTAAGTCATGATAGAAATGCTTTCGGAGTTGTGAAAATAAAACTACTATATTGAATTGTTTCTTTGTGAGTTAGAACCTTTTTTATATAAATAGTCTTAACCCTTTCATTTAATTAAAAAAAGAGAATGTTTTTATTCCATGTTACACAGGGTTAATCCATTCTCCACAGTGAAGTGTACAAATTTCAGCAATAACATATTCTGTTCCACTGTCATCCGTATAAAATATTGTTTACACTCCAGGACTATTGCTTCAGGAAGTTATTGATGAGAGCAGCTGCTCCCTCAGAAGAAAAGTAGAAAAGTCCTTTTCTGTCCAACCAGGGGCACTTTCAGTCCCTTGCTTTATCTCTATGGCACAGAAGCATGCAAGATTGGATTTCAGACTTTGAATATATATATAAAAAAATAATAAAATGAAATAAAAATCTTTAGAGAGGAACTCTTTAAAACTTCACTTGGGAACTTTTGTCAAGCTCTGAGCCATCTCCCTTTACTCAGAATCCTTTGTTAAAAATGAAATGAAAAGCAGAGTCTAAGCTATAGAGTGTAATTGGCATCCAACTTCAAATGCAACTCATTGCTGCTGAACTGAATATTGTAATTGCAATTATAACTCTACACTGGTTCATGCATAAATTATTCAAATTCAGGCAATAGATTATTCAAACATTATCTCCAAGAAACACTTCGAAAAGCTCACTAACAGTTATGAAACAACCTTTTACTAACAAATGTTGTGCAATTAAAAGCTTAATATATTTTTTAAAACCTGAAATGGTCAATAGGAAACACATAACATTGTTACTACACAAATTTATTTTTAGCTATAATTCACTATTAAATATTTATTTTGCGCCAAATCTTAAGAACTTCAACAGTTTATGTCTGAAAAAGTTGAATGTTTATCTACATTGTTAAAATTGGGTGTAGATACTTCAAAAGACTATCTTCTTCATGTTGTTGTTAAATGCCATTGAGTCAAACATGACCCATAGCAATGCTATGAACAGAAGACCTGAACCCAGTTTTGTAACTATTGTCATTTCTCTATGTTCACTGAGTTTCCAGAAGCATTTTGTTCAGGAAGTGGACACCACTCCTGGTTCCAAGCCCATCTTCTTCTGGTAGCTCCACAAAATACCATCCACCATGGGTAACCATTATGACATTTGACACAACAGTGGAACAGTGTTATGTCAATACAGCAAATTAACAGACCAGCACTGTGGCACTTAGAAGAATGTTAGTCCCAAACACAATTAACACCAACCAACTTTTAAATACCAAGACCTTTCACCAGGTTCTGTTAACTCTAAACAAGCTGCTCCCTGCCCACAGTTCACTGTTAGCCAAATCCAACAAATCTAATTAGCTCCCACACAATTATGAATAAACTTAAAAACAACCAAATAGTCCACACTCAACCCTCAACAACACAAACATCCCACTTTCCAGAATCCAACTCCTTCACAATCTGAATATTATATTTTTAAAAAAGATTCTCAATTACTAATAAAATTCTTATTTAAAGCCAATTTTATTTGGAAGTCCCTGGATAAGAAAGATTGACTCAGTGCCTGAGGTAATGGAGGTAAGTGTGCCAGAGACAATGAAGTTGGCTCAATATAGAGCAGGGTTTAGAGCTGTTGTATATTGGGTCACTATGAGTTGCAAATGACACAACTGCACACAACAACAACAATTGACTTTCCCCTAAAGAGTTGTGTTAAGACTACAGAACTGTATGAAACATCTAATCAAACATTTGAATATTAGATTTCATCTGAGCTCTAAAGTCTATCATTTGATCCTAACATCATGCAAGTTATAGTATTCACAAACCCTGTACCATCTCTTAAGCTGGGTAAACGGCTCTTTCAAGGTTGATAAAATACAGTTTACTTGATTATGTTTGAAGTCTTCAATCATCTTCCTAAAGTACTGTTTTGCTCAAGTATTGTTTGTCACTTAGAGTGACCTCGATTTAGTGCATTTTCTTTTATTAGAGACTCAATAAATGCTCAGTCGCTCAACTGGGGGAATTTACTGCTCATTTTACTGAAAAGTTCAATCTTGTCTGAACTTCCACTATGACTGAATCTCTTAACAAAACACTAAGAGATTCTCATTGGTTCTGAGTGGATCAAACACCCATTCCTCAAGGAAACCCTGTGGATCTGAAATGTAATTCAGTAATTCACCAAGTCTGGGTCACATGAAAAAAAAAAAATAACTCATCTCAGCCACAAAAAGACAAATACTGCACAATACTACTGTTGTAGAGAGAGACTGACATGGAGGGGTGTGTTGGAAACTGAGAAAAGATGGGAGAAATAATGAACACTGCATTGGAAGAGATGAGGGAAAGAACTGTTTTAAAGGAATATATAATTAGGAATCATTTGCATGACAATGGTCCAGAATAAAAGGTGCATAGCAAAGTGGACTGCGGGGGAAGGCAAATGGAAATCAAGTTCTCTGTAAAATTTTTGTTAAAATCACAATCAAAAATTATTTCTAAAAAAAATAACTTGTGACTGTAAAAAAATTAATAACTACATGATTATATTTTCTTATTGTTTGTCATTTTAAAATTTTAAAAAGTTATTTTCTTAACCATACACAGCTGTCAAAATAATGAGATGGTTTTCACTGTCTTGCCATTTGTTGGTTCTGATGCTTAGTATTTGAGTGAAATTTTCTCTTCCACACCTGAATAAAACTTAGTCTTTATGTTTGGAGTGGAGGATCATAGTTTGTCTTACTCTCAACTCACAATTTCCTGCAATGTAATGGGAAGATTTACAAGCACACTTTACTATATTTCTGCCAGTAAAAGAGAAATGTGTGCAGTGCACACAACTAACTAAATTTTTACCATATGCATGCATTCATTCATACTCCATATCTTTCCATAGCAGAGTGCAAATAAAATTAATAGAAGAAAACTAGCTAGCTTGAAGCAAAATATGCTGTACAACAAGAGAAAACTAAATAGATTTTGCCATCTTTACTATAGAAAAACAAGAGAATTAAAAGAGCAGGAATAAGATTTACAAATAAATGACAATAACTGCCATAATTTTATACACATTTGTTAGACTGAGATTGCAAATTTGTTTCTGAACTTCAGAGCAGACCAACTAGGAAGAACATGGTCACCTACTTAAAATTTCTTTAAGATTTAAAAAGTAAAATTAACTCACTTTAATGCCTCACGAGCACCCAAAAAGGCACAATATGTCATCAGGAAGACCACACAGATGTATACTAATAATTCAGAAAAAAGGCCTCCTACTGGTCCTTTAAAAAAAAACATTTCACATCTTTAAAACCATCATCTATTTGTGATCTTTGATACCCTAAGAAAGAAGTCAA
This sequence comes from Elephantulus edwardii, assembly GCF_000299155.1. Classification (NCBI taxonomy): domain Eukaryota; kingdom Metazoa; phylum Chordata; class Mammalia; order Macroscelidea; family Macroscelididae; genus Elephantulus; species Elephantulus edwardii. The sequence goes on along the minus strand of NW_006399751.1, from coordinate 17,554,879 downwards.
GAACTCAAGAAATTGGGGATAGCTAGGAGGAAACATGTGGAATGTGTCATGAGATCGTAGTCAGGATTCCACAGTTAAATAGTGAAGATCTCTAGCTTTATTCTTATTCTACTTATGAAGCCCTGTGGTAGAAAAAGAAGAAAGGTGCAGAGATAGGTTATAACCCCAACTATTCAATGCACAAGTGTAGAAAGCATATAATATTATTCACAGAATTTTTGCTGCCAGCAAAGAGAAATACTTGTATATAGTTTTGGTTCGTATACATGAGTCAATTAGGACTTTTGTTCTAGAAGTGAAAACAAACAAAGCTCAAATTACTTAAGGCAAAGGGAATTTATGTCTTATCTTCTTGAAAAAAAACAGGATGGGTTGTGGGTGGGTTTTTTTTTTTCCTCCACAATAGCTAGGTCTCCTAACAAGTACAGCTTGCTTCTCATTGGTTCCCAGTGGGTCATATTCCTATTTTTGAGCCAACCTCTATGTGTCTGAAATGTGATTCTTTCAATTAAAAGGCCTGCAATACATAGCCAAACCTTAAAGCTAAGTGTTGGGTCAAATTTACATGAAATCATATAGCCTTAGAGCTGTAAAGACAATCATTATTGAAAAGAGAAAATAGGATACTGCTTGCAAAACAGCACACAAAGAGCTACGTAAGATGAACTAGTGCAGATTTCTCTATATTAATGAAATCACAGGGTTAAATAGATCCATGTGTTAGGATTTGCATATGAAGTTCAATGGCAAGGAGAGCACAGTAAATCTCTACCTTTAAAAAAAGATACAAGGGAGAAATACATATGCAAATCTGACACAATGTACCAATCTGTCATTTTGTGGGCACTGATGGATTTATTATATGTGAATATTATCCAGAAATGACTTAAACAGTATAGTGACAGAGAACTATCAGAAATATAAGCATTGTTTAGCAAAGAGGCTATGACACTAAAAACATTATTGCCCATGTCAGATGGATCTTGGCAGAAAGCAGAATACCAGAGGGATATTTATCTGTATATCATTGACTATGTAAAGACATTTGACTATGTGGATCACAACAAATTGTGGTTATCTTGAGGAGAATGGGAATCCTAGAACACTGATCACTTGATTGTGCTTATGTGAAACTTATCCTTGGACCAGGAAACAGTCCTCAGAACAGAGAAAGAAAACACTTCATGGTTCCAAATCAGGAAGAGAGTGTGTAAGGGATGCGTCCTGTCTCCATACCTTTTCAATCTATATATAGAACAGATAATTCAGGAGGCTGAACTTTGTGAAGAGGAATGTGGCATCAGGACTGAAGGGAGACTCATCAACAACCTATATTATGCAAATACACACCCTTGTTTGCTGAAACTGAGGGGGACCCGAAGCTCTTGCTATAGAAGGTCAAGGACGGTAGTCTTCATTATGGATTGAAGTTCAACATTAAGAAGACAGAAATTCTCACCATTGGTCCAATTGGCAGCAACATCATAGATGGAAAGAGATTGAGGTTGTTAACAATTACAGCTTGCTCAGCTCCACAATCAACACTCTTGGCATCATTAGTCAGGAAATCAAAAGATGAATTGCATAAAGTAAACCTGCTATCAGGGGTATTTCCAAAGTACTGAGAAACAATAATGTCAGTCTAAAGACTAAGGTGTATCTGATCCAGGCTATGTTCTTTGCAATTACTTGCCATGCATCAGAGAGATGGATAATGACTAGGGATGACAGAAGAAGAATCAATGCCTTTGAGTTGTGGTCCTGGAGATGAGTCTTGAACATACGATGAACCATCAAGGGGAAAAAAAGATGTCTTGGAGAGGGTGAAACCAAGTTTCTCCTTGGAATCCAGGATTTTGAAGCTCCAGCTCACGTATTTTGAGCACATAACCAGGAAGGACCAATCTTTGGAGAAGGACATCATGCTTGGAGGGTGGAAGGACAACACAGGAGAGGAAGACACCAGATGAGATAGATTGATAAAGTATGTAGGGCAATGGGGATAGGATTGTTGGAGTCAGTGAGACTGTCTCAGGACAGGGCAAGCTACAGAGCCATTATATACAGGGGCCCTATGAGTTGTAACAACAACTAGGAAGATTCTGTTTTAATCTTTCTTTTGTTCTTCGAAAAAATAAGTTACTACAGAAAATTTCCATATCAAATTATATTCATCATTATTCAAACACATTTAAGACTGAAAGAACTAGAAAGCACATTTTAAAGAAATAAATAGCATTCATTTTCTTCTTTCAACTTAGCTGAAGAAATAGTGATTAGATTTTGGATTTGCATTAATGAATAATTTAGGAGTTATGAACAAGACACTAATTGTTGATGGAGCAACCTCTTCTGAAGAACACTATTAAAATAAACAAAGTGCCGCAGGGTGTTTTTGTGCATCCAAGCAGAGCCAGTCTATTTCATTCTAGGAACTTCTACAGTTCGATGTTACATGATTTGGAGAAAATCGTTTTGAGCAACACAGTTGCTTATGTGTATACCAATGAACAATTTCCATAGAAAAATCTTTTCTCATTTAGGGGTGATTTGTTAGAGGGCAAATTTAAAATATAGTTATAAAAGTACACACACACACAGGACATGTATAAACAAAAATAAAGGGGAGAATTTAGAAGGATTTCATACAAAGGCTGACATCACAACAGTGTTACGTACTAATTAAACTGTATTGCACAATCCATAGTTACACCAATCGGTATAAAAGGAAATCTGTCAGTGTGGGTGCCGTCACATGTGATCTCCACTAACTCCACAAGGAAGAAGAGTCTCCACTCACGGCAGCCTCAGCATAAAGCAGATTCTCATGAGATCAGACATGGCCCCATGCTTCCTGCATCTACTTCTACCAATTCTAACACAATCATCCTTCCCAAGGGACTCGGGATTTTTTTGCTGCTGGGACAACTAATCAGTCTCAGAATTCATAGAACTATACTCATAGAACACAGAATTCACAGAACTATACTCATTACTTTGAGAGTTATTAGGTAAATTAACAGGTTACAATTCAGGCTGGGACCACAGCAGAATTTTTCAGTCAAGATAGCATTTTAGATGCACTCACATGGGCTTTGAACTTCAGCCTCTTGGATTTAGGGCAGTGTTACAAACCACTCTTAGACCTGCCAACTACAGTGCCTCTCCCTTAGTCCTTGAGGAAGCTTGGATGAAAGCCCCAGCTCTGGTCCTGGCTCTATGAGGTGACTGTCCCAAGTCAGCTCCATCTCCTCTAGACCCTGATTCTAACAGCAGCTTCTCTCATATAGGAATCTCTAGAGCAAATGGATTCTCTCTGGGTTCTCAACGTCTTTCTTCTTACAGGTAGCAAAATTCCCATTTTCATTTTCACTGAACCTTCTCATTTTGAGCTTAAAGGGATGACGAGATTGATCAATCCTTCCATTAGTAGTTTAAGCACCCACCTTCTTTGTGTTCTTACCCAAAGGGTGCCATATACTCATTCACATTATTTGCATAGTCCCACACAGCTCTATGCATTGAAAGCCAAGACAATGGCTGGGAAATTCATTTTGAGAACAATAAAGTCAGAAATAAGCTTAGTACGTATATAGACAAGAAAACAATTACCTTAGATAAAGGAGGAGAGTCAGGCAAGTCATATTCACTGAGTGCCTCCAGCACACAAAGTGCTTTTCTAGATATAGAAATTATAGAAAGTTGTGTTTATGAATCATCAGAGCTCACTGCTGTTAAATGTGGTATGAAAAGGGAACCTCATACTAGCCAGAAAGAACGAGTTCAGAGTAAGAATCTCATTCACTAGTTCTCAGATTTGGTTTTGGAAGATATTATTTATGCTTTTATTGTTAAATATAATTGCCTTTTTGTTTTCATTGCTAAATATAATTCACTGTAAGGAGCTCTGGTAGCTTAATGGTAAGGTGTTACACTATCAAGGCAAAAGCCCGCTGTTCAAATTCCCCAGCTGCTCCTCGGAGAAAGATAGGCGATCTCCTCCAAAGGCAATCTCTGCCGTTTACTACCTCTGAAAATCCTCAGAGCTGGAGGGCCGCTATGACTTGGTTCTGACTTGATGATACATAACAGCAGGGAACACTGGTAGATAAGTCGTAAAGAGTTGTGCTGCCAACCTAAAGATGTGTGTTCTGAATCCACCAGATGCTCCTTGGGAGAAAGACAGGCAGTCTCCTCCCGTGTGATTTTCTGCCTCTGAAAACTTGCTAAGGCGTCAGCTGAGTCTATTCTGACTCAACAGTACTTAACAACAACAGCAGCATACATAATGGCAACATAATCCATGTTAAATATGTTGTTGTTGTTATGTTCCATCGAGTCGCTTGCAACTCATAGCGACCCTATGTACAACAGCCCTAAACTCTGCTCTGTCCTGCGCCAATCGCACTGTCTCTGACACTCCCATCCCGATTATCCCAGTCACTGAATCAATCCACCTCATAGAGGGCCTTCCCCTCCTGAGCTGTCCCTCCACCCTCCCAAGCATGATGTCCTTCTCCAAGGACCGGTCTCTCCTCACAACATGTCCAAGGTATGTTAGACGGAGCCCCAGAATCCTTGCCTCCAAGGAGCCATCCAGTTTAAAAAATAGTTGCTATTTCAACATTTTCACAAGTAAAATTTAGTGACATTAATCATATTCACCATATAATCAAATCACTACTACTATCTTTTAAGTAGTATCTTTTTAGCATCTCTTTCACTCTTGACAAAACCTAGGTATATTCTCTTTTGGCTCTGGTGGCCTGGTGGCAAGAAACTGTGCTGCAGTCCCAAAGGTACAACACCAGCTGCTCCATGGAGAAGGATGGGCAATCTCCTCCCATGTGATTGACAAACTGCCTCTGAAAACCCACCTGGGGTCAGGTATGAGCTGGTTCCGACCGACAGTACACAATAACAACAACGAAAAGGAAATTGTGTTGATAGAAACAAATAGATGATAAGTTTCGTAATTTTTGAGGCAGATGTATATGTATAGAAGGCTAAGTTTTGGAGCTGAGGGAAGGGAGATAAAGGAGGACAGGAAAAAAAGATAATAAAAAAATCAATCTGCTGTGGAACAAAACTGTTGCCTTGCTTTGTATGAACTAGAACCTACAGCAAAACAGAAATTGAAATTTCTAAGTATCCTCTTCATTCAAATCCGGTCATATCAAACATGTTTCTGCATTGGAAACAGATAATATGGAATCAACCAAATATTTGGGTTACAGTTATTTGCATTTTGTTTATCTCTTTATTTTCCATTATTTCTCCCATTAATATCTGTTACAATATTATAAAATTTTTAAAAATAAGCATGATTTAATGTTAAAACTACTTTAAAAGAACCTGACTTTGCTCTCACACGTTTCAACAAACATTTCAACAATATTTATATTTATGTAAATATGTACACACTTGAGTGCACACTCATATACATGTGTCACCCAGAATTTACACTCACAGCACACAGTTATTGGTTTCTACTTCACTCTCCAAGTCAAGGTCCCATTAGCCTGAGATCAAGCTGTGAAAACTACCTACTGTTAAAAGTGATGGAGACATCAATTTTCCCACCTCTGGTCAATGTTTCAGAATGCTTAAAATAAACATGTATTCCCAAATGCAACACTGAAATATACTTTCAAACTTTTTGTTAATTCTGAAGGTTTGTGTTTTTAAAATATGTAACTATAAAGTCAGACGTATATGCCTTCCTTGTCATTAAATTCCAAATAAAATCATCCATTTTCAACAATGAAGTAAAATTCCATTTATTTTGATGTATTAAAAACACTTAAGATAGCTTTGATCTAGTAGCGTTTTCAAGGTGCATGTGTCCAGAAGGGACCAGTCCTTGGAGAAGGACATCATGCTTGGAAGGGTGGAGAGACAGCACAAGAGAGGAAGACCCCAGATGAGACCGATTGACACAGTAACTGGCATAACCAGGTTAGGTGTGTCCTGGTTAGTAAAGCCGGCTGGGGATGGAGGATAAGGCAGGCTTCAGAGCTATTGTATACAGGATCACTATGAGTTCTAGGCGACTCAATGATGCATAACAACAACAGCAGCACAATCATAATTCTCTACCCATTGGACACACATACTTGTGCAGATACATACAAATACACAAGCATACTCTTAGCCAGATTTGCTTCCAAGTTGCAGAAAATATATCTAAAATACGGGCAAGATGTCAGAGAGCCCCCTATCTGATCCTCACTCATCCTTTATTTGAAGGGCTCAGAGGTTATCTCATATGGCACTTGCTCTTTAGTAATCCCCTATTCTGCTGCTTCCTTGTGCAGAACAGTCGAGGGAATAATTGCCTGCCACTATGAGGCATCCACTACCTGTCAGTGTGTCATACTGTAGTGGCTTTACTGTTGCTTTGCTACTGTTGTCAGATTCCATCAAGTCAGCTTTGACTTGCAGTAACCCTGTATGGAATGGAGCAAAACCCTGCCTGATTCCGCATGATCATCGCAATCTCTGCTGTTCTTACTATAGTCTTACAGTTACTGTAACATTTTCAAACAGCAATAAGACCTTCCCTTGCGTACTGATTTCTTCAGAGTTTCCACGCTATCACCCACTAGAATGAAAGAGTGGAAAATATACTTCCAAAACTCAGCCAGTGAAAAGTTCTATGAATTATTACAAAGATTGCCCAATCTAGTGCTAAAAGATGAGTCACCAAGCTGTAAAGGCATTGTGTAATAACCATCAAAACAGACTCCAACATATCTACTACGATCATGAAAATGTTACAGGACCAGATGATTTTCAATTCAGTTACAGAAAAGGTCACCATGAGTTGGAGCCAATGGTGATGGCAATTAAAAGAAGAGACATGTAGGTATGCACCCTCTCACTTCCATCCCAGTGAAGATGCAGGTAACTAAATAAAGTCCTTACCTGCCAAGCGGCATTTTCCTAAAAGAAAACCAACTTGAAGAAATCATCACAGGAAGTAAGGCACAAATACGTTCAACTCTAACACTTACATATATGTTTGGTGGTTATGATCTAACTATGACCAGAATTTAGTTTATGAAAATGGTTCAGAGACCCATTAATACATTAATGAAGTCTTTTTAGAAGAACATTATTTTCCGGTTTTGCCTTTCCCATATCTCAAGCACCATTTTGTGTCTTAAGAAAACGTGCTATCATTCAGTATCCATTGTTTTTATATTGTGTTTGATGTGACCTCACCTAAAATCTCTTAGACTCCCTATCACTCTGATACTATCCCACCAGATTTCTTTAGTTTAGCCACAACTCACAAGAATAGTAACTCATCTCTCTTGAAATCTCTGAATTAATCTTAACATTTCCCCATTACTTTCCACAATTATATCTCCTACTTTGGTGAAACAAGTCTTATAATTTCTATCAATAAATATCACCTCAACTCATTTACATAAACTTGATCATAATAGTGTTTCATGTATACTCTATTTCTATCCAAATTGGAATTCATCTCTGTTTACCTTTTCCATAGGGTCATTTCCTCTCAATAATTTGATCATGTTGATTCCATTTTGATCAAATAACTTTTGTTTATTTTTAGGACTCTATTTTTTATTGTTGCTAGAGAGCAGTTAGCCTAGTAGACAGAAAGTCATGTTCCCAAGCCAAAGGTGGGTGACTCTACTCTGTGGTCCTCAGGCCTGCCTTTAATTGTTTTTGGTGAAACATTCTTCTAGGTCATGTAACCCTGGTGTGTCCACTTGCTGTACAGAGGTAACTTGTGGTTTCTGTGAAGCTAAACACTGTGACACTGATGAGTCAAATGCAAGAATGATTACCTATGGTGGACAGTGTTTGGTGGAGCTCCCCAATTAAAATAAGCTTGGAAGCATGAGTGGCATCCACTTCCATAATAGCTTGCCTCTGGAAAGCCTATGAACCTGGAGAAAGGACAAAGTTATACAGGTGTCCAGAACTTTCATTCATAGGGTCATTATAAGTCACCGGCACCTAACAATAACAACAAATTGTCTACCATAGAGTTGAAACTGACCCACAGCTGATCTCCAGGAGGTTTTCAGAGACAGTAAATGGCATGGGAGTTGACTGCTCACCTTTCTCCTGTGGAGCATCTGGTGAGTTCAAACTACCTAAATTTTCATTGACAGTGCAAATTCCAACCACTAAGCTACTAGTGAACCCTATTTTGTATTATAGTCTATGTTTATGTGACATATTTGGGGCATGTTGCGAGGTACGTTCCAGTCCTTGGAGAGGGACATCATGCTTGAAAGGGTGGAGGGACAGAGAAAGAGGGAAAACCATAGAAGATATGAGTTGATAAAGGGACTGGGGTAAATAGGGTAGATTTGCCAGAGATAGTAAAGTTGGCACAGGATAGAACAGGTTTCAGGGCTATTGTACATAGGGACATTATGAGTCACAAACATATAACAACAATGTGTCCAAGAAACTACTGGATTAAAAGACTCTCTCAGATAGTATCCATGAGATGCCCTTCATTACAAGCACAATACATTGTTGTTGTTGATAAGTGCTGTCGAGTCGTAGACGACTCATAGCAACCCCATGAATGAAAGGCCTGAACACTTACATAATTTTCATCATTTCTCCAAGTTCATAGGATTTCCGGAGGTAAGCTATTTCAGAGGTAGATGCTACTCCTGCTTCCAAGCTTGTTTTAATCGGGGAGCTCCACTAAACACTGTCCACCAAGGGTAACCATTATCGCATTTGACACATCAGTGTCACAGTGTTTAGCATCACAACAACCATGAGTTAGCTCTGTACAGCAAATGGACAGATCAAACAAAATCAAACCTTTGTAGTGTCAGACTGTTCCAGACCCCAGCCCCAACAGGAAGCCAGCCCATGCTGCCGGCCCCATGTCTTTTTAAATAGCAGACTGAACACAATCAATTCACCCCAATGCCTAACAAACATTGTCCCTTACGTCTCACCTGAAAACAAGATCAGACCTCTGTAGAATCAGGCTGCTCCAGACCTAAGCACCATATAGCTGTACAAAATGGAGTAAATACTTAGAAAAATGATTTTAATATGCAGAAGAACTCCTGAAGAGAGAGTAAGACTGTTTATAGACATTACCTCTCTAGTTTACCAGGGTCATACAAAACAGTCTTGTAAATAAATATTGAATTTGTTTCTGCATTGTAGCTATTCTAGAGAATTGAAAATTACAAAAATTCAATATAAAACTAAGGCTCTGTCAACAACAGTTGATTTCTAATGAACTGATAATTTTTGACCTGATTCTTCTTCTATGTAGTGCAATGTTCTAATTCAATCTTTCATATAATATTTGCTTATTATTCAGTTTTTTAAGAATAAAAACCCCAGCTTGCACTGTTTCTTCATAAGTGTATTCTGTCTAATGCATTATTTAAAGTCATGTATAAGAGCCTTTTTAGAGTAGATTTTTTTTTTACTTTCACTTGTTTGTAAAGATAGAAAAAAACACAACCATTATCTTTGTATGTTTTAATAATTTACATTGCCAGAGGTGGTTCTCAGTAATCAGTGAGATATTTTATTAAAATGTGCTTTTATAGATATTATTTTACTTTGTCAATTCTACACTTCTCTTTCTGATAGCCACTATTTAAATTTCTGATAACAGCAAAACTTAGCTGTTGTATTGTTTTATTATGTCTTTGTTTGGTCTCCCACCCCATGTGGTATTTTCCTACTAGAGATCATTTCTAGTGCCTGTTCCCATTCCTTATTCTGTGAGGTTTGCACTGAGAAGCTGTGGAAAGCAATAAATGCCTCTCCCTAACCATTCCTGAATCTTATAAGAGCCCCTTGCATCCAACTCATATTTATATAAAAATAAGAAAATTCATAAAAAAGAATATATTCTCTCAGTACATTTTTTTCCTCTCTCTAGTGTCTTTCAGGTTACCTATGTAGACAGGGTTTGGTAGAGCTCCCAGATTACTATGGGCTTGAAAGCAGAATTGGCATCCACTCCTGAAGTAACAGGCCTTTGGAAACTCTATGAACATTAAAGAAACTACAATAATTATAGAATAGGGTTCAGATCTTTTTTCATAGGGGTGCTTTGAGTTGTACTCAACTCAACAGCACATAACAACAATATCTTTCTTAAAATTATCTTATTAATTTTGTGGTTATTCTAGGATGATCTCTTCAGAAACTAATTACAGAAAACTTTTGAAATTGTGCCTAATGATAACAGGGTACAAGTTAATGTGAGTTGGGTAAATATACATAAACATCTTTAAAATATTCAAAGGTTTCAGGTAAACTCACAAGAAACAAAACTATTTCTTTCCATTGTCAATATTTAGTAAATTTGTGCATAAGACAGGTAAAACTTTCTAAAGCTATTTTCTCACCAGGACAGAAATTGATATAAATGATAACTCTCTAAAAAAACCCTATATATGAAGCCATATTGCAACTGTGCTAGCCAAAGGGTCAGGACTTAGAATCCATTAGTAACTTCCCAGGAGACAAATGTGGTAGTCTGTTTCCATAAAGATTGTATTTGTACTTAGGTGTTGTTTAATCAGCTCCAATTCATAGCAACACCACGTACAGAACAAAATGATGTCTGGTTTTCACCCTACTTACAGTCGTCCATATGTTTGAGCTCATTTTTGTAGGCACTGCTTTGGCTACACAAGCCATAATAGCAAAGGTCTTCATCTTTTTCACTGACCCTCTGCTTTCCCAAACCCATTCTTCTGATAACACATCCAAAGTATGTGCAACACTTTAACCATTCCCACTTTGAAGAGTCATTCATTCTAGCTGCACTTTTTTTTGTAATTACGTAATTATTTTTTCTTTAAATTGATTTGCTTACACAGTTTACATACATTGTGTTTCACATTATTCCTCATTCATATTGTTTCATATATTCATGTTTCATACAATCAATGTCATGCATTATGTTTTATAAGATTAATCACCATTAGACCTTGACCATCATTACCCTGTCTTTTCATTGAGATCCTTCACATTTCCTTCCCTCACCTTCTTCATCTACCAAACTGTGTAACCCTATGGCTTCATCCCTACTCATCCTTACCCCTCGACTCCTGACCCTTTTCCCCCCTTGGGTTCCTATGCATGTTTTACTAGTTACCATTCTAGTTTTACAATAATGGGCTTATGTGGTAATTCACTCAGCATAATGCTCTCCAATCTCTCCCAAGTAATGAAGTACTTTTCTAAAACATTGCTTCTATTGGCTGCATAGTATTCCATTTTGTGAATATACCAAAATTTCTCAATCCATTTGGTTGTGATTGGACATTTGGGCTGTTTCCATGTTCTGGAGAAGGTGAATAATGATGCTATGAACATTGGTGTACAAAGCTTAATTTGTGTCTCTGTTCTAATTAGGTTATATTCCTAGTAATAGAATAACTGGGTCATATGGAGTTTCTATATTCAACTTTTTGAGGAAATTCCAAACTGTCTTCCAGAGAGGTTTGTAACCATTTTATAATCCTCCCAACAGTGTATGAGAGTACCCACCTCTCCACATCCTCTCCAACATTTTTTTTCTTGCTGCCCTCTTAGACTTTGCCACTGCTACTGGGGTGAAAAGGAATCTCATTGAGGTTTTGATTTGCATCTCTCTTATTGCCAGTGATTGTAAGCATTTTTTCATTTGTCTGTTGGCCAGTCTTTTTTTTTTTTTTTCTTTCATCTGGAGGCCCAGGAGTATTCTGTAAACATTTGTTATGAGACTCTTCTCTGAGATGGTATTGCCAAATATTTGTTGCCAGTTGCTAGTTTTTCTTTTCACTCAGTTGGGAAAAGTTTTTGATGAGTACGAAGATTTAATCTTTAGAGTGTCCTATTCATCAATTTTATCCTCTCCAGATAGAAGATTTATGGCTGTATTTGGGAATTTTTTATACCATAGACTATGTCATCTAAGCTTGATCTTAGTTTGCCTCTGATACACTTCATGATTTGGGGCTTTCCTGCTAGGTCTCTGATCCACTTTGAGTTGATTTTTGTATATGGTATGAGATGTGGAGCCTCCTTCAGCTTACTATAGGTAGCAGTCAAGTTTTGCCAATACCATCTTTTGAAGAAGTTGTCATTTCACCATTTGATAGATTTTATTTCCTTAATGAATATCAGTTGACCATAGATATAGATTGTTGACCAGTCGTCCTCCAATCTTGATGTCACACTCCTCTTCATAAAGCCCTGTTTCCGTCAGTATACAAATTGAAAAGATATGGAGACAGGATGTATCCTGATGCACTGCTTTCCTGATTTTGAACCCTGCAGTGCTTCCTTGCTCTGTTCTGAGTACTGCTTCTTGGTCCAAGCATTTGTTCTGCATAAGCACAATCAAGTGTTTTGAGGTTTCCATTTTCCTCAAGGTTAGCCACAAATGCCATAACGGTTACCCGTGGTGGACAGCATTTGGTGGAGCTCCAAGATTAAGACAAGTTTGGAAGCAGGAGTGGTATCCTCTTCCTAGAAAACATGCTTCTGGAAACTCTATGAACTTTGATAAATGATGATAGTTATAGAAAGGTGTCAGGTTATTTGTTCATAGAGTTGCTATGAGTCATACTTGACTCGACAGCAATCAATAACAACAACAACACAGATTTAGAGGTCTTAGAAAGACCCTCAGTGAAATAGCTTGACATAGCAATAACCATAATGGGATTAACCGTGATCAATCATGAGGATGGTGCATGATAAGGCAAAGTTCAGATGAGTTGTTTGTAGGATCATTGGGAGCTGTCAACATGATATCATCAAAGAAAAAATGTCATCGAGTCTCTATGAGGCAGCATGAACACAAAGGCAGTGGATTTGGGTCAGGTTCACCTTAGTCTTCCAAGTGACATCTTCTCCTTTTAACACTCTAAAGAGATCTTCTGCTGTAGATTTGTCCATTTCGTGTGTTACTTGATTTCTTTGCTGATGGATTGATTGTAAAAATAAAATATTTCACACTTCAATGTTTTCTCCCTTCATTATTATGTTCCTTATTGGTCCAGTTATGAAATTTTGTTTGCTTGTTTGCTTGTTTATGCTGACATCTCATTTAAATCGAAGGTTGTAGCCTTTCATCTTCATCAGTAAGTATTTCAAGGTTTCTTCAATTTCAGCAAAGCTGTGTCATTTGTATTTTGCAGGTTGTTAGAGTCTTGTTCCAATTTTAAAGCTCCATTCTTCTTCATGTAGTTCAGATTTTTGGATAATTTGCTCACTATACAGTTTGGATAAGAAGATCTGGTGGCTTAGTGGGTAAGGAATTGTGCTTCCAACCCAAATGCAGATGTATCAAATTCACCAGCTGCTTTATAAGAGAAATATGGTCAATGTACTCCTGTGTGATTTAAAGCCTCTGAAAACCACTAAATGGTCAGTTATGAAAATCAAAAGGGCTGAACATGAGTCCAACATTTCCTAAGCTGAAGGAACTAAAGAACAAATTCAAGCCTCCAGTTGTAATTCTTAAGGAAGCTATGGGCAGAATATTGAACATTCCAGGAAGCACTGAAAGAAGGTGGGAAGTGTACGTAGTGTCCCTGAACCAAAAATAATTGGCTGACACAGAACAATTTCATGAAAATACATATGGTCAAGAGCAATGGTAATGAAGGAGGAAGTTCAAACTACTCTGAAGGAATTGAAAAAAAAAACCAAACAAACAAAAAACAAGGCCCTAGGAATTGAGGGAATACCAGTTGACATATTTCAACAGACTGATGCTGCCTGGTAAGTGCTCACCAGGTTATGCCAAGAATCTGGAGGACAACAACCTGGCCAAAAGATTGGAAGAGATTCATATTTGTCCTCATTTCAAAAAAGGATGATTTGCCAAAGTATGATTTTTTAAAACAATATCATTTATATCACACACACAAGCAAAATCTTGCTGAAGATTATATTGTGCCCTTGTTGTTCTTGATACATGAGATCAAGTCGCTTGCAACTCATAGCAACCCTATGTACCACAGCTCTGAATCCTGCTCTATCCTGAGTCAATTTCACATTTCACAGGTAATGAATATGGGTGTGCCTGAGACCGTGAAATTGATTCCTTGTTTTCTTAGCAGTTCTGGTATGTTCAGTACTCTTCTCTAGTGCCATGACTCAAAGACATCAATTATTTTTCTATCATCCTTAGTTATCATCCAACTATCTGATTCATAGCAGTAAACTGCAAAGACCATGGCCTGGATCAGGCAACCTTAACCTCTAGATAGACATCATTGTTCTTTAATACTCTAGAGAGGACCATGACAGCAGATTTTCCCAGTGCAATTTTTCTTTTGATTCCTAGCTTCTGGTAGAGTGTTGATTGTAGAGTCCAACAGGCTGACACTTTTAACAGTCTCAATCTATATAGAATCCTTTAACACTGTAATTGAAGGCTTGAATTTTTTTGTTCTTCCATTCTTACTTGAGAAATGCCAGTCATATAGTTCATAGAGATTACAGGCAGTTCTGTTCTATCCTGGAGGGTTACTGTGCATTTTGGAGACAACATGCATAAATGTTAATGGTTTTCCTCCAGGAGACAGCTAGTAACTTCCATCTACCACCTCTACCCATTTGCTCAGCAACCCAGTGTGTAACCATTGCACACCAAGTTTTCTCAGTCTACAGCCACATAACATGTAACAAATGAAATAAACCAAATGAATTAGGCAACTTAAATATCCACTGCACCAATGTACGTAATTTTGTTAAAAAAGAAAAATCAGTTAGCTGACATAGATTATAAAAACTAATTGAGTTGCTGAAATAAATATCTCACTTTGTAAGATTTCACTGTCAACATATGCTCATGTCTCATAAGAACTACCGTCACATAAGATAGCATCTAAGTAAACCCCTAAGAAAACCTTGAGCTCACAGAAACTTTGATTTAATTACATTATACACTACTAAAATCCTGTTATGTAGTGATTGAATTATTAATATTTAAGAAGGGAGGCAGATTTGTATTTAACTTTCATTGCAGGAGCTCACCATGTGGCAGTAATTCCTTTGTAAGAACAAGGAAGCTAGGAAATTCCAGCTGTGACAGAAATAGGATTGGAGAGGAGTTCCTTTGTCAGCTCACCTCTTCATTGTTAGCATATCATTTACTACAATAAACCATTTCGAAAAGATGTGTTTTATATTATTGTTTCTGCTCACTTGAGCTCTCATTGTGGATATATATTGATATACACATTCCATTTGTTTCAAAAAGCTTTGTGAAAAGCTACACTTATTTTAATGTTGATTAGAAAGTAAATCCTCTCTTGTGGTTTGGTTTTATCATTGTTTGTATTTTAAATCTAGGGAATATAGAAGCAACAAATAGCAATATATCTGTAATTTTACTATTTAATTCTTGGTAATCTATCTAGACCAAGGCTCTCCTTATCGTTGCGGTTGTTACAAAATCATTTATGTACATATACATATAGACATCAGACACATTTAGAAATGATTGTATATTTCCAGATCAAATAACTGGACTTTGTATTCACACGTAAAGAAAAGTATATTTGAGTCCAAAATAAAGGTACAGTCTTTATACTAGAGAAATACTTCAAAACCTCTTCATAGAATGTTAAATATTCTACAAAATATTTCATAGAATACCAAATATTACTTTGTATGGTCACACAACCATATATTGCCTTTAGATTTTTTTTGCAATAATTTTCATAATATACAGAGCTTTTCTACATTTTTTCACATCCCACATTGTATGATAGAAATCCTTCCAAGGTAACTGGAAGAGAGGTAACTAGAGACTCCCCCGTTTTATTAATATTTTCATCATTCATAGACACTGTGTTTCATACATATACATTGTGTTTTATAGTCTTTAATTACATTATTTTTCATTCCTTAATATTGTAGAAGTTTTTTCCCCTTAGTCATCCTACTAATAACTACTTTCATGAAAACATATAAGCCACCTACTTGATGCCTCATGCCTTAATATACCCCTTTTACATAGCAAATTTCTGATTTGCCTGTTGTTGTTATGTGCCGTCGAGTTGCCTGCGACTCATAGCGACCCTATGTACAACAGCCCTAAACTCCACTCTGTCCTGTGCCAATTGCACTGTCTCTGACACTCCCATCCCAATTATCCCAGTCACTGAATCAATCCACCTCATAGAGGGCCTTCCTCT
>NW_006399751.1:17495643-17538262 GCF_000299155.1 Elephantulus edwardii | reverse complement strand
CCAGTGGTGAGAATCTTTGTCTTCTTGACATTGAGCCTCAATCTATATTGTAGGCTGCAGTCCTTGACACTCTGCAACAGGCGCTTCAGGTCCTCCTCCGTTTCAGCAAGCAGGGTTGTGTCATCCGCATAAGGCAGATTGTTGATAAATCGTCCACCAATCTTGACCCCACATAGTGGCAAAAAGCTTCACTGCAATCCCAGAGGTACATGGTTTGAATCCACCAGATGCTCTGCCCGAGAAGGAGGAGCAATATTCTCCTTTACTAGTCAGATCTGATTTGACGGTACACGCACACAAAATAATAAAAATTTAAAAATTTTAAAAAAAAGAAAGAACTGATTTGCCTAGCCCTATTTAATTACTCTGAAGAAAGAAGCATGTCCTTTTTGCTGAAGGATCCTGCATTCAACTTGGAAAATTTGAGCAAGCAAAGTCCCATCCAGAGTAGGCCATCAACTTGTCATAATCTACCCTAGCTCATAGCATGGATCCTCTGCCCTTCATCTGATTGGGTTCTGGTAAACTCACCCTCAGCTATCCATGGCTAGATTCAATACCTCTCCAGCCATCCATGGCTAGGGCAACTAAGCTGCAAGCTAAGAAAACCCACACTTCCTTCCTGTGTTCCTATCCTGTTGATCTCCACATTCAGCCCTAGAGGAAACAGGAAAGGTGATAGAAAAAGAGAAAGCATGGAAATCACTAACTAGGATTGCAGAGTTTAGTGAGTAGATCAGGGCTAGGGAAGTATACAAACAGGAAGGATTCTGTGGTAACTTGAAGAGATAGTATAATAATAAACATAGATTGATGGTAATTAACCATATAAAAGAAAATGTATATGAATAAAACACTGTAAATTAAAGATTGTATAAAACACAATGTACATGAATGAAATACAAGGTTAACTATTGCATGAAAACAAAAAACAGGAGGAGGGAGGGGCTGAAAAGGGGAAAGTAGAAATGATCACTGGGATAGTGGTGGTTAGTGGGGGGGGAGGAGAGAGAGTAGGGAAAGGTTCAATGGAGGACAGAGTGATAAAAATAGATATGTATAGATGATAGTTGCATGAAGTACAGTGGATATGAGGGATTGTATGGGGTCTGATATGCATGGATAAAGCACAGTGGGTAAGGGTGGTTATACACATATCAGTTTAAAAAATTAAATGAGCACTAGATATAGCAGATTTAGAAAGCATATGATTCCACCACTGACCGGTTTCTAATTTGAAGACCTAAAAGAGGAGATTTGCCCTGGAGATAAGCTTGTTGACAGTAGAATCTGGAAGTAGGTGTTGGGGGTTGATTGAGGGAAAATATTGAGTCCAACCCACTATTCTGAAGACTCACACTGGACTTTTGATTGAAGAGTTCACATTTGAATTAAGAACAAGCAGGGAAAGAGAGGAGGTAAAAGAAAAAGGAAGGAAAGGTAAATACTATATTTTTTTTAAAAAACTGAAACAAACTATTCTGTTTCTGAGGCAAAGTTGCTACCCATCAAAGTCTACTTCCAAGACTTGAGGTTGGAGTATGTTCACTCATGATGATAACCTTGATCCAAAGGAGTGGAAGTGGAAGGAATTGAACAGTGGGGAGACAGGCTGAGTTTGGATGTCTTCCTTCAGTACTAGCATCCACAGATGTGTGGATGAGCAGGGAAGCATTATTGGCTTGACGTACAGGGAATCAAGAGGTCCCATGGCTTGTTAATTCATGTATAATATCATGTTATAAAAACCACGTTATGCTTTTAATATTAGCGTAACATTCTACAAGTATATTTCCAATTGTTTATATCATCATTCTACGTTAGGCATTTTAAAATGTCCATTTCTCCCTCTTCTATTAAAAATATTTTCTCTTCCACTGCTAGGAACGTACACTGAGGAACATACAAGTGAACTAAAACAGAAATTTGTACACCAATGTTTATAGAAGCATTATTCACAACAGCAAAAAAATGGAAACCACCCAAATTCCCATTAACAAATTAATGGATTGAGAAATTGTAGTATAGTCATACAATGGAATACTACGTAACACTCAGAAGCAATGATTTTGAAAAATACTACATAACATGGGGGAGGCTGAGGAACACTATGTCGAATGAAATAACCCACTTTCATAAGGATAAATACTGTAAAGACTATTATTGTAAAAATAGGATTACAAGTTCAAAGGGTGAAGGGGAGGGAGGTGAGGTGCTGAATGACAAGTGGGGGAGAAATTACAAGATTGCAACATTTGGTGGGCAGAGGGAGGGACTAAGGAATTAGAAAAGATCCACTGGGGGTCTGAAAAGGCAGGGTAATGGTGGGCATGGAAAAATAGTGATTAACATTATAAAACAAAGTATATGGAAAGGATCATATAAGGAGCTCTGATGGCCTAGTGGCAAGGAATTGCACTGCAATCCCAGAGGCGGGCAGTTCGAATCCACCAGATGCTCTGTAGGAGAAGGAGGGACAATCTCCTCCTGTACCAGTCAGATCCAATTTGATGGCACACACACAAAAAATAATAATAAAAATTAAAAAAATTTAAAAAAGGATCATATGAAACACTGTATGAATAAAGTGGGAAAGGATCATATGAAACACAGTACGAATAAAGGGTGAAATGTAATATATATAAATGAAACACAATGTATATAATTTTGTATGCAAACTATAATGTAAAATAAATTTTTTTAAAAGTTATATTTTCAAAGACTTTGTAAATAATGACATCTGAATGCCTTCATACAGAAACAATGACAGAAATATCAATAAAGTACTTTGAAGGTAAAAAAGCAAAATATACACAAACAAAACCCAATAGCATTCCCCTATTGTTGTATAAATAGAAAAAAATCTCTTTATGGTAATAATGGACAACAAAAATTAATATTCAATAGGAAATATATTCACAAAAACAGATATGAATAAAACTACAAATTGTTAAAAGATTATCCGAACAAATGGAAAGTCATGGCTCACTCCTGCTGAGAAACAACAGCGCCTTGGACCTAACTGCTGGCCTTGATGTTCTCCTGCTGAACAGAAATAAGTCCACAGAAAATTACCACTCCATAATTATGCCTAATCATGGACTAAAATCGGCATCGTACAATGAATAAAACTGATCAGATATTGACTATCTTGGCTATTACAGAAGACATTTTCTTCTTTATCAATTACAGCTTAGCCTTACTTCAATCTTTCTGCTTTATAAACTGCTCTACAGAAGAGATCTATATTAATGTCACAGAATTTTCCCCATTTTTTAACAGCTTCCAGTGCAGAACAAAGCTTCACTTCCTTGAACTCTCCCTAAGAACACCTCATACTAGCCTAAATCCTATAATTGGTCCTTTTTAACACTTTTACAAAGACACCCTGCAGTTCCCCTATGAAGTGTTTTATCCTTTGTTTCAGAGATTAATACACTCAACTTGTTCAACTGTAGACCTTTCTCCAGGGTCTTCGGCTGGAGGACATTGACACCGTAAGATTAGCAGCACAGATTTACCAATTTTCTCAAAACCAATATGGATCTTAACGTCAAGGCAATTAGAAATAGTGTCCTGCTTTTGTTTGTTTTAGGTGCAGGGGTATTCTCAAAATGATCTTTAGCTTTTTAGGGAAGTGTAAGTGCCTGAAACAGTGAACAGATACACATATTTAAGAATTGCATAAATAAGGTCGTTGTTGTTATGTGTCGTCGAGTCACTTGCGACTCAGAGCGACCCTATGCACAACATCCCTCAACTCTGCTCTGTCCTGTGCCAATCGCATCATCTCTGGCACACCCATCGCGATTACCCCAATAGATGTGGTTATAAATATAGCAACATGGAAGAGTCCTTTTTGTTCAATTTGCATCTAGCTATGTGGCTCAAGGCATGCTACCCTTATCATCGTGGACTCATCAGCTTATGAAACCAGCAGCCACTGAAGCCATCAGTCTGGAACTCTACCTGCCTTGGGTTCATCAGGACTGACCTATAGACTTGGGACTTGCCAACTTCCATAAGTACAAGAGTAATTTCCTAATCTCTCTCTTTAAAAACAAATAAATAAATTACCATAAGTATAATTTGTGGTGATGGGACTTTTTAATATCGTAACTAAGGTGGAGAAAAAGGGATTTTTATGTATGATAAGATTGTACAGAAATAAAGACACACACATACACAACTGAGTGCAAATAAAATTGATGAAATCTGAGCAGCATTAACTTCAAATGCTTTGTATCATCAATATCAACTTGTTACTACCCTATAATCTTGCAAGGTTCTACCTGTGAGGGAAACTGGTCAAAGTATAACTCTGTGTATTATCTCTTAATAACTGCCTATGAAGCCAAATAAGAACTATTTCAATAATTTAAATACAAATTTTAATTTTTTTAGAAGTGCAACAAAGTAGGGAAAAGGATTTGCATTATTATAATTCATATTTTTATTCTGACTACACAAGCAGGCATACATAAATCAGTGGACTAGAATAGAAAATCTAGGTATAAATTTGTATATATCAATATCCAATTCAAATGTTATTGTTCAGATGAGTGAAAAGCCTTTAAAATTACTGAACAGCAATATATAACACTGTAAGTTATTCATAACTTATTAAATTTTAATCAAGTCATTTGCTATATTGAAGGTAACCAATTATTCATGAATCGTAAACAGCACCCATTATTCCATCATAATGTAAATTTCAGTTTTTTAGAAAGTTCCACATTTTACTTAAATTATGCTTTTTATGTGAGAAATCACAACACAAGTGTACTCAGTAGAAGTGCTATTGACGTTTTTAGATTTAACTCTAGAAAGCAATGTCTAGTATTAAAATTTTTATTTTTGCTCTTTTACTAAGCAAAAGAAATTTTAGTTGAACTAAAAAGAAAAAAACCTGCCAGGAAGCATAATATCCATGGAAGTTTTTCTAGCAGACCAAGAAATCTTTTTTTTTTAATCTCCATTACAGATTTTCTGATAAATCTAATAAATAATTCCTCTTTCCTAAGACAGTCTTACCACTAGGAAGTAAGTTTCTTGCTCCTGGTCTGTTATAATTTATCATGATTTCTTTAATTTCTTTTCAGCTGATATCTTTAATACTCTTAATTACAGCTTCTCCAAAATTTGCCCTTATGTACTCTACTTGCACTATTATCAGGTCATTTCATTATCAATTATCTGTAAAATTAGTTCTTAAATTATTCTCGGTTTTTAATAACTTATTGTTCTCACCCATCAACCTTTCCAATTCTAAGGTAGTATTTTTAGATAGGGTTCTTATTCTCTTTCTCAGGGTCATTAATCAAAGACCACAGTGACTTTCTTTTCTCACAAATACTGTAAAGTACCTGTCTCTCCTCAAGATTGGGAGTTAAAAACAGTGCTTCACAACTTGGATATTGCTACCTAAAATTTTCATGAGAAATGCAAAGTTTCAATGTATCTCCATAAAATCTGAAAGGTCCTAATGGTACACAAGAAGTTGGATTCTAAGCAAACTTCACATAGGATTCTAATATGAGAGATGGATATACAATCCTTAACACAATAGATAAGAAACACAGAAAAAGCTAAAGGATCCCATCTAGTTGTTGTTGTTATGTGCTGTCAAGTCAACTCCAACTCATAGAGACCGTGTATACAAAAGCTCTAACCCCTGCTCTATCTTGAGCCAATTCCATTGTCTCTGACACACGTAACTCCCATTACCCGAGTCGCTGAGTAAATCCATCTCACCCTGGGTCTTCCACTCTTGCACTGTTCCTCCTTCCACCCATCCAAGCATGCTATCCCTCTCCAAGAACTAGTCCCTCCTGGAAACATGCCCAAATGATATCAAAGCTTCAAAGCTTCAAAATCTTTGCCTCCAAGGAGCAGTCTGGTTTCACCTTCTCTAACACTGACTTATTTGATCCCTTAGCAGTCCATGGTATATTTAACACTCTTCTCCAACAGCACACCTCAAAGACATTAATTCTTCTTCTGTCATCCTTAGTCATTGTCCAGCTCTCCGATACATATCAAGTAATTGTGAAGACAATGGCCTGTATCAGGTGCACCTTAGTCTCCAGACTGACATCATTGCTTTTCAGTACTCTGGAGAGGTCCTTAAAGCAGATTTTTCCAATGAAATTTGTCTTTTGATTCCCTGACTGCTAGTGCCAACAGTGTTGATTGTGGAGCCAAGCAAGCTGAAGCTGTTATCAATCTCAGTCTCTTCACCATCTTTTACGATGCTGCCCAATCGGTCCAGGGGTGAGAATCTTTGTTTTCTTGATGTTGAGCTTCAATCCACACTGAAGGCTGTAATCTTGATGTCCTGCCACAAATGCCTCAGGGTCTTCATCAGTTTCAGCAAGGAAGGTTGTGTCATTTGCATAATGCAGGTTGTTTATGAGTTCTCCAATCCTGATACCACATTCTCCCTTATATAACCCAGCCTCTCCTATATTCATTGAAAAGTACAGGGATAGTATGCATTCCTGGTGTACACCTTTCCTGATTTTGAACCATGAAGTGTTTCCTTGCTCTCCTCTGACAACTGCCTTCTGGTCCAAGTGTAGGTTTCACATAAGCATACTCAAGTGTTCTGGGATTCCCAGTCTTCTCAAAGTCAGCCACAGTTTGTTGTGAACCATACAGTCAAATGCTTTTGTGTAGTCATTGAAACATATAGATGTTCCTTTGGTACTCTCTGCTTTTAGCTAAGATCCATCTAACTTGGACTATAATGTCCCTCATTCCACAGCCTCTTCTAAACCCAACCTGTACATCTGGCAATAATCTGTTGATGTGCCGTTCAAGCAGCTATTAGATAATTTTCAACAGTACCTTGCTTGCATGTGATATTAATGATATTATTTGATAATTTCTACTCTATTGGGTTACCTTTTTTTGGAATGGGAATCAATATGGATCTCTTCAAGTCCCTTGGCCAGGTTGTTGTTCTCCAGATTTCTTCGCACAACCTGGTAAGCACGTTGAGGGTAGCATCTGTTTGTTGATATATGTCAGTTGGTATGCTGTCAATTCCTGGGGCCTTGTTTTTTGCCAATTCCTTCTGGTAGCTTGAACTTACTTCTTTATCATGAAATGTTATTCTTGATTTTATGTTATTTTATATAATTCTTCTGTGTCAGTCAATTCTTTTCAGTATAGTGACTTTGGCAGCATCTTTAAGTATTACCACCACTTGAGGCTTGGATTTGTTCTTCACTTTCTTCAGTTTAATCCTTTTAATTTTTCAACTCCAGCTCTTTATACATTTCATTATAATACTTTGCTTTGTCTCCCAGAGATGCCATTTGAAATCTTCTGTTCAGGTCTTTAATATTTTTATTTCTCCCTTTGCTTTGCCTTCTCAGAACTCTAGAGCAATATTCAGAATCTCCTCTGATAGTAATTTTGGTCTTTTCTTCTTCCTCAGTCTTTGTATTCTTCATGGATGATATTCATGATATTCTCCCACAGTTCATCTGATTTTTGCTCATTAGTATTCAAGGTCTCAAACCTATTCTCGAGATGGTCTTTAAATCCAGGATGTGTAGACTCAAGGTTAAACTTCCGTTCTTGCGGATTTTGTTTCTTTAGCTTCAGATTTTCTTTCTTTAGTTTCAGTTTGAACTTGCATGTGAATAGTTGATGATCTAATCCACAACCAGCACCTGGCTGAGTTTTCACTGCTGATATTGAGCTTCTCCAACGATTTTTCCCACAGATGTAATCAATCTGATACCTGTGTAGGCTGTAAGGTTAGGTCCATGTGTACAGCTGCTATATGTGTTCCTTGTAAAAGTTCTTTGCAATGAATAAATCATTGATTGTACAGAATTCTATCATTGTCTCCAGCCTCATATCTGTCACTAAGTCCATGTTTCCCAACCATCCTTATACATTCCTAACTTTTGCATTCCAGTCATTCATTATTAGTAGTACATCCTGGTTGCATATTGGATCAATTGGTGATTGTGACAGTTGGTAGTAGTCATCTATTTTCTCCTCTCTGGCACTTTGGTGCATAAATTTGAATGACAATAGTATTAACAGATCTTCTTTGTATTCACAGCATCGTATTTCATTATGAATCTAGAAATGGTCTTTTTAATTATAAATATTGTTCTTGTTGTTAGGTGACATCAGAGTATGACTGATAGTGACCCTATGGACAAAAGATCTGAACCCTCTTCTATCCTGTGCCATCCTCATACTTCCTGACACACAAAAGCCCTTTGTAGTGGTCAGCATGCCAATTATCTAGCTGAGAGTTTTCCTTTCCTTCACTAACCCACCACCCTTCCCAGCATTAAGTCCTTTTCCAAGGAATGGCTCCACCTAGCCACATGCCCAAAGTATGTGAGGAAAAAAACCTCATTTTTCTTGCCCCCAAAGAGGAGTCCAGCTGCACCCTCTCCAAGACATGTGTGCTCATTCTGTTGGCCGTCCATGGGATGTCCATGTTCAGTGCTCTTCTCTAACACCACAAAGTGTTTATTCTTCAAAGGTGTTCATTCTTCTTCTGTCATCCTTATTCATTGTCCAGCTCTCAGTTGCACAGCAAGTAATCAGAAAGACCATACTATGAATGAGACCATGTTTTTTCTCTCCTTTTCATTTCCAGCATAGTAGGTCATATGATTGTCTCATTCAAAATGCCCCATGCCAATCCATTTCATTTCTCCAATGGCTAGCATAAATATTTATGCATTCCATTTGTTCCTTAACAATCTCCAATTTTCCTACATTCATACTTCTCCCATCTAGTATCCTTTCTTAAGTCCATCTTCTGATAGAGTTTAGAACATTACCATTGACTACATCTAAGTGTTTCATCTAATAGTTGCAAAAATCTGAAAGTGCTACCATTAAATATCCTGATAAAATATGAATAGGGTTTTTGACCATCACATAGAAGCAAAACAGTAAGATGACACAGAGAGTAAAAACAGAAGCCAATGACAAATTTTTCTGGTTGGGATTTCCAGTTATTTGTCACATGAGTGAACTTGGACAATTGTTTTTCTAGCACTAAGAAGCAGTAGCTTTTTCTTCTTATTATAAAGATATTCTATTCCATGAGGAGCTCTGAAGATGTAGTCGGGAGAAGGTTATCTTGGTAACCAGAAATATTTCCAGTGTTTCAAATTCACTGGCAGCTTTATAGGAGAAAGATGGACAGCCTCTTGCTATTAAGACTTACAGCTTCCAAAACCCCACAGAAGGTGGCTATGAGTGAGAACAGACTCATTGGCAGTCAACGAGTGAATGCTTCTACTCCTAGGTAATTAAGAAGATTAGAGATAGACTGTAAAATATTTACCTCAGCATGAAACAAATCATTGGTGCTAAGTAAATGGTAGCTCATATTTTCTTCAGAAAAATGTTTACATTTTGCTTTTGTTTATAATAAATCTTTAGATGTATAAAATAACAGAGCCTGAATAAAACATCTTGCACAGAACTGGGGCCCAAAGGTTTTCAAAAAATTATTATTAGATCAGAAATGAAACAAAAAATCATTTGTTTTTATCACATGTCTTCTTTTGTTTCAGGTAAAGCCATAGCTAAAAGACTGAGAGGAAGATACTATAATTCCAGTGTGAAAGAAAACACTTCTTTTGTGTGACCATATTATATTAGTCCTTTTTTTGGTGTCTTAATACAGTATCCCAAGGTCCAGAGAAATGTTTTCCTCTTTTAAAAACACAATAGCATCAAACAGTACAACCATGCATTAGTTTGTCTTGTAAGTCAAACAGTTTACATTTTCTATTAGGTTTGCAAAGGAAAACAAGGACCTGTGAGTGTCCTTTCATGGAGAATCTTTTCAGAAAAGACCTCCCCCTCGCTCCAAACGACATCCTGGAGAAAATCACTGGTTCAGTGCAGCATAAAGGAAGAGCAAAAGCAAGTCATTCTCTGTTTATTTCAATTAGTGCCTTGCAAATGAGATTTTAGAGTTCATTTTAAGTGTGATCAAGGAGCAATGAGTGGTTGTTGTTGTTGTTGTTGTTGTTGTTGTGTACCACAGAGTCGGAAGTGACCCGTAGCTGACCTTCCGGTGGGTTTTCAGAGGCTTTTAATCACTTAGGAGGAGACTGTCCATCCTTCTCCTGTGGAGCAGCTGGTGGCCTCAAACCGCCTGCTTTCGGGTCTGCAGTGCCGCTCATAAGTCATTTCCAGTCCCAGGAGACTATTGGCTGTTATTCTTTCAGGGTCCGTAAAGTGTCAGTCATCACGTTTCCTACCCTTATAGAGCTCCTAGCGCAACAGAGGAGGTTTCCAACTGACCTCTTTGCCTCACTTGGACATAGCCCATCAGGCAGCCGTGTCTTCATGACAGGTACTTCTCCTATAGTCGATTGTCTGCGTATTTTCCATTCTACTTACTCCATCAAGACTGATCTAATAGCTCAGGTATCAAATAATACAGTATCTTTAACTTTTTCTGGTGAGATGATGAGAAAGACTATAGTAGCTTCAACCTCATAAACAATCTCATAAACTTCTCATAAGCATCTATTATAATGGAAGGAAAATGTACAATGTGCAAGCCATCAATGTCTCTAAATTATGTTGCATAAGAGGAACTCTACATTCCTCCATATAACTTCTAATAATTTATTCATATGTTGTTATTGTTGTTGTTGTTATGTGCCGCTGAGTCGCTTGCGAGTCATAGCGACCCTGTGTACTACAGCCCTAAACTCTGCTCTGTCCTGTGCCAATCGCACTGTCTCTGACACTCCCATCCTGATTACCTTGGTCACTGAATCAATCCACCCCATAGAGGGCCTTCCCCTCCTCGCTGTCCCTCCACTCTTCCAAGCATGATGTCCCTCTCCAAGGACCGGTCCCTCCTTACAACATGTCCAAAGTATGTTAGACGGAGCCTCAGAATCCTTTTCTCCAAGGAGCCACCCGGTTTAACCCTTTCCGGGATGAATCTGTTTTCCTAGCAGTCCATGGTACCCTCAGTACTCTTCTCACATGTTAGGCATTTTTCCATAATTTAGGCATTTAAAATTAATTTAGAATCTCTGGTGTGAGGTTTTATCACCTTGTACAATTAACCAAAACATCTCAGGCCTCTGAAGATTTTCTTCCTATACAATTTACAGTCTTGAAAACCTGAAGGGACATACCTATGAGTCAGAACTCAATGTACGGCAGTGAGCTTGGGTTAGAAAGTTAATTTTAGCTAACATTATGCAGAGTTTACACCAAAAGAAACTTTTCTTACTGTGCCCTTTATGCTTTTCTGGCCTAACGATTAAGGACTTGCACTACAAAAGTAGGCAGTTTGAATCACCAAGTTGCTCCATTGGATAAAAATGGGATTGATTCTGTCTCAAAGACAATGAGTTGGTTGTTTGATATACAGACTAACTTAAAATAATCCTATGAGTAACAAACCATTATTTCTATTCTACACTTGAGAAAGCTGAGAAACATAAGTTTGATTTTCCAACATCCTACAGCAAGTAAATATTGGAACTCTGATTCAAACCCAGGAAACTTGACCCCAAGGTGCAGGTGCTTAAGCAATATGGTTTTTGTGTTGTTTTATTTCTTTTGTTTTGTTTTTAAGTCTATTATTATTATTATTATTATTATTATTATTATTAATTTCAATGAACATCTACAGAGATTTTGGAATTCCATTTATTCATTGTTGCACTTTTCTCCCCGCACAAACCCCCACCCCCACCCCCAGTTCACTCCTCTCCTTGAAAAGCAAAAGCAATATGTTTTAATTGTTAAGAAATCTTCCATTGTATTGATCCCTCTCAGTTTTCTGAGACAAGAGAAAAGCTTTGCACAGAAATAAGTATAATAACATGTAAGTATAGTGTACACTGTGGCCTTAAGGATACATGTAGTTGTTGTTGATTATTACCTTCAAGTCAAGCACAACTTATAACAACCCTATCAACAAAAGGCCTGAAAGCCCCTCCACAACTGTCAAGATTTATCAAAGTTCATAGAGTTTCCAGACGCATGTGATTTCGAAAGTGGATGCCAATCCTGCTTCCAAACCTGTCATAGTATGTTATTGTTGTTATGTGCCATTGAGTCACCTGCGATGTATAGTGATTCATGTCTTCCTAAATTACTAAACCTTTTCAAAATTGCTCAAGTAAAAAAAATCACCTTGTCCACTGTCAGCCCTCTTGTCATTATAGCCCACAACAGTGCCTGATCACCACAAACCAATTCTGAAGGGCCAGCCTTGCTTCATATCTCCCAATAACACTCATGGCCTTCTCTGAAATTACATTTTTAAAAAACCCTCAAACTCATTGCTTCCAAGTCTGTTCTGACTCACATGTCCAAGATTGTAATTTGTAACAGGAAGCAAATACCCATCATTTGCCTGAGTTGGAGCTGGTGTACTCAAAGCAAAATAGAAGTGAGGCCCACAGACAGTAGTAGTGCCAAAAGTCAAACTACATTAGGGTGCCAAAGTTACAGCTCAATATATCCTTGTACTTATATCTTCTCTTTCCTCCTAGAGATGTTGATGTCCAAATACTCCCCAGTAAAATCTTACATGATAAGCTCTGTCCCAGAATCTGATTATGGAGAATCCTGACCTAAAATATGCTATGAGAGCAAAATTTGAGTAAGATAAAAGGACAGAGCACAAATTATCTAGCTTTCAAAGGAAATTACTTGGGCAACGGACAGAACTAGGGGACTAGTATGTGTTCCTTTCCGTAATTATAAACAAAAATATCTAATATGGCCTGTTTTCATCACAAAAAGTAATTATTAATGGACATCAAGTAATTCACAAACTCCTTAGAAGGTGAGTGAACCCATCTCTAAAACAGAAGCTCCAGAATCATGTCCATTCATGTGCATGGCACATCTACCTAAAACATCACATCGCTGTTTTAGCACTCTTCAGCTCTGGAACTGGACCCTAAAATACCTACCAATTCCCCTTCTTCCACCTTTCAAAACTTGGTGGCTTCACCATCACGCTTGTCAAAATGCTAACTCTCCCTGCATTCTCATTCTTTTTGATACAAATCTGAGTCCACTTTTTTGTTGATCACCTTACAGTCCAGCATGGCTCATGACACTAGAAACAAAAAGCCTGAGCCTTTCTATAACTATCTACATTTATCAAAGTTCATAGAGTTTCTGGAAGCATGTTGGTTAGGAAGTGGATGCCACTGCTTACGTAATATTGGTCATCTGTCTGTCTATACTGTAGAAGCAAGAAAGATACGCCCTTTGATAAAAGAAAGGATTCATAAAATACTACCATTATGTAAGAGAAGGTTAAAGAATTGTGTATGGTCAAAAATCAATGTCTACTATTAGACTACTTAAATCTTTATATAGCAAGGTGTCTGCCTAGACTTGGCTGGGTTTTATACAGTGTTTTATCACTTAGAATAAAAAATACATGGACAGTCTTCCTTCCCTACACAATAATTCACTCTTTTTGTTTCTTCTGTATACCAACAGAAAGTACATCAAATTAATTATATACTTTTTAAAAAATATTTTGCACTACCTCTTAATTCATTCTTCTTCGATTTTTATAACTATTATTCATCTTCAATTTGAAATACATTGTTGAATTCATATCATGTAATAACATAGATCAAAGGTAATTATCACATAAATTCTATTACTCTAGAAGTAACCATCCAAATGGTTTCTGCCTGTAGTTTAGAATTGTGTATGATGCTATCTATACCTTATTCATAAACACAACATAATAACTTGATTCATGAGATTAAGTCAATTATGTAGTTTTTCTAATTTAGATCACACAATAAGGAGACACATTGCATTGAGCAAGTCCACTGTCAGGTACCTCTCCAACATGCTGAAAACCAGTGATGTCAGATTGAAGACAAAAGTGAGCCTGATTGAGGCCATAGTCTTCTCAATCACCTGCATCAGAGAGCTGGACAGTGAATAGGGATAACAGATTTGATGACTTTGAGTTGTAGTATTGGGGAAGAAGGCTGAATATCCTATGGAATGTCAAAAGAACAAAAAGATATGTCTTGGGAAAAGTGCAGTTTGTTGGAGGCAATGATGGTGAAGCTTCATCTCTTATAGTTGTGGTGGTTGTTGCTATGTGCCATCGAGTCGCTTGCGACTCATAGCAACCCTATGTACAACAGCCCTAAACTCTGCTCTGTCCTGTGCCAATCGCACTGTCTCCGATGCATCCATTCTGATTATCCCAGTCACTGAATCTATCCACCTCATAGGGGGCCTTCCCCCCTTCCCCTCCTGCGCTGTCCCTCCACCCTTCCAAGCATGATGTCCCTCTCCAAGGACTGGTCCCTCCTTACAACATGTCCAAAATATGTCAGACTGAGCCTCAGAATCCTTGCCTCCAAGGAGCCACCTGGTTTGATGCTTTCCAGGGTGAATCTGTTTGTTTTCCTAGCAGTCCATGGTACCCTCAATACTCTTCTCCAGCACCACAGCTCAAAGGCATCAGTTCTCCTTTTATCCTTCCTAGTCATTTTCCAACTCTCTGATGTATAACAAGAGATAGCCAAGTATCAGATGTACCTTACTCTCCAGAGAGAGTACCATTGCTGAGGCTATTCCTTGGAAAGGGACATCATGCTTGGAAAGATGGATGGTCAGTGAAAAAGAAACGGATTCCCAAAGAGAGATTGACAGTGACTTCAGCAATAGGCTCTAGTGTGTCAGAGATGATGAAGATGGCCCAAGACAGGGCAGAGGTCAAATTGTCTGTTATAGGGTCACTGTGAGTCATATTCAACTTGATGGCACCTAACAACAACAAGAAAGACCATCTTAGGGAGCACACGTGGCCTTGTGTCAAGGAATTGCACTGCCAACTCAAAGACACAAGGTTCAAATTCACCAGCTGTTCCATAGGCAAAAGATAAGCAAACTCCTTCTGTGTGATTCACTGCCTCTAAAAACAACTAGGTCAGCTGTGAGTCAGTTTTGACTTAATGGTACATAACAACAACAAACATAGATAGGTGAAAAGAATATTTTGCATAACTATTATTAAGGTCAATTTACAATGCATCAATCTGACACTACTATTTTATAATTATAAAAAGGGCAAGGGCCACACAGGGCTGGCTATGTCAGACCTTTATCAGATTCACAAATGGGAAATGTTGCCATTCACAGCATCAATAACATAAAATCAGTTCAAATGAGGTCAGACATGTCCTCCACATTCCAGGTCTTCTTTCTATTTCTCTAAACACCAATCTTACTGCTTTGCTGAGTTCAAAATTGGATGGCATAGCTCACAGACCACATAGAACCATGTCAGGGAAGTAAAAAGGTTATAATCCAGTATAATAACAGAATACAGTCAGGACAGCTTCTGAAATGTGCACTCAGGCACCTCACCCTCCAGTTTTGTGGCTCTAAGTGTTCCCAAGCTCTCAGTTCTGCTAATGTTGGCTTTCTCTCCCTCTTCCAGTTGTCCAACAAAGTTCTCAGTACTGACAATATTGGCTACTCTCTCCCACAACGGTCTCATCTCATCTTATGTCAATTCTCCAGTTCAGAAGCCATAGTTGTTTCTGCTATCCCATGTCCCTGTGTTGGAGGAGGTCTCTCTTTTCTGACTAGGGGAAGAATTCCATCTTTTCTAATGGAGTATGATTCTATTCTCTGTAGCCAGAGCTGTTTAATTTATTGGAAACTAGCCAATCCTCTTCTGATTGTTGATACTGGCTAATTCATTCATGGAAGCCAATCCCTTTCTGTATAAGTCAACACACCTCACTTTCATAGTCCTGCCCCTCCACATAGTCAGCCATCCATGCTATAAAAGACACATTGAAAGATAAACTTCACATAATACAAGGCATCATTTTAGTCACATACATACACTCAAGTCACTTTTCTGAATATAGCACATATAAAATTACAAATAGCTATATTCTGTTACTGTTAATTAGGATTAAACAAATATATAGTATAATTTGGGAGGATATCCTCTCAGATGTAGGATCAGAAATAGAAGATATTTCATCTGGCAACAGTCAGCTTGCTGTTTGGCACAATTGGAGAGCTGTTGTCAGGTAAACAAACAGCTCAAAAAAAGCGTGAGGACCTGCGTTAATCAAAGTTTTTGGTTAGCAATCTGTCCCCATCAAGGAAAGATCACATATACAGTCATTTAATTTAAATATTCCTCTAATGACTTATTTTATTGAACTGTTGATTGTTGAAAGTTTCAATATATTAACATGATTTTGTAGGACGTCTTTATCATAAGATTTGTTTTAGATAGACTCTACTCAAAATCAAAATTATGTATGTTACAGTAAAATCTTTAATAGCTTTTTTTCTTAATAAGAATTAAAATAAAACAAGAAAATTGCCTGACTTCCCAAAATCCTAATCATAGAATAATTTTAGTAAAATAGTTATCTGAGCTCAAGAGACAAAATCTCCATGGCTGTCTTCTAAGTTTGAACTTCTCCTTAGATGTGATTATTAAAACTATCTCTATTAATTAATATATTAAATGTATTCATATTAATTAATATTATTACTTTCATAATTAACAAATAAAATTAATTAACATTATTAGTATTAATATATTAATTTTTAAATTCGCATCTGTTCATTTTATTTATCCTGGTAATTATGTATCTAAAAATTATAAGGAATATTTTCTCCAACTAGGTTGTTGTTAATTGCTGTTGAGTCGAGCACTACGCATAGCCTCCTGATGAACAAAAGGCTTGAAAAACCCCTCTACAACTATGGCCATTTATCAGAGTTCTTAGAGTTCCAAGAGGCGTGTTATTTAAGAAGTGGATGCCACTCCTGCTTCCAAACCTCTCATAGAATGTTACTGGTTGAGTCACCTGCAATGCATAGTGACTCTATGTATAGCAGCTTTGAACTTTTCCCTGTCCTGAGCCAGTCTCATTAATCATGACAAACCAACCCCCATTGCCCCAGTTACAGTATCAATCCATCTCATCTGGGGTCTCTCTCTCCTGCACTGTCCATCCATCCTTCCAAGTATGATGTCCTTCTCCAAGGACTGATTTCTCCTGGCCATGTGCCCAGAGTAAGTGAGGCAGAGCTTCAAAATCCTACCCTCCAAGGAGAGACTTGATTTTACTCTCTCCAAGACAGACCTATTTGTTTTCTTGGCAGTCTATGGTGTATATTCGAGACTCTTCTCCAGCACCGCAACTCAAAGGCATTGATCCTTCTTCTGTCATCCTTAGTCATTGTCCAACTTTCTGAACCATAATAAGTAATTGAGAAAATCACGGCCTGGATTAGGTGCATCTTTGTATCTAGACTAACATTTTTGCTTTTCAGCACACTGGAAAGGGCCATGACAGCAGATTTTCCCAATGCAATTCATCTTTTGATTTCCTGACTGCTGGTATTAAGAGTGTTATTTGTAAATCTGAGGTAGCTGTAATTGCTATCAACCTCAATCTCTTCTCCATCTATTATATTGCTGCAAATTGGCCTGGTGGTATTGTTTCCTTGATGTTGAGCTTCATCCATATTGAAGACTATACAGTCACTGACCTTTTGCAACAAGTGCTCCATGTCCCTCAGTTTCAGCAAGCAAGGTTGTGTCATCTGCATATCGTATGTTGTTAATGAGTCTCCCTCCATCTTGAAACCACACTTTTACTCATAAAGCCCTGCTTCCTGAATGATCTGTTCTGCATACAGAGCGAAAAGGTATGGGAACAGGATGCATCCCTGATGCACTCCTTTCTTGATTTTGAACCATGCATTGTTTCCTTGCTCTGTACCAAGAACTTCTTCTTGGTCCAACGATAGCTTTCTCATAAGCATAATCAAGTGTTCTGAGATCCCCATTATCTTCAAGGTTAGCCACAATTTATTGTGATCTACACAGTCAAAAGCCTTTGCATAGTGAGTGAAACACAGACATTCTTCTGGTACTCTCTGCCTTCTGCCAAGATCTATCTGATGTTGGCAATAATGTCCCTAGTGCTAAAACATCTTCTAAACCCAGCCTGTATTTCTGGTAGTTCTCTGTCAATGTACTTGTTCAAATCTTTTTCTGGATAATCTTTAGCAGGATTTGCTAGTGTGTTTCCACACTATGTCAGGTCATCTTTTTTTGAAATGGGAATAAATATGGATCTCTTCTAATCAGTTGGCCAAGTAGTTGTCCAACTAACTATGAAATTCAAAACAATCACTTTATTTTACAGGATAATAAGGAAGAAAATACATAGCTGTTGAGCTAGCTATATAAAAAATAGATTAATTAAAAACAAATTATTCTAAACAAGCTTGAAAGCAGGAGTGACATCCATCTCAGAAATAGCTTGCCTCTGGAAACTCTATGAACTTGGAGATACAATGAAAGTTACACAAGTGTTCAGGTCTTTTGTTCATAGGGTCACTATGAGTTGTCTATGACTCGATGGCACATAACAATAACAACACAATAGAGAGAACTCTGTTGGCCCAATGGATAGAAAGTTATGCTATCAAGCCAAAGGTGGGTGATTTTCATCTGTAGCCCTTAGGCCTGGTTTTAATTGTTTTTGGTCAAACATTCTTCTAAGTGGTATAGCACTGATCTGTCCATTTGCTATACAGAGGTAACGCGTGGTTGCTTTGAAGCTGAACACTGTGACCCTGATGTGTCAAATGCAATAATGGTTACCCATGGTAGACAGTGTTTGGTGGAGCTCCCCAATTAAAATAAGCTTGAAAGCAGAAGTGGCATCCACTTCTGAAATAGCTCGCTTCTGGAAACTATATGAACTTGGAGAGACGATGAAAGTTATACAAGTGTTCAAGTCTTATATTTATAAGGTATGAGTCATCTATGACTTGACGGCACTTAACAACAACAATCACTTTAGGAAAATGATTTTGGAAGAAAGACAAGTTTGACAGCTTTACCTTTGAGTTAATTGTTTTGATTATATTCCCAGAAACATGACTTCACTATTTTCCCCTGTCCTTTTTGAGAAATTCTTCACTATCATCTTACCCAGATGGAAAGTAGTGTAAAATAAACTAGAATATAATGAAATACTCTCTTCCTATCATTGTAATAAGTGTATAAGTATACTTGAAGTCAGGGATATTTCATTTTTAATTTATTCTAACATCACTGAACACTTGAAATTTGCAAACAAATAGATACATTGAAAACTCTCAAAGTTTACTAGAAATAGGGCTAGACAGCAACAAGATCAGATGACAGTAAATATTAACCACAATACAGTGTCACCATGTTAACTGAGGGTGTTGGAAGGGGAAAATATGCATTGCCTTATTTGAGCATGATGCTTAAGCCAAAAAAAAAAAAGTATCTTAATTGTTAGGTTCCAACTTGCTGATACACAACAACAATTGTTAGTTAACAACATTCAGAACAGTTCTTAAATTCTGTGTTTCCTAGTTGAATAAATTAGGAAAAGTTGTATTTCCTTAACTTCCTCTCCTCTTTAGTAAAATGAGGCAAATGATAATCTCTGCCTCATATTTAGATTTTCATAGGGCATCACGGAGTCAGCTGAAACATAGGCAAATAAAGTTTATTGAGAAATAGAGATGGTCTGGACAGAGGAGATGAAAAGTGTGACAGTGTGGGAAAGGCAGTCCCATTAGACTAGGGAAAAGGATATATTCTTCTACTATTGGAACCGGACAAAACATTACCAAATTCATTGGTGCCTGAAAGACCAAGAAGGGTGTCAGAAGTGGAATATCTAGAAATGAGAATTTGACAGCAATAGGTGATAACTAACAAGTGGGATTATACGATTGGCCCAAGATTTGTACTGTCCAACAGGCTTTCAGGAGATAGAAGAATTGATGCCTTTGAGTTGTGGTGTTAAAGAAGATATTGAATATCCCATAGGATGATAATAGAATGAAGATATGTCTTTGAAAAAGTGCAGCCAGAGTGCTCCTTGGAGGCAATGATGGTGAAGCTTCATCTCACATACTCTGCGCATGCTTGTAGGAGAGGTTATTTCTTGGAAGGGTATGTCATGCTTGAAAAGGTGGAGGGTCAGTAAAAGAAAGGAAGACCATCAGGGAGAGAGATTGACACAGTGACTGTAGCAATGGTCTCAAGTGTGTGATACATGATAAGGATAGTAATAGACAGGACAAGGTTCAGATTTGTTGTTCATAGGGTCACTATGAATCATACTTGACTCGCTGACACCTAACAACTAGTAAAATAGGGTGGTCTAATGGGAAAGGAGTTATTTTGTCAGCGCAAAAGCAGGTAGTTAAAATTCACCTGCTGCTCTGTGAGGAAAAAAGATGGACAATCTCCTCTTATATCATCTGAAGCTGCTAAAAACTCTCTGAAAGGTTAGCTCTTAGTTGATCTGACTCAATGGCAAGTAATGAGATTAGTAACATAAGGAGTGCTGGTGGCTTAATTTATAGAAAGTTATACTGTTAACTCAATGGCCAAGCCTCTGGTTGTTACAATCCATCAGTGGTTCTAGTGGGAAAGGATGGGCAATCTTCTCCTTTAAGATAAAAAGGGTCAAAAACTTAATGGAGGGTTAGATTTCAGATGACAGATCTTGAGATTTTTTATTAGTAAAATTGTTTCCTCAGTCATATATGTTTTTAGAGGTTCACTGCGAAGAGCTGATGATAATGCTGTCTGACAAGAATCTTCTGGCACAAGTTATCACATCCGCATGTGGGGAGTAGATTACAATACCTGCAAGACCTCAGGAATGTAGTCCTTTGGGTTTATGGCCAAACATCAATAAGGTTAAAGGGACTGTTATTTGGAAAGACAGCTTTTAAAATTCCAGACTAACTTTAGGACTATAAATGGAAGTTAGGCTCCACTTTCCTTCTGCTCCATTTGCACACAGCAATTGCTTTTGATGTTAAATTCTCATGCAAAATGTTGGGATTAAATATCCTTCAGTAGAGAAAGATAACATCTGCCTTTTCTGAAACAAGTTTTAGTTCACCTTAATGGTGACTTATTGCAAAGACAATCAAAATGACGATTCAAAGTCAAAGAATGATGGGCCATTTAAATTAACTTAAATATTTATGTAACAAACCTTGACAGACATTACCTCTTTAAGAATGGTGTCTAAGTTTTCAAGCTCACCTCATTTCAT
The DNA here is from genome assembly GCF_000299155.1 of Elephantulus edwardii. Classification (NCBI taxonomy): domain Eukaryota; kingdom Metazoa; phylum Chordata; class Mammalia; order Macroscelidea; family Macroscelididae; genus Elephantulus; species Elephantulus edwardii. The sequence goes on along the minus strand of NW_006399751.1, from coordinate 17,517,122 downwards.
CCACTCTGCCCAGCCAATATCTAAATGTCCAAATTGTATTCACCAAACCCAGGTCTACATGCTATAAGACCAAGGGAGGCTTTACCCTCTGTATTTTTTTTTAATGAAGGCCGCTCTTTGCACCTTGAGGACTTCTTGAAAACAAAAATGAGAATGTTTCAATTTATAAACTGGGCATGTTGCTAGGAGAAGTTATGCCTTGGAGAGGGAGATGATAGATAGATAGATAGATAGATAGATAGATAGATAGATAGATAGATAGATAGATAAATTATACTTGGAAAGAAGGAAAGAAGGCAAAAAAGGTTAAGGAAGATCCTCCACCAGGTGGATTGACAAAGTGACTGAAGCAATGGGCTGAAGTGTATCAGAGATTGTGAGAATGATACAGGATAGAACACAATTCAGATCTGCTCATAGAGCTGAGAGGTATCATACTCAATGACATCTAACAACAACTAGCATGTAATAAAACAACGACACAATTGGTGTTATCTCAAGTACAGATGCATACTGCATTCATCTCTGCCATTGTCCTCATTTCTAGTTTCCCTCCCAGAATTTTCCTCCCTGCTCCCATGTCTATTTATGTACTTAAGTAAATGACAACATGTCAAATTGAATTCATAGGGACCCTCCATCAGGTCTAAGACTATAAATCTTTACAGGAAGAAACTGTCCATCTTTCCCCCAGGGAACAGCAGGTGAGTTCAAACTTCTGACACTGCAGTTAGCAACAGGGTTCCTTTTTATAAGATTTTTTTTTAATTGTCCTTGGTGCATTAACTTATTAACCAAAAGATTATTAATCCTGAATGAACTTCCATATTGAAAAAGCATGAGAATAAAGAATATATCTTTGAATAGACCTCCAAGAGCCTAAAATAAATGGATGTCAGAAAAATGAGACTAAGACAACATGCAGAGAAAAAGGCATTAGCTGAATTAGTCTAAAGGATGTATCCAGGCTAAGTATACAGGTGAAGAAGTAAAACCTCTGCCTTTCACAAAGGTCTTAACCAGAAATAGCAAAATGCAAAATGGAATTCACTTTTGGGAAATAATAAAATCATTTGATTCAATAAATCTTAGCTTCCCAAGTTAGTTAAAGTCTCTTCAAATGACTTTTTTAAAGTGCCTGGTAGGTGTTGCTATTTCTTTAAAAACTTCATTTGTGTGTATGATATTGAACTGTGTCCAACCTGATAATGATGTGCATATACTTTGCACCTCTCTTAGGGAATCGGGTAGCTTAGTGGTAAGAATTTGCGCTGCCAACCCAAAGACATGTGGTTCAGATCTGTAGCTCATCCACGGAGAAATTTCCTCTGGTGCAGTTTGCTGCCTCTGAAAGGCACCCGGAGCATCTGCTGTGAGTCAGTTCTGACTCAGTGTGAACAAGTCAACAATTCAGCATAGTGATAGGGATCCGTTATAGAAAAGATAATACTTCTTTAAATGCAGTTTCTTGGTTACACCATTACATAGACTATAGGGAGCTGGGCTACTAACCCAAAGGTGATGCCTCCCCAGCAGTTTGAATTCACTTTATGCTCCAGGAAAGAATGGTGGGCAATCACCTTCATGACTTACAGACTGTGAAAACCTGTTGGTAGGTCAGCTTCCAACTTGAGAACAGTGGGATGATTGGGAAGTTGTGCTGCTTGAAAACAAACACACAACATACCTTGAGGATACTGAACTTATCGTGCCGGGGGCTGGCAGAGGCAGTTGCACGTTGTAACTGCTAGAATGATCTTATAAATGGAACAAATAAGCATCATTTACAGACAAGGCCTCATAATGAGAACCAGAGAAAGAAGAGACTCAGGAACTGTAAGTGAGACAATTAGAAATCAGTTAAGAATAATTGTTGCACTCACAATTCTGAGCATTTTACAAGTTAGATACTGTTCAAAGTACTTCAGATACATTAACTCCATTAATTGTAATAAGAACTCTTGATAGTGATACTATCATCATCCAATTTTAAATATAATTCAGAGAGAGTTTAAGCAAACTGTCCAATGTCAGAATTCTTTGTATTTTTATATAATATAAATATGATCTCTATTTCTTTTAAATCTCAACGGTAGACTTTATTGACAGAAAATAATTGACACAGACACAATTTACTTACTGGGAGCCTATAGACAAATGTGAGCACAGTAACTTAAACCTCAGCTCATTGCCGTGAAATTGGAACGGGTTCATAACTCACCCGCCAGTGCGTTTTCAGAGGCTGAAAATAACAGGAGAAGAAAACCCATCTTTTCCCTGTAGAGCATCTGACAGATTCAAAACAGGTGCTTTTAAGTGGCAGTGCAACACCTTGCCCACTAGGCCACCAGAACTCCCTCCCTATAGGAAATACACAAAGATACACTATCAAGAGTTTTCAAGAAAATCGTGTTTGAACAATTAGTGCCCCAAAATGAAGTGTTAAAGCTCATTACTCATTGCTGTCGAGTTGAACTGACTCATATCTGGTTCTCCATTTGGTTTCAAGGCTGTAAATTGCATGAGAAGAGATTGCCCTCATCTATCCCATGGAGCCACAGGTGGGTTCAAAGCACCAGAGAGGTGTGACCTTTGGATTAATGGACAACTTTCTGCAGACTCCATCACCATGTCGCTGTTAAGTGCGGTCGAGTCATAGACGACTCATAGTGACCCTATGAACAGAAGACCTGAATACTTGTATGACTTTCTTCATTTCTCTAAGTTCACAGAGTTTCTGGAGGCAAGCTATTTCAGAAGTAGATGCCACTCCTGTTTCCAAGCTTGTTTTAATCGAGGAGCTCCACCAAACACTGTTCACCATGGGTAACCATTATCACATGTGACATATTGTCACAGTGTTAAGCATCACAGCAACCATGAGTTACCTCTGTACAGCAAATGGACAGACCAGTGCTATACCACTTAGAAGAATGTTTGACCAAAACAATTAAAACCAAGCCTGAGGGCCACAGATTAAATCACCGACCTCTGGCTTGGTAGCATTACTTTCCATCCACTAGGCCAATAGAGCTCTCTCTAAGACTCACAGCAATTCTACGAACACTAGCTCTAACCCTTGTCCCATCCTAGGCCATCCCCACAATTCAAGACACACTTGAGCCCATTGCTACAGTAACCATATCAATCCATCATGTTGAAAATCTACTTTTCTTCTCTGACCTTCCGGGTCTCTCACCACCACCACCACCACCACCACCACCACCACCACCACCACCACCATAGCTTCCTAAAATTCTCCTAGGAAACAGAAAGATGAAGATAAAATAAGTAAGTAAGAGTAATATCTTAGCCTAACCTCAGTTTGTGTCCATTTATTCCTGTACCATTTCACGAGCACCCCTGCTTACTCAAGGAGAGCACAGTTGGCTCTGCAGTAGAATCCTCGCCTCCCATGTAGGAGACCCAGGTTCAATTCTTAGCTAAAGAATCTCGTGCACCCTTCACCACCTGGCATAGGACACTAATGTGTTGATATGAAGCTGAATACGTGTCACTGACACTTCCAGACTAGGAAGAAAAAAGTCTAGTGACCTACTTCTAAAAACAGTCCGTGGAAACTTTGCATGGTTCCCAAGTAATCTATCATAGAAATGATACAAGATCAGGCAGCATTCTGTTCCATTGTCCACCATGAATCAGAGACCTACTTAAATCCTGAGAGTATAACATCATCTCTCTTAAGAATATCTTGGTTGAAAAAAATTAAAAATAAAAAAAAATAATATCTTGGTTGAATAAGTCATTAAATTACCCCTCAGTGGAGAGGCGGCGAAGGAAAGGAAGACCTTTGGTTAGATGGATTGATTCTGTGACTGGAGCAGTGGGAATAAGTGCGTTTGAGATGGCTAGGTTGGCACAGGATAGACCAGCATTTAGAGCTCTTGTAACATAGGGTCGCTATGAGTCGCAAGCGACTCGATGGCACATAACAACAACAACAACCCCTCAAAAAAATATCCTTCTGAAAGCTCTTGCCCCATTCCTCAGTTATATTTACATATGATGAAAATTCAGTCATTGAGTTGATTCTGACCCATAGTGACCTACGGGATGCTAGAAGTGCCCCACCAATCTTGTGAGGCTGCAAGTTTTCACACAAGTAGACTACATCATCTTTCTCCTGCGGAGTTTGAACCACTCTTTTTTTTTAACCACTCACGTTTTAATTAGCAGCTCTATACTGAACGCACTGTGACATCAGGACACCTCTCTGTGCATATAAAGGAGATGAAGTAAATTGCATGTTGAGAATTAAAACATGCAGGAGGCCCCTTCATCTGGCTCGGGTACTCCTCATAAGCCTGGAGATTGTACATACACAGCATGATTCTCCAAACCAGAGAGCAAGTACAGAACATCCACACATGAGTCTACTTCTCAGCTCATCCACTTGGGCTTTCTACATAACAAAGATAAGACATTTCTGTATTTGAGAGTAATACCAGAGAACAAAGATTACTTACTCAGACATCCTACCATTCCAGCTGAGAGACTAGTTGATCAATTGTAAGATCTATCTTCCAATAGTAGTTATGTTATTTTGTCAATTTTCTTCTTAATATAGTTTTCTCCAAAAGTGTTTACAAACACTACCCCTTGAGGGAAAAAATAAATTAAAAAAGCAAAACATTTTTGATTTGTGCACAAGGGCACATACATACTCCAAGATGTAAGTGTTAACCAAGTGGAATAGTTACCAAAGTAAGGTTTAGTCCTACAAATTCTTATTTAAGCCCGATGATGGACATTTAGTTGTTGGAAGGTGCTATTAAGTTAATTTCAACTCATAACAACCACGTCTGTAAAGAGTAGAAACCAGAGGAGTTTCAAGGCTGTGACTACAGAAGCAGATCACCAGGCCTGTCTAGAAAGGTACTTCTGGAAGAGTTTTAACCACCAACCTTTCAGTTAGTAGTCTAGTACTTAACTAATTGTGCCACCCAGAGATGTAGTGTGGGCAATGATAAACCGCAAAGATCCAGCCCTGCAAGATCCAGATCCTACCTGGTAGAAGTTTAAAAGTTAAGGCAAGTGACACATTGACTAAGTTCTTACTAAAATACACAAAGAAATTCAATATAGATTAATTATGTATGTGTGTGTATATATACATATACACACACATACACACAAGTATGTGTTTTAAAGGGTGACTAAAGGAAGAGGAAGCATACTATATTAGCAGTTATATGTCTCCTTCTGAATATACGTATTTGCAGGTGAATTCATTTCACTGATGCAATAACTGAATTGTGGACAATACTCAGACACCAAAATAAATAAGCAATTTAAAATGCTTTCCTGGAGCATATGCACTTAATGTATTATTTTGATGTTGTCAGCTTCAATTGTAAACATCTTAATTGGAATTGTTGCATATCTCAGTGTTCTTTTGTAAAAATGCCATAGAGTTTAATGTTCTAAACAAATGCAGACAAAGGCAAAGAGGCTTTGAAAAGGGGAAAATGAAAATTACATTAATACAAGTAGTTGATTTTGAGGGAGTATATATGTTAAAAAATATTCTAATAAAAGTTTACAAATTATACTGGTTTTTTATTTCATCATTCACAAACATTACATTTTATATATTGCAACTCCAATTTCACTCTCATCCCTGCACTTTTATTTGTGATATGAGTAAAAGTTTACACATTATAATGGTTTTTCATTCATTCATGCACATTTTATTCCATAACACGATTACAATATTCAGTGTGATAGTCTACTCATTATATATTTTCTTTCCCTTCATCTGTATTGATAAATATTCATTATCCATTTATTAATTTTCTATTTTCCCCTTTCCCTCTATTGTAACCATTCTAATATGATTCTCTCTGTGTGTAAACATTTCTTCAGCTTTTTATAACAGTGGTCTTATTACATAATATTTAGGGAACTCTGGTGACTGACCTAGTGGTAAGGAGATTTATTGCCAACCCAGAGGTTTGCAGTTCAAGTTCACCAGCTGATTCAGGAGGCATATGGGAAATCTTGTTTTGTGTGGTTTATGTTGTTGTTGTTGTTATGTGCCATCGAGTCGTTTCCGACTCATAGCGACCCTATGCACAACAGCTCTAAACCCTGCTCTATCCTGCGCCAACCGCACCGCCTCTGACACACCCATCCCGATTACCCCAGTCACCGAATCAATCCATCTCATAGAGGGTCTTCCCCTCCTGCGCTGTCCCTCCACCCTCCCAAGCATGATGTCCCTCTCCAAGGATCCGTCCCTCCTGGCAACATGTCCAAAGTATGTCAGATGAAGCCTCAGAATCCTTGCCTCCAAGGAGTAGCTTGGTTTAATCCTCTCCAAGATGAATCTGTTTGTTTTCCTGGCAGTCCATGGTACATTCAGTACCCTTCTCCAGCACCACAGCTCAAAAGCATCCACTCTCCTTCTGTCCCCCCTAGTCATCGTCCAACTCTCTGATGCATAACAAGCGATTGCAAATACCATGACCTGTATCAGGCGCACTTAGTCTCCAGAGAGACACTGTTGCTCCTAAGTACCTTTGAGAGGTCCCTAACAGCAGACTTTCCCATCACGATACGCTTTTTGATTTCCTGACTGCTGGTACCAAGAGTGTTGACTGTGGAGCCGAGCAAAGTGAAGCTGTGAACACTCTCAATCTCTTCGTCATCCATCCTGACGCTGCCAATTGGTCCAGTGACGAGAATCTTTGTCTTCTTGACGTTGAGCCTCAGTCCATACTGAAGGCTGCAGTCCTTGACCCTTTGCAGCAAGTGCATGAGGTCCTCCTCAGTTTCAGCAAGCAAGGTTGTGTCATCTGCATAACGGAGATTGTTAATAGATCTTCCACCAATCCTGATGCCACATTTCTCCTCATAGAGCCCAGCCTCTCGAATAATCTGCTCTGCATACATGTTGAAAAGGTATGGAGACAGGATGCATCCCTGGCGTACACCCTTCCCTATTTTGAACCATGCAGTGTTACCCTGCTCTGTTCTGACTACTGCCTCTTGGTCCAAGTATAGGTTTTGTATTAGCACAATTAAATGTTCTGGGATTCCCATTCTTCTCAGAGTCAGCCACAGTTTGTTATGATCCACACAGTCAAATGCCTTTGCATAATCAATGAAACACAGATAGACATTCTTCTGGTATTCTCTGCTTTCAGCCAAGATCCATCTAACATCAGCACCGATATCCCTAGTACCACGACCCCTTCTAAACCCAGCCTGGACTTCCGGCAGTTCTCTGCTGATGTGCTGTTCTAATCGTTTTTGGATGATCTTCAGCAGAATCTTGCTTGTGTGAGATTTATAGGCACTGGAAATCCACTAAAAGATCAGTTATGGGGTAGGTTGAAACTCAACAACATAGAACAACAATATACAGTATTTGTCTGTTTCTGACTTATATATTTCATTTTTTTAAAACTCAATTTTTAGCAGCTGATGAATCTGGAATCACAGAAACCATGGAAGCTTTTGATATAAACTATCAGATCAAGGGCTAGACAATGGGAGATAGGTGATGAAGGGAGTGGGTAGAAGTGGAGGGGTATCTTGATGGATGGTGGAGCAAAGAAATAAGTAGGTCAGGGCACTTGAGTCAAGGGCAGGGACAACACCGAAACTAATGGTTACATCCACAATAAGGGATATATTTTCACTTTTTCTGTAAAATGTTTATCTGTTGGATACTTCTCTAGATCTGAACATTCAGATTGACACACACTAGGAAGAAGGATTGGCCATCCACTTCCATAATAGGCCTCTGAAAACCCTATGTACAACAGAACACACATAGAATGACAGAAAGGGCAACTGAATATGGAAATACAAAGGAAGATGAACAGTTGTAAGCAGACACTAGTAATTGGAACATGGAATGTGAGAATCATGAATGTGGGAAAATTAGATATTGTTAAGGAGGAAATGGAATGCATAAATATTAACATACTAGACATTGGTGAGATGAAATGGACTAGCATGGGGAATTTTGAAACAGTTGATCATATGATATACTACTCTGGAGATGAAAAGGTGAGGAAAAATGGGGTTGCTTTCATAGTTACAAAAGCCATTTTTAGATCCGTCTTGAAGTATAACACTATGATTGACAGGATAATATCCATATGTATACAAGGAAGTCCAGTAAATAATATTATCATTCAGATATATGCACCAACAACCAGAGCAAAAGAAAAGGAAATAGAAGATTTCTACCAATTTTTACAGTCGGAGATCGATCGAACATGCAGTCAAGATGCATTGATAATAATGGGTGACTGGAATGCAAAAGTTGGAAACAGAGAAGAAGAATTAGGAGTTGGAAAACTTGGACTCAGAGACAGAAATGGAGCTGGAGATAGAATGATTGAATTTTGCACAAACATTGACTTATTCATAGCAAACACATTTTTTTAAGTGACATAAACCCAGGTTATATACACGGATCTCACTTGATGGTATGCATAGGAATCAGATCAATTATATCTGTGGAAGGAACCGCTGGAGAAGCTCAGTATCAGCTGTGAAAATTAGGCCAGAAGCTAATTGTGGAACAGACCACCAACTACTCAAATGCAAGTTCAAGCTGAAGCTGAGGAAAATAAAACCGAATCCACGAGAACCAAACTATAAACTTTGAGTCTATCTCACCTGAATTTCAGAACCATCTCAAGAACAGGTTTGAGGCCATGAACATGAATGAGCAAAGACCAGATGAGTTGTGGGAGGATATCAAGGGTATCATCCAGGAAAAGTGCAAACGTTCATTACAAAGACAGAAGAGGAAGAAAAGACCTAAATGGATGTGAGAAGAAAGTCTGAATATTGCACTGGATCACAGAGAAGCCAAAGCACAAGGAAGAATTCAAGATACTAAAGAGCTGAACAGAAGATTTCAAAAGGCACAGCGGGATGACAAAATCAAATATTACAATGAAATGTTCAAGGAGTTGGAGTCAGTAAACCAAAAGGGTCGAACTCACTCAGCATTTCTTAAGCTCAAGGAACTGAAGAACAAATTCAAACTTTGACTTGCCATAATCAAGGATGCTTTAGGCAGAATATTAAATGATCCAGGAGGTATCAAAAGAAGATGGAAAGAATATACTGAGTCATTGTATTGAAAGGAATTAGCAGACACAGAAGAATTTAATGAAATCACATATAAGCAAGAGCCTATGGTGATGAAGGAAGACGTTCAAGCTGCTTTGAAAGAAACAGCAAAAAATAAGGTCCCAGGAATATATGGTATACCAATTGACATATCTCAGCTAACAGATGCTGCCCTGGATGTGCTCACCAAGTTGTGCCAAGGAATCTAGAGAACAACTACTTGGCCCACTGACTGGAAGAGATCTATATTTGTTCCCATTCCAAAGAAAGGTGACCCAACAGAGTGTGGAAACTATAGAACAATATCATTGATTTCACATGCAAGAAAGATTCTGCCGAAGATTATCCAAAAATACCGGAACAGCACATCAGCAAAGAACTGCCAGAAGTCCAGACTGGGTTTAGAAGGGGTTGTGATACTAGGGATATTGTAGCTAATGTTAGATGAATATTGCCTGAAAGCAGGGAGTATCAGAGGAATGTGTATCTGTGCTTCATTGATTATGCAAAGGCATTTGACTGTGTGGACCATGACGAACTGTGGCTGACTCTGAGAAGAATGGGAATCCCAGAACACTTGATTGTGCTAATGCGAAACTTATACTTGAACCAAGGGTCAGTCGTCAGAGCAGAGCAAGGAAACACCGCATGGTTCAAAATTGGGAAGGGCGTAAGCCAGGGATGCATCCTATCCCCATATCTCTTCAACCTGTATGCAGAACAGATCATCCGGGAGGCTGGGCTCTATGAGGAGAAATGTGGCATCGGGATTGGTGGAAGATCTATCAACAATCTGCATTATGCAGATGACATAACCCTGCTTGCTGAAACTGAGGAGGACCTGAAGCGCTTGCTGCTGAGGGTCAGAGACTGCAGCCTTCAATATGGATTGAGGCTCAATGTCAAGAAGACAAAGATTCTCACCACAGGGCCAATTGGCAGCATCAGGATGGATGGTGAAGAGATTGAGGTTGTTCACAGCTTTAGTCGGCTTGGCTCCACAATCACCCTTGGCACCAGCAGCCAGGAAATTAAAAGATGTATTGCTATGGGAAAATCTGCTGTTAGGGACCTCTTTAAAATACTCAACAGCAATGATGTGTCTCTGGAGAGTAAGGTGCAGCTGGTATAGGCCATGGTCTTTGCAATCACTTGTTATGCGTCGGAGAGCTGGACAATGACCAGGGAGCATAGAAGGAGAATTGATGCTTTTGAGCTTTGGTGTTGGAGAAGAATGCTGAGAGTGCCATGGACTGCTAAGAAAACAATCAGATTCATCCTGGACAGGGTTAAACTGGGTTGCTCCTTGGAGGCAAGGATTCTGAAGCTTCGTCTGACATACTTTGGTCATGTTGTAAGGAGAGACTGGTCCTTGGAGAGGGACGTCATGCTTGGGAGGGTGGAGGGCAGGCGCAGGAGGGGAAGGCCCTCTGGGAGGTGGATTGATTCGGTGACTGGGGCAATTGGGATGAGTGTGTCAGAGACAATGAGATTGGCACAGGACAGAGCAGAGTTTAGAGCTGTTGTACATAGGGTCACTATGGGTAGCAATCAACTCGACAGCAGATAACAACAACAACATATTATTATTATTATTATCATTTCTTATGTCATTTATGTTCTTTTTACCATTTCTTTCACCATAATACTCTCTAGGTTCATCTAAGGTATATAATGTGTCACAGCTTCACTGTTTTTCAATGTTTTATCGTACTTCAAAGTGTGACTGTTTCAAAGTTCCTCTATCCATTCCTTCATTGATGGGCACTTGGACTGTTTCCAAATCCCATCTATTGTGAATAGGGCTACAATATAAATGGATGTCCTCACTTACGTGCACATTTATCACTTATTGCTTAGGATCTGTACTTAGCAGTGAAACAGCAAAATCACAAGGTATTTGTACTTTCAACTTTCTAAGGAAATGCCATATTGGTCTTCACAGTGATTACATTTCACATTTCCACCAAGAGTGTGTGAGATTCTAATCTCTCCACATGCTCACGAGCATTTGTTGTTCACCGACTTTGCTTTTGCTGCCTGGTAAGGCTGGATCTCTTAGTGATTTTGATTTGTCTATCTCTAACTGCTGCTGAGCTTGAGAATTTTTTCTGTGTGTTTGTTGGTCACCTGATGTCTTCTTTGTTGAGGAGTTGGGGTTTTTTCTATCTTGTGGCCATTTAGTAAGTGGATTGGTTGTCTTGTTGAGGTATTGAAGACTTCAATAAATTTCTATAGATATGCACTCTGCCAAGTATATTTCCTGGTCTGTGGGTTCTCTTTTTACTTTTTTGTAGACTTTTTTTAAGGCACATGAGGCTTTCCTTTTCTGAAGGTCTCATTCTTCTGGCTCACTTTCTTTGGGTTATGTTATTTTGACTATCTTTGATAGTCTATTTATGATATGTGTTAAAGCTCTTAACAGTGCTCCTAGTTTTCCCTCATGATCTTTAGTTTTAGATTTTATTTCTAAATCCTTGGTCCACATTAATCTACTTATTGCATATGGTAAGAGATACAGATCTTATTGCAGTTTTCTGTGCAGATTTTTTTATTTCATCAGTAGCATTTGTTAAAGAATCTGTTGTTTCCCCATTTAATGTAGTCCCTTTTCAAATTATCCATTGAGGATAGATAGAAGGACCTACTTCTGGGCTTTCTGTTTTTCCATTGATACCTGTCTTTGCTCCAGTATTACATGGTTTTGATTATGGTGGCCTTGGTGGCCTACTCCATATGCGTGGATAACTCAGAGGCCACACCTCTGAGGTAGTTTGAATCCTCTAGTGGTTTCAGGGAATCTCCCATGTGATTTAAACCTTCCAAAAACTAGCTGTAATGGGTTGGTTCTAATTTGATGACAATGTGTGTAGGATTGTAGACAGAATGTGTAAAGCCTCAAGCTTTGACACTATATTTCTTACTGTAATGTACAAGAGTGTCTCATGATTCCTATGGTACTAGACTCCCCCATGGTTTCTAGACACTAAATTTCTTACCATAGTGTATAAGACTTTCTCATGATTCATACCGTACTAGACTCCCCCTTGGTTTCAAGCCTTATCATGCCCCCTTGTCACCTTCACCACCTCACAAAACCTAAGCTTTCTTTGTCTTCTGACCCTGTCTATGTCTGTAAACAATTATGCAAAATACAACCCATAATTCATTTGAACAGAAGGAATTCTTCCTTCACCTCTTTATCCTTTAACAGAGTTCACTGCTGAGTATGCAAAAGCTACTTTGAGAAATATTTGCAGACTAAAAATTTTTGCTTTCACTTAAAATATAAGATTTCACCATCTTGATATAATAAAAAAAAATCTGAAAGATATTCCAAACCCCAGGCCTAAATTCCTAACAAACGCCTAGAAGCTACAGTTAACATTTTGTACTAGAAAAACCAAAACATTTATCATTGTTTTTTTTTATTATATCATTTGTGGTTGTTATGAACCATAGAGTTAAAGCCAACCCATAGCTTACCCTTCAGCAGATTTTCAGAGGCAGTTAATCAATCACATGGGAGGACATTGTCCATCCTTCTCCCAAGGAACAATGATGGCCTTGAATCGCGTAACTTCAGGATTACGGTACAGCTTCCCTTAGATCATTTAGAAGGATTTTTAACTTTTTTTAAAAAATTATGTACTTTCAAAGGATTAGGAAATATACAGAAGACTATAATCTCTTACCAGCCTAGGCCATTATTCATTTTCTAAAACTTGACTTTTGGACTTTTAATAAGAATTATTCCACCTGTGTGCATGCACACACACATACACACACTCGCAGGCAGTTAGTTATATTTCCCTTTTTCTCTCCCCTATAGAGTAAGATGTGGGTATTAGTCTGTCAATCAGTCAACCTGTGAAATACAAATAGCAGTTCTCAGTGATCTTTTCAGCCCTCCTAGCCCAAGCAGCTAGGGGAAAGGAAAAAAAAATCTATTTCTCAGAGAAATCAAATGAACCCTACGTGAATGAATTGTTTTGTTTTGTTTCACCATTTTCATTAAAAGGGAGGTGGAAGCAGAAATGCTTTTACCTGAGAAGTACTCTCTGACTAAGTCAGTATCATGCCGGCTGACCTTTCCGCCATTGTTCCACCTGCTCGCTGGCATTTTAATGTTTGGGCTTGTAATAATAGTCTCGAAGAATGGAATGACTTTCAAAAGCAATTTTCTCCCTGAGGATTTAAAAATCAGTCTTTCTTTCTCACATGCTCAAAACTAAGCACTATAAAAATAAAGTGGAAATGTGGTTAGCGCAGAGAAAGTAGGCTTATACCTGCTTTCTGTCTTCAAATGCTGCACGAAAAAGAATATGGCATATGAACTTAAAAAGTATTTCTCTATTTAAGCTTGAGTGATTTCTGGATATGAGATCAAGTACCACATATTGCAAGGCTATGATCTTTCTTTTGCAGAACTTCCTGGGATGAGGACTCCTAGGACACCCCAATGAGGGGCAAAGGCGTTCTGTGTGTGGGCATTCTGCTCTGCTGGAATTGTCTCTGTGTCCACCTCTAGCCTGGCTATGTTTCTGGGCTGTTTTTAAAGACTTAACTTTCTCTGGTTCCACAGCTTTCTCTAAGATATCTTTTCAGCTGTTTCCCAAATAAAAAAATTTTTAAAAAAACCAAATGAAAAAGAAAATCAAAGCCTTTTTTCAAGTTCCAAAACAACCTTCCCCTGCTGAGCTCACAAATTTCTCTCCCTTTTTGTTTCAGAGAGGAAACAGAATATACTCTTAAACTCCGTTACCATCCCCTAACACTTGCAGCTGTTTCCTCCTTAAAACTCATGACTGTTAAACGTAAAAAAAGTTTTTAAAAATTTTTCCAGCAAATCAAGCCGAAATTATGAATGTGAAATTAAAAAATGCCTGTCAATTAGTTAAAATCATCAGTATGCAACCATTAATAGATTTTTTCACAAATCTTTAATCAGCATCATTAGTGAAAATAACTTTAATTTGTTCAACAAAGCAGGTGACATTGGTCTCCCAAGAAATTATTCCTTTTATAAATAACAGTCCTATTCAATGATTAAGCTATTATTAGTTTGTGATGCATTAATATTTAGATTAAGTTCTTTAATCAATAAGAATTTAAAGAAAATATATATACATATGCATACATGTTTATATATACATATATATGTTGTTGTTATGTGCCATCAAGTCACCTGAGACTCATAACGACCCTATGTACAACAGCCCTAAACACTGCCCTATCCTGTACCAATCTCACTATCTCCAAAACACCTACCCCCCCATTACCCCAGTCACTGAATCAATCTGTCTCATCGAGGGTCTTCCTCTCCTGCACTGTCCCTCCACCCTCCCAAGCATGATGGCCCTCTCCAAGGACTGGTCCCTCCTTGCAACATGTCCAAAGTATGTCAGACAAAGGCTTCAGAATTCTTGCCTCCAAGGAGCATCCCAGCTTCACCCTCTCCAGGACAAACATGTTCATTTTCTTAGCAGTCCCTGGTACTTTCAATACTCTTCTTCAACACCACAGCTCAAAGGCATCAATTCTCCTTATATCATCCCTAGTCATTGTCCAGCTCTCTGATACATAGCGAGTGATTGCAAAGACCATGGCATGTATCAGTTGCACCTTAGTCTCCAGACTGACATCGTTGCACTTCAGTACTTTAGAGAGGTCTCTAACTACAGACGTTCCAATCACAATACATCTTTTAATTTCCTGGCTGCTGGTGTCAAGAGTGTTGACTGTGGATCCAAGTAAACCAAAGCTGTGAACAATCTCAATCTCTTCACCATCCATTAAGATGCTGTCAATCAGCCCAGTGGTGAAAATCTTTGTTTTCTTGATAGTGAGACTCAATGCATATTGAAGACTGCAGTCCCTGACCTTCCACAGCAAGTGCTTCAGATCCTCCTCAGTTTCAGCAAGCAGGCTTGCATCATCTGCATAACGCAGATTGTTGATGATTCTTCCCCTAATCCTGATGCAACATTTCTCCTCATATAACTCACCCTCCCAGATAACCTGTTCTGCATAAAGACTGAAAAGACACGGAGACAGGATACAGCCCTGGCATACACCCTTCCCAATTTTGAACCATGCAGTGTTTCCTTGCTCTGTTCTGACAACTGCCTCCTGGTCTAAGTATAGGTTTCACATTAGCACAATCAAGTGTTCTGGGATTCCCAGTCTTCTCAGAGTTAGCTACAGTTTGTTATGATCCACACAATCAAATATATATATATATATATATATAAACATTTACCTACACACATTTAAAGTTTTTAAAAGGAGCCATAATATACAAAGCTTTCCCTGAGGGAGAGTTAGTGAAATGAAACAATATGCCCTTATTTTAAAATAGTAAATAAGACAGTACTATGAACAGTGGTTATATTATTTAAGTCATGTATATAAGAGTTGTGTACCAATAAATAATAAAAAGTGATAAAGGAATATGAGGGTACAGAGACTACTGTGAATTATACAGGGTGATGACAAATGGAGGTACAAGGAGGATTTGATGAGATGTTGTAATAAATGGCATTGGTCTATTGTAATTAATGGTCTAAAACAAAATGTATAAAAATTACTAAATGAAAATCCATTTTGGAAAGGTATCCAATGAATTCCAACTATAATTTTTTTGTCTTCTCCCCATTAATGTTTATTTACTAAATAAGAAGTCAGGATTCCAAATTGTGGTTACTCCAATCTTATTCTTGTTCCTTCTAATCACTTGTTGTGGTTGTTAGGTGTCACCAAGTTGATATTGACCCATAGGGACCATATGCACAACCGACGTGATCCCTGTCCTAGCCTATGCCGTCCTTATCATCTCTGACATATTCAAGTCCATTGAGGCAGTCACTATGTCAATCCACCTGGTTGAGGATATTCTTCTCTTTTTGCCAAACCTCCACCCTTCCAAGCATCATGCTTCTCATCACTAAGGATCTGAAATCTAGAGCTGTCAATGTTTTCTACATTTACCCAGTCGACAGCAAATCCAAAGTCTCATAATTTCATAATATTTAAAAATAAACTATTATTCATCTTAATCGCCAGTACCAAGTTCTACTCCCTTTGTGATGGTAACAGCCTGGAGTTCATACTCATTCAAAATTGCCTCCTAGAAACTATGCAGACCTCTAATATCCTTCTCTTATATGATAGATTTCCATGTTTAGACATCCACAGGTGTTCTTTGACTACATCGCCCATCATCTCTATCACACAACCAGTAGCCCTTGCTTTTATTTCATGCTCTTCCCTCACTAGACTAAACCTAAGATTTGTTGAGTTGAATAGAATTCTTAATATTTTTGATTGTTGTTGTTAAGTGCCATCATTAGCGACCCTGTGCCTAGCCCTACCCTGCACCGTCCTCACATTTACTGACATACCAGACCCCATTTGCTGCAGTCACCATGTGAATCTACCTGACTGAGGGTCTTCCTCTCCCTCGCTGACCTTCTACCCTTCCCAACATCATGTCCATCTCCAAGGAGTAGCATCTGCTACCAATATGTCCAAAGTATGTGAGGCGAAGCCTTTTCATTCTTGCCTCCAAAGAGCACTCAAGCTGCACCCTCTCCAAGACATATCTGTTCAGTCTCTTGCCTGTCCATGGGATGGATGTTCAGTGCTCTTCTCCAACACCACAGCTCAAAGGCATAGATTAATTTTCCTTCATCCTTATTAATTGTCCAGGTCTTGAATGCATAGCTAGTAATGGAATCATATGCATCTTACTCCTCAAACTGACATCACTACTCAATAATTTGGAAAGGTCCCTAATAGCATATTTTCCCAGTGCGATGTGGCTCCTTATTTCCTGACTGCTTATACCAAGGGTGCTAATTGTGATCCAAGCAAGATGAAGCTGTTGACAGTTTCAATCTCCTCTGCATCCATCCTGACACTGCCTATTGGTCCAGGGGTAAGAATCTTTGTTTTCTTGATGCTGAGATGCAATCGGTGCAATATTCTACAGACTACACCAACGGAGTTCCTATAAACAGTACTTTTAACTGATCAGAGCCTTCTCTTCACATGTTATTGTTGCTGTTACTATGTGTCATTGAGTCAACTAAGACTCATAGCAACACTGTGAATAACAGATCTAAACTTTGCCCTATCCTGTGCCATAATCGCCATCTCAAGCCTGTTGGTATAGTCACTGTGTCAATCGACCTTGCTGGGGATCTTCTTCCTTTCTCTGTTCTCTACCTTTCCCAGCATAATGTCTTTTGTTCAGGACTTGCCCCTACTGACAACATGTCTAAACTACGTGAGATGAAGTTTCATCATCTCTGTCTCTAAAGGGCACACTGGTTGTGCTTCCGCCAAGATAGAGGAGTTTGTTGTTTTGGCATTCCATTGCTCTTCTCCATCATCAAAATTCAAAGGCATTTTTCGGACATCCTTATCATTTTGTTCTCTTAATGCAGAGATTTTTGTTTGCTTGATGTAGAGAAGTAATCCATATTGAAAGTTGTAGGGTTTTGTTGTTTTGTGGTGTTCTTTTTTTAATCCACAGCAAGTATTTGACATCCTCCTTACTTTCTGCAAGCATTATTGTGCATAAGACACATTGTTGAGTATATAGTCAATCCTGATGGCAGTTTCTTTTCCATATAGACCAGCTTCTCCAATGATTTGTTCAACATACAAACTTAATAGATATGGAGAAAGAACTGAACTTTAGCATGCACCTTTTCTGATTTAAAACCTGCAATGTTTCCTCGTTACCTTCAGACAAACAGCTTCTTGGTCTAGGTATAGCTTTCACATGAGCAAAAGTAAGTGTTCTGGGATTCCCATTCTTCTCAATGTGAGCCATAATATATTATAATCTCCAGAGCGAAATGTCTTTGCATAGTCAAGAAAGCACAAATAAATATCCTTTGGGTTTTCTCTGCTTTCAGCAAGATCCATTTGAAACCAACATAGGTATTCCTCATTCCACAGTCTCTTATGAATCCAGATTGACCTCTTCATACATTCCTTAAAAATTATCACCTCTTCTTTAAGAGTCCAGCATTTTCTCTCCAAAACTCAGTGTCTGTTATTCTTGATATCAAAATTCCCTGAGAAAAGAGATGGGCTACAAAGAAAAAAAGTAAAAGTATTTGTTCATTCAATGCCTTGCATAGAAGTTCATTCAATGCCTTGCCATGAGATCAGTTTGCAGGATTTTAACTCTGATTTTGGAAGAACAATTTCAGTAAAGTGGTTGGTACCAAATTATAGGAAATGAAGGAATGACGTTGACATCACAATGGAAACAATATGCTTTGTCAAAAATAATAGCTGTGGATAGCAACATTATTCATAAGAGCAAGAAAATGTAAATAGCTCAAATAGCCATCAATAAATAAATGGATTGATAAACTATGGTACATTCACACAATAGAATACCATACAGCATTCAGCAGAAATGGTTTTGTAAAATACTATATAACGTGGCAGAATCTAGAGATCCTTATTCTGAGTGTATGAACTAAGTTTCATAAGGACAAATACTATCTAAAGCCATAATTACAAAACATAGAAGGATAACTTCTTGTTGCTGATTGCCATTGAGTTAAGCATGACTCATCGCAGCCCTGTGAACAAAAGGCCTGAAGTGCCTCTACAACTGTCAACATTTATCAAAGTTCACAGAACTTCCAGAGTGTTATTCAGTATTGTTTGGCAGGGGGTGGGTAGAGAAGGAATTAGGAAAGACCCAAAGGGAACTTGAAAATTCAGGGTTATTGTTGGCATAGATCAATGGTGATTAATTTTATAAAATTCATTGTATACGAGTGATAATTTGAAATAAAATGTGGGTGAAGAAAGGTGTAAAACACACTATACATGAATGATACACAATGTATACAAACATATGCAAACTTTTTTAAGTAGAAAAAAATAATAGCAGTGGGGAAAAATACAAAAAAAAGACAGTGAAGGAGAGAGGTAGAGAGATTTATTTTAACATGAGTGATATTTAAATAAAGGAAAGAAAATATCAGTTATAAGATCAATAGGGGAGAAAGAAGAAATGAAATCAGAGTGTCAGTGAAGGAGAAACATCTCTTACTCTAGGCAATACAGGAGAAGAAATAGAATAGAAATTTAAATAAGCCTTTAGACAGAAAACTTTGAATATATTAACATTATAATGTATGAATTGTGGTATTAGCAACAATAAATTGAGCAAAATAAGTGAAAACACAAGTAAACAGTATAACTCTGCTTATACAAAATTCAAAATGTGAAACTATTGGTTTGGATAGGAAGATAATAACCACTTTGGAGAGATAGAATATGTAGGGACTGCTAAGGAGGAAAGGGGAAGTCGTGGGTTGGATGCTATTAATCTGCTTTTTGACCAAGAAACTGTAACCTGTGTATTTGACAAGAGGATGGCACAGGGGAGGACAGGCTTCAGATTTGTTGTTCACAGGGTCACTGTGGGTCAAATTCCACTCCAAAGCACATAGCAACAACAATCATAAAATAGATTGTAAGATGTTATTTTGAAGTAAGCAAGTGAATATATTATCTTTGTTTTGTGGTACCAAAGCTTTAATTTTCATGAAAATATATTTTGTTTCCAAAATCATAAATTTTTCTCTAATTCCATATTGCAAAATAAAAATGTAGAAAATTGGAGGAATCTTTAGAAATAATGTTTCTTGAGAATGTAGACTTAATAAATCTCTCCATAGCTGTGCCATCATATAGAAAAAGAACAGTTTCTTGATTTATTTAGAAGGCTAGAAGTTAAGATCTACATAGTAAAGCACGTAATTAAGAAAAGAAAAAACAAAATGCTGTAGGCAGTCATCAAAGACTTTGTGTAAGTAGAATCCTGCGGCAGCCTCGTTTTCATGACTAGTCATCTTTGGTGAATTGGTAGAGCAGTGAATTCAGGCATCACGCCGTTCCTTTGATCCCTGACAGACTCTGCAATAAACTTTTTGTGTGAAATATGATGTAACCTTAGTTTTGAACCATCTACATTGTTATAATGTTGTTGTTGTTGTTATGTACCAGTGAGTTGGAACTGACCCATAGCTGACTTTCCAGCAGGTTTTCAGAGGCAGTTTAATAACACAGGAGGAGACTGCCCATCTTTTTCCCACAGAGCAACTGTTGTTGTTATGTACCATAGAATTGCTTGTGATTCATGGCGACCCTATGTACAACAGCCTTAAACCCTGCTCTATCCTGTGTCAATCTTACTGCCTGTGACACACCCATCCCGATTACCCCAGTCACTGAATCAATCCATTTCATAGAGGGTATTCCCCTCCTGCGCTATCTCTCCACCCTCCCAAGCATGATGTCCCTCTCCAAGGACCCGTCCCTCCTTGCAACATGTCCAAAGTAAGTCAGACGAAGCCCCAGAATCCTTGCCTCCAAGGAGTGGCCTGGTTTAACCCTCTCCAGGAAGAATCTGTTTGTTTTCCTAGTAGTCCATGGTACATTCAATACTCTTCTTCAGCACCACAGCTCAAATGCATCAATTCTCCGTCTATCCTTCCTAGTCATTGTCCAACTCTGACGCATAACAAGTGATTGCAAAGACCATAGCCTCTATCAAACACACCTTAGTCTCGAGAGTAACACCATTGCTCTTCAGTACCCAAGAGAGGTCCCTAACAGCAGACTTTCCCATTGCAATATGTTTTATTTTTAATTTCCTGGCTTCTGGTGCCAAGAGTGTTGACCACGGAGCCAAGCAGACTAAAGTTGTTAACAATCTCAATCTCTTCAACATCCATCCTGATGCTGCCAATTGGTCCAGTGGTGAGAATCTTTGTCTCCTTGACATTCAGCCTTAATCCATACTGAAGGCTGCAGTCCTTGACCCTCTGCAGCAAGCATTTCAAGTCCTCCTTAGTTTCACCAAGCAGTATTGTGTCATCTGCATGACACAGATTATTAATAGATCTTCCACCAATCCTGACACCACACTTCTCCTCATAGAGTCCAGCCTCTTGGATAATCTGTTCTGCATACAGGTTGAAAAGGCATGGAGATAGGATACATCCCTGGTGTACACCTTCCCCAATTTTGAACCATGCAGTGTTTCACTTCTCTGAATGCCTCTTTGTCCAAGCATATGTTTTGCATTAGAACGATCAAGGGTTCTGGGATTCCCATTCTTCTCAGAGTCAGCCACAGTTTGTTATGATCCACACAGTCAAACGCCTTTGCATAATCAATGAAACACAGATAGACATTCTTCTGGTATTCCCTGCTTTCAGCTAAGGTCCATCTAACATCAGCTACAACATCGCTAGTACCACGACCCTTTCTAAAACCAGCCTGGACTTCTGGCAGTTCTCTGCTGATGTGCTGTT
>NW_006399751.1:17494765-17495440 GCF_000299155.1 Elephantulus edwardii | reverse complement strand
CGCCGTCCCTCCACCCTCCCAAGCATGATGTCCCTCTCCAAGGACCGGTCTCTCCTCACTACATTTCCGAAGTAAGTTAGACGGAGCCTCAGAATTC
The DNA here is from genome assembly GCF_000299155.1 of Elephantulus edwardii. Classification (NCBI taxonomy): domain Eukaryota; kingdom Metazoa; phylum Chordata; class Mammalia; order Macroscelidea; family Macroscelididae; genus Elephantulus; species Elephantulus edwardii. Next base: position 17,495,343 of record NW_006399751.1, on the reverse strand, counting down.
TTGCTTCCAAGGAGCCACCCGGTTTAACCCTCTCCAGGACAAATCTATTTGTTTTCCGAGCAGTCCATGGTATTCTCAGAAACTGGGTTTGCTTTCATAGTTAAAAAGGTAATTTCTAGATCCACCTTGAAGTATAATATTGCGAGTGATAGGATAATATCCGTACCCTTACAAGGAATTCCAGTGAATACCACCATCATTCAGATATATGCACCAATAACCAGAGCCAAAGAGGAGGAAATAGATTATTTCTACCAACTTTTACAGTCAGAGATAGATCAAACATGCAATCAAGATTCATTGATAATAATGAGTGACTGGAATGCAAAAGTTCAGAACAGAGAAGAAGAATCAGTAGTTGGAAAACATGGACTTGGTGACAGAAAAGAAGCTGAAGATAGAATGATTAAATTTTGTACAATCAATGACTTACTCATCGCAAACACATTTTCTAAGAGACATAAACGCAGGTTATACACATGGATCTCACCTGATGGTATGCTTAGGAATCAGATCAATTACATCTGCAGAGAGAACCACTGGAGAAGCTCAGTATCAGCTGTGAAAACTAGGCCAGG
>NW_006399751.1:17474772-17494405 GCF_000299155.1 Elephantulus edwardii | reverse complement strand
AAGACCAAAATGGATGTCAGAAGAAACTCTGAAGATTGCACTGGAGCCAGAGAAGCCAAAGCACAGGGAAGAATTCAAGATGCTAAGGAGTTGAATAGAAGATTTCAAAAGGCAGCACGGGATGACAAAGCAAAATATTACAATGAAATGTGCAAGGAGCTAGAGTCGGAAAATCAAAAGGGCGGAACTCATTCAGCATTTCTTAAGCTCAAGGAAGTGAAGAACAAATCCAAACCTCGACTTGCTATAATCAAGGATGCTTTAGGCAGAATATTAAATGATCCAGGAAATAAAAAAGGAAGACAGAAAGAATATACTGAGTCACTGTATCAAAAGGAATTGAAAGACACAGAAGAATTTCATGAAACAACATATGAGCAAGCACCTATGGTGATGAAGGAAGAAGTTCAAGCTGCTTTGAAAGAAATAGCAAAAAAAATAAGGCCCCAGTAATAGATGGTATACCAATTGACATATTTCAGCTAACAGATGCTGCCCTGGACGTGCTCACCAAGTTGCTCCAAGAAATCTGGAGAAGAACCCCTTGGCCCAGTGACTGGAAGAGATCTATATTTGCCCCCATTCCAAAGAAAGGTGACCCAACAGAGTGTGGAAACTATGGAATATCATTGATTTCACATGCAAGCAAGATTCTACTGAACAGAGCAGGTAGTGGATTTTAACTATGTGCCTTCGGGACTGCAATGCAATCTCTTACCACTAGGCCACCAGCGTTTCCTGATGGTTATAATGAGTCCATTTAATTCTAAAAATGAGAGCTATGTTAGTTATGTGTGGGTTTTTTTGTTTGTTTGTTTGTTTGTTTCTCCTTATTTCATTCACTCATTCAGTCATTGAGTAAGTACTGATTAATCGTAATGATCTATCTAGTTTCTGAGACTTTATTTTGTTTTTGTTGTTATGTGCCATTGAGTCGCCTGTGACTCATAGAGACCCTATGTACAACAGCCCTAAACTCCGCTCTGTCCTGTGCCAATTGCACTGTCTCCAACTCTCCCATCCCAATGATCCCAGTCACTGAATCAATCCACCTCATAGAGGGCCTTCCTCTCCTGCGCTGTCCCTCCATCCTCCCAAGCATGATGTCCCTCTCTAAGGACCGGTCTCTCCTCACATGTCCAAAGTATGTTAGACGGAGCCTCAGAATCCTTGCCTCCATGGGGCCACCCGGTTTAACCCTTTCCAGGACAAATCCATTTGTTTTCCGAGCAGTCCATGGTATTCTCAATACTCTTCTCCAGCACCACAGCTCAAAGGCATCAATTCTCCTTCTATCCTCCCTGGTCATTGTCCAACTCTCTGATGCATAACAAGTGATTGCGAACACCATGGCCTGTATCAGACGCACCTTAGTCTCCAGAGAGACACAATTGCTCTTGAGTACTTTGGAGAGGTCCCTAACAGCAGACTTTCCCATGGCAATGCGCCTTTTAATTTCCTGGCTGCTGGTGCCGAGACTGTTGACTATGGGCCCAAGCAACCTAAAGCTGTGTACAATCTCAATCTCTTCACCATCCATCCTGATGCAGCCAATTGGTCCAGTGGTGAGAATCTTTGTCTTCTTGACATTGAGCCTCAATCCATATTGTAGGCTGCAGTCCTTGAAGCTCTGCAGCAGGCGCTTCAGGTCCTCTTCAGTTTCAGCAAGCAGGGTTGTGTCATCCGCATAACGCAGATTGTTGATAAATCGTCCACCAATCTTGACACCACATTTTGCCTCATAGAGCCCAGCCTCCCGGATAATCTGTTCTGCATATAGGTTGAAAAGGTATGGAGATAGGATGCATCCCTGGCGTACGCCCTTCCCAATTTTGAACCATGCAGTGTTCCCTTGCTCTGTTCTGACGACTGCCTCCTGGTCCAAGTATAGGTTTCGCATTAGAACGAACAAGTGTTCCAGGATTCCCATTCTTCGCAGAGTCAACCATAGTTTGTTCTGATCCACACAGTCAAATGCCTTTGCATAGTCAATAAAACACAGATATACATTCCTCTTGTATTCCCTGCTTTCAGCCAAGATCCATCTAACATCAGCTACAATATCTCTAGTACCACAAACCCTTCTAAACCCAGCCTGGACTTCTGGTAGCTCTCTGTTGATGTGCTGTTCCAGTCGTTTTTGGATAGTCTTCAGTAAAATCTTGCTTGCATGTTTCTGAGACTACTGTACTATAAACATTTACAGGAGAGTACTGTCCGGATTTCTCCCACAGAAGAGTTGATGGACTCAAAGCACTGTAGATGAGCAGCCTTTAGTTAACAGTGCAATGTATTACAGACTGTACCCTTAGATCTCCTTACTGTGTTAGCTAGCAAATTCTAACTGAAACAATAGGCTTAAGCACAGATGAAATTTTAAGAATGAATAACGCCGGGTGAGGCAGTGTTTCATTCTGTTATACAGTCTGGCTATGAGTTAGAGCTAACTCTATAACATGTAACAACAACGTCTAAGACATTCAAAGCACATAAAAAACTTGGAAAGATGATTGCACAAGGTGGGAATTAGTAGAATTCACAAAGTTTGAAGCTCATTTGGGGAAATAATAAATTGTGCTTTAGATGTTGTTCTGGTCTTACTCCATTTCTGCTTCCATATTTACATTCTGTTCCTCTCCGGCTCATCTGTGCTACAGAAGGAGACTTACCTGCATGATCAATATCATGGCTGTTTTCTTGACCTCTGGTTTCTTATTTTGGTTTACTAATGAGAGTCACAGGAGATAAGTGTACAGGAGAGCAAGAGGACATTTATTATTAAGGGGATGTTTTCTCTGCTGTATTTGAGTTGAGATACACTTTTGAGGCTGCATTCTTATTCTGTCTCCTCGACTGTCATAGCTCTTCTCAAGAAGTCCTTTCACAGTAACAGTTCTCTTGTCGTTAGGAATCAAGTTGAAAACAACTCACAGTGATATTATTAACAACAGATTTGAATCCTTACTTGTTCGAACTTGTTCTGTTGTTATCATCTCTGATGTATCTGAGCCTTTTGCTTCAGTCACTGTGCCAAATAACCCCTTTGGGGGTCTTCCTTTCTTTCACTGACCAACCACCATTCCAAATGTGAAGTTTTTTACCAAGGAATTGCCCCTCCTGACAACATGCTCAATGTATGTGAGAAAAAGCTTTGTCATCCTTGCCTCAACAAGCGTTCTGGTTACACCATCTGGAAGAAATATTTGGGTTTTTTTCTTTTTTTCGGCAGTCCATAATATATTCAATACTCTTATCTGACACCACAACTGAAAGGCATTAATTATTTTTCATTCTCATTAGGCTTAAAAGTGAGAAAGATGCTATTTCTGTTCCCTGAATTCATTCCCATTCTTTGATGTCTCCCTTAATTCTTCTCACTCCTCTCTCCATAATTTCTTTATTATGTTATCTTCAATTAGCTCTTTAAATTATTCCAACTATTTCCTGGCTAGAGTCTTTCTAATAATGTAGGATTTCATTTTAAATTATTGGAGAGCATCAAAGTCAGATGGTAACATTTAACTGGATATGCTGCATGGAAACAAAGGGGTGGATTCAGAATTGGCATAAAAATGTCTGTTTGGATAGAGGTCTACACAAATGGATAATGGATCCCACAGGAGAGGATAAAATATTCAGTAATGGTAAGTGTATAAGATGCAAAATAAAGAACTAAACACAAGCCATGGGGTGTACCTATATTTAGAACAAACGAAAAGGAATGAATGAATGGAATGGAATTTAAAAAATTGATAATCGGAGGGGTTTGTGCAGGGAGAAGGGTGCAACAATGAATGAATGGAATCCCAAAATCTCTGTAGATGTTCATTGAAATGAAAAATAAACAAGCTAAATTAAAAAAAAATTGATAATCAAATTTGTGAGACTCTGGATCATTTAATATTTTGCTCTTTAACAGTTTAGTAAATTTGGGTACTTTAGATTTCTTAAATCATTAATTTTACTTATTGTACCATTTCAATGCAGAATGTAATATATGGAATGGAGTGAACATATTTCAGCAAAATACTTGACTCTGACCTCATAGACTCATCTATCTCTCTACATATAACACAACTTTCTATCAGATAATTTAGCATATTTTCATATAAATATAAAACCTATATTTTTATAAGTGCTATGTGAGGTGTGTCTTATACAGGCTATGATCTTTGCAATCACTTATTATGCATCAGAGAGTTGGACAATGACTAAAGAGGCTAGAAGGAGAATTGATGCCTTTGAACTGTGGTGCTGGAGAAGAGTATTGAAGGTACCATGGACTGCCAAGAAAACAAACAGATTCATCCTGGAGAGGGTTAAAGCAAGCTGCTCCTTGGAGACAAGGATTCTGGGGCTTCGTCTGGCATATTTTGTGCATGTTGCAAGGAGGGACAGGTCCTTGGAGAGGGACATCATGCTTGGGAGGGTAGAGGGACAGCACAGGAGGGGAAGACCCTCTATGAGGTGGATTGGTTCAGTGACTGGGGTAATCGGGATGGGTATATCAGAGATGGTGTGATTGGCAAAGGATAGAGCAGGGTTTAAGGCTGTTGTACATAGGGTTGCTATGAGTCGCAAGTGACTCAACAGCACATAACAACTACTACAACAACAGGTAATGTAAAAAATTATTCAAGCAGTGAAATATCTATAATCAAATCACTGGTATAAGAAATAAGATTTACAATTTTCCTCTCATTTGATTAACTATTTCTGAAAACATGCAGGAGGGTCATTTATGGATCTGGTCTGACTCAATGATAAACAACAACATCATCTCACTCCAAAGTAGTAAGGAGCAATGATGTCAGTTTTAAGACTAACATGTGTCTGATTCAAGACATGGTCTTTTCAGTCACTTGGTATTCATCTGAGAGTTTGACAATAAGTAATGATGACACCAGAATAACCGATTCCTTTGAATTGTGGTGTTGGAGAAAAGCACTTAATATCTCAAGGACTTTCAAAAGAACAAATAAATCTGTCTTGAAGGAAGTGTCACCAGATTGCTCCTTAGAGGCAAGGATAGTGAAGCTTTGTCTCACATACTATGGACATGTTGTTGTTGTTTTTGTTGTTGTTGTTGTTTGTTGCCTTCAAGTTGAGCATGACTCATAGTGACTTTATGAACAAAAGGCTTGAAACCCCTCTACAACTATTGACATTTATCAAAGTTTATAAAGTTTTTAAAGGTATGTTATTTAGGAAGTGGATACCACTCCTGCTTCCAAACCTATCATAGTATGTGTTGTTTTTTATGTGCCATTAAGTCACCTGTGATGCATAGTGACTCTATGTACAGCACCTCTGAACCCTTACCTGTCCTGAGCCAGTCTAACTCTGACACACCAACCTCCATCGCCCCAGTTACTGTATCATCCACCTAATCAGGGTCTTCCTCTCTTGAGCTGTTAGTTCACCCTTAGGAGGAGCTATTCCCTTGTGATAGCTCAGAAATGTAGAGAATCAGCAAAAGAGGAAGACCCTCGATGAGATGGATTGACACAGTAACTGTGGCAATGGGTTCAGGTATGATTAGTTGGGTTAGAGATGATTAAGCTGGCACAGATAGGACAAGGTCCAGATTCCTTGTTCTTAGGGTTGCTATGAGTCATATTCAACTCAACAGCACCTACTAACAACAAAACCTACCAACAACAACAGAACAATCCCTTGATATTGCAAATAATCTTGAGGTCATAAACACTGTGTCATAGAAGGTGATGGAAGCATCACTTAGTCTTCTCTTGCTTGGTCTTGAGCTATAGGTATATCTTCAGGAAGAAACAGAACCAGCTTTATAAGCTAGGCAATTAAATGTTTTCATAATTTTACTTTAAATATAGTATTTAATCTTTCATATTTATTGAGGTGATTTTGTTCATTGTACTTGATGTTGTAGTCTCAAACACAAAATTAAGTAAAGTTATAGCATTTGGCAAGAAATTTGGAATAATCTATGTTGTTCAATTATCTCTATTTTGAACCCTCAGTGCTACTTTGTATAGGTCCTAGGTCCATTTACTTTTACAAATAAACCCCCATACTGCGCGCACACACACACACAGAGTTCCAAAATGACAGATAATCCTGACATTTTTCTATGTATTGGACTTCCACTCAGAGACTCTCAGACAGTTTAGGCCAAGGAAAATCAATGGCATGGTACTGGAGTAAAGAAGGAGAAACTTTGACTATTTTTCACTCTTCATCAATGCTACAATAATTTCATTCAGGTCCACAATTAACATTTTAGTACCAGCAGGCTGGAAATCAAAAGATTAATTTATTTTCAGCAAGTATGCTGTCAGAGACCTCTCCAGTGTGCTAAAGAGCAACAATGTCAGTCTGGAGACAAAGGTGTGCCTGATCCAAGCTACAGTCTTCTCAGTTCCTTGCTATGCATCTGAGAACAGAACAATGACTAAGGATGATAGAAGGGGAATTGATGACATTGAGTTGTGATGCTGGAGAAGACTATTGAACATACACAGACTGCCAAAAGAGCAGTCTGTTTTGGAGAGGGTAAAACCAAGTTGCTCCTTGGAGGCAAGAATCTTGAAACTCTTCACATATTTTGTGCATGTTTCCAGGAGAGATGATTCCTTGGAGAAGGACATCATGCTTTGAAGGATAGAAGGCCAAGACAAGAAAGGAAGACCATAGATGAAATGGATTGACACAGTAACTGTGGCAATGGAGTCAGGTGTGTCAAGATGGTAATGTTGTCTTGAGATAGGGCACGGTTTAGAGTCATTGATCATCAGGTCACTATAAGTTGTCATTAACTTGCTGATACCTAACAAAAATCCGTGCTACAAGTGATATCTCTGAACTTTTGAATCTCTTTGATAGTTTTAGCATGTCCCATACAAGCTTTCAGTGATTCCTTCTTAATCTCAATTAACCGACAGCCTGAGTCTTTGGGAAGCTGAAGTCTTTTACAAATACCACTCCAGCCCAGGGCTAGGAGCAACTTCTTTCTCAAGTTGATTTCTAAATTGGTTGCCTATGTCCTGTTTGATTTCTCAGTCTCTTTATCAACTGGATAGCCAATTCTCTGCATTCAATTCCATCTTAAATAGATTGTTTTCTATTTTCCTGTTGTACCTTGACTAATATGTACTCTAATCTTCTCTGTAGTATGCTAATTTGCATATTTGCTTTATCCTTCCCATTATTATTTCAGATCAGTGTCTGTACAACACCTGGAATGGTGTCGAACACAAGGTAAATGTTTCACCAATGTATTGAGTTGTGTGTCTTAAAGAAGCTTTATGAGATTTACTATTTAATAGAAAATTATAACAGAATAAAAGACTTTAATTAGGGACCTTGCCATTCACAAGAAGCCTAAAAACAGCTATTAAAACTAAGCAGCAATATCTCACAGTGAAACTGACTGAAGGAAATAAAACAGCATTCTTGACCTACTCCTACAGCAAACTACCACAAATTCTTTAGGAATTAATAGTGTGATAACCTTTGTCATAGGTGAAAAAGCAGCACTTTTACCAGAACAGTAACACAACAGTCATAAAGGCCTGTAATTCATACCACAATTTGTAAAAGGCAGGCACTCAGCGATGGTTTCTATGGTTACATGCATAGAGAGTAGAATGAGATTACAGATGAAAATAAGCTATGACTGAACTGTAAAAAGTACAGAGAAGAGTAACTCTGTGAATGAAGGCAAATGTTTTAAAAATGAAATGTTACTGTTGAAACACATAATGAAATGTGTGGTTGTTATTACAACCTGACAGTTATGTGACTAACTGAGAAATACTATCAGAAAAAGAAAAACTATATGAGTTACTTTAAGGCAAGTAAGGGATACTTGTAATACACAGAAAGCTACTAGAAATAGGTTCCAGAAGTTTTTGACAAAAACTCAAATACTGAGGATAATGCCCTTCACAACTGGTCTGGACACCTAGAAAGTCAACTGAAGTATGTTCTACCGTGATGCTTGTAAACCCAAGAGAATCAAAAATTAATTCACAGGTCAATCATGAAGTAGTTATCTCCTTTTATAGATCACTGTTAATAAGGCAAGGGATGTCTATGTTGTACAAAAAGACATATTTGGAAAATTAAATATACATATATATGTATATATAGTTATAGAACAGGGTTTGGGTCTTTTGTTCATAGTGTAGCTGTAAATTGTGTGCGGCTGGATAGCGCTTAACAATAATGACAACATATATGTATAAATAAAATATGATATTTTGAAGGTTTTTTTCATGTGCTTGAGTATGTTGTACATTATTGAAAATGACTGGTATTGATCATTTTTATTCAACCATATTGTCTACACTGCTAAAAACAACAAAAGAAGTAAAAAGAGCACTTACATTTCCTAAAAGACACCAGCATTGGTAACAGAATAACACCTATACACACACAAGAAATGCCTGTTAATGCTATCATTCAATGTACACACCAACCACTAAAGCCAACAATGAAAAATTTGAGGATACCTAGCAACTTGTGAAGTCTGGAATTCATCAAACCTGCAATCAAGATTCACTGATAATTATTAATGAATGGAATGCAAAAGTCAAAGCACAGACAAAGAATACATTTTGGTGATAGAGATGAAGACAGAGGTCACATAGTATAATTTTGTGTATCAAGTTGAAGCTTAAGAAAATATTAAAGGTCTATAATACCCAAAATATTATCCCATCTGAATTTGGAAACTATATCAGAACAAATGTCTTGACTTGAAAACTACCTACCATAGACCATAGATGAGTTGTGGATGACATCAGACATGAATAAAACAAAATGTTACTTAAAAGATAATAAAGAAAGAAAAACCAAAATAAACATCAAAGAAGACTTTGAAACTTTCTCTTGAATTTAGAGAAGCTAAAATGAAGGAAAGAGATAGGAAAATAAGAGAAATGCAAAAATATTTCGAAAGGCAGCTTGAGGAAACAAAACAAAGTTTGCTGTGAAAGGTGCAAGGGCCTTGAGTTAGAAAACCAAAGGAAAAGAAAGAACATGCTCAGAATTCCTTATGAAAAGAAATTGAAGAAATAGTTAAGCCTCAAGTTATAGTAGTGAAGGATTTCATGAATAAGTAATACTGACAATGAATGTCAATTAAATATAGTATTTTAATTTCAATATAGTATTGGGGCAGAATATTAAATATACCTTGAATTGTGAAAAGAGCAAAGAAATCTGTTGGGGAAAGTGCAGTCAAAATACTCCTTAAAAGCAAGGATAGTAAGATTTTGTTTCAACTACTTTTGGAGTTAAGCAATCAACACAGACCTCATCAAATATACTACAGGAGGAATCAGTCACTGGCATAGATAAAATGGGATAGATTCACATTGTGATTTCAACAATGGGCTCAAATAAAGCAATAATTGTGAGGATGATCAGACAGTGTTACATGAGGACCAGGCAGTGTTACATCTTGTCATTCTGAGTCAGAACTGACTCAAATGCAATGCACAACATAGTAGCCACTGTTAAATAGCACTTCACAAAGACCATTTTCCTTCTTGCCATTATCTTTCTTCCCACTAAGACGCTTAGTGTTTTACATTACAGAGATTTCCACTACCTGCAAATAAAGTGCTTCTGTGAAAACTTTAAATGAAAAAGAAAACAAGAAAAATAACTTACTAAATTACATGTAAATCTAAAAGAATACTAGAATGTAGGGTTCACAGACACAGTTCAAAGCTATGGCAGCCTGATGCTGCATTTAGTTCCCAGGGAAGAGGTTTGGGGATACCAGTCTCCTTCCCAAGAGGTGCACACTGTCTTTTTCTCATCTTGTTACAAAACAAATGCTTAAACTAAGCTTCAGTTTTCTTTCATTTTTAAAAGCAAAATCTTCTTCAGATTTCTTATAATTAGCCAAAAGCAGGTATTAATGTAAATCTTTTGTAAAAGTGAACTTGCATAAAAGCAGACATTTTAAAGACAAGAAATATCTGTATTCCTTCATAATTTTGCTTGTTATTGGGCTAGCCAGTCCTTAAGGACAGGCAGCACAGTTTCTATCCACGTGTTCATTGTAACTATTACAGTATCTGGCTCATGGTTAAAACTCAAATTCTATTTACACAATCAGTTAATTCAAGACAACTACCTAATGACCAGTTACAAAGTTTTGGTGGCTTGACCAGTCTCTTCTGCTACTCTGTAAACCCAAGAGTAACACATCTAATGGGGGGAAAAAATAGGGAGAACAATCTTCTCAAGTCAAAAAGAAAGGTTAATTGCTGGTTAGAATTAGAGGGAAAATTAGTAAAAATTTAAAAGGACAAAAAGTTGAAAATAATTCTATGTAATTGCTCTACTCTGCCACACAAACGTGTGGATTTCATTATTTCATTTTGCCATATTTCTGAGTAAAACAGCACACTTAGGACTTTGGACTTTTCCTAGAATAGAAATGATCATTAGCATGAGTCTAATTTAGTACTCCGCTGAGGTGATAAAGGTAGCTCATTTATTCTTCTAGTACAGATAGAAGGCCAATTCTTAGATTCAGCATCTTCTCTTGATCTTAAAGTTGCAGCCCAATGATGAGATTAAAATATGGCATCAAGGCAGGTAAAACTAGACTGAGATTATTTTTTTTTCAAACAACATACTCTATTTGGAAAAGAGATATCATATCATTTTTAATTGGAGTAAAATTGAACTAGGTCTGCTGAACTAGGAGTTTCACCATCATCCAGAGGCAGGAAGTTGAGATCCACCAACCACAAGAGAAAGATGAGCAATCTCCTCCGTGTGGTTTACAGCCGCAGAAAATCCTCTAGAGGGTCAGCTTTGAGTTGGATCTGACTCAGGGGCACATGACAACATATATGTAACAGTTAATTGCGAATGTTCATATTTAAAGAGCAAAGTTAATTGTTTGTTAATAATGATTCTTTTCCAAATGTATTTCCATAGTTATCTTCAAAGTTTGAGACTGAAGTGATATAGTGGTATACAAATTTTGTTTATATCAGTTCACTTTTAATTCCTTTTTACTTGTTACCTTTCTGCAAAACTTCATGGAGATATCTTTTTCTCTGCCACCTAGTAAGATAAAAGTTTAAGCTACTAAAACAAGAGTACATGCTTGATGCTCAATCACGTCATTCATGAATTTGGCCAAGTTTTTATTATGTCTCCAATACTGATTTATTTGGAAAATAAAGGTACTAATAAACTTAATGAGCTCTGGTGGCTTAGTGGTAAGGATTTATGCTGTCAACCCAAAGGCATGAGGTTTGAATCCAGGAGTTGGAGATAGAGGGAGAAAGATGGGAAATGTCCCTGTGATTCATTGCCTTTGAAAACTCACTGTTGGTCAGCTATGAGAAAGTTCTGCCTTGAGAGTACACAACAACAAACACTCTCATAAGATCAGTTTGAAAAATAAATTATATCGTATAAAATTTTTACTTAGCTATTATTGCTGTTGTTATTCGGTGAGCTCAAGTGGAGAACAGCTCATATTGAGTCTATGAACAGACCTTAACTTGTCTTCACTTATGCCATCGTCATTGTCTCTGACATACTTGAATTCACAGATGCAGTCAGTGCCAATCCATCTCCTTCAAGATCTTCCTCTTCTTCAAGACCTTTGACCTTTCCAAGCACGATGTCCCTTTCTAAGAAAAGGTCCTTCCTAACAACATGTCCAAAGCATGTGAGACAAAGCTTCACCATTCTTGCACCCAAGGAGCATTCTTGTTGCACTTTCTCTGACACATATCTGTCCATTCGTTTTTAAATCCATGGGATGTCCAGTACACTTTTCCAATGCCACAACTCAAAGACATCAATTCTTTTTCTGTTATCCTTATTCATTGTCCAGCTCTCAGATGCATAGCAAGTGATTGAAAAGATCATGACCTGAATTGGTACACCTGAGTCTTTAAGCTGTCATCATTGCTCCTCAGTATTTTGCAGAGGCTCTTGACAGCCAGCTTTCCTAATACAACACATACATTGATTTCTTGACTGCTGGTACCAAGGGTTTTTAGGATTCAAGTAGGATAAATTGTTGGTAATTCCAATCTTTTCTCCATCTATCATGATGCTGCCTATTGCTCCAGTTGTGAGAATCTTTGTCTTATTAATACTGAGATGTAATCCATATTGAAGGTTGTAGTCTGTCATGAAGCAAATGTCTCAAGTGCTCCTCACTTTCAGCAAGCAAGATTGTATCATCTGCATAAACCAGATTGTTCATGAGTCTTCTTCCAATCCTGGTGCCACCTTTCTCTTCATAAATTCCAACTTCTCAAATTATTTGCTCCACATAGAAAATGAGGCACACATTTCTTGATTTTAAACCACTTGGTGTTCTCCTGCTATGTTCAGATAACAGCTTATTGATCTAGATTTTGTATGAGCCAAATTGAATATTCTTGGTTTCCCTTTCTTCTCAGTGTTCGCTATAGTTTGTTATGATCCACAGTCAATTGCAATTCTGGTAACCATGATTCATTTTGCTATAATCACTCATTTTCTTAGAGTGAATTTTTATTTTCTAAGAATTATATTAAATTCTTTATACTTAATCCTTAAAAGGAAATCAAGAAGTAGATATCCACATCATTCAAGGAGAAAGTGAAACACAAAGAGGAAATTGCTTCTCCAGAGCAGTAAATAGTAAGTGGCAAGTTGGGATCTGAACCTAAGTACTATGACACCGAGGGTTTTCTCAAAGATCCAACATTTGCTGCACTCTGTTAGAAAAACCTAGCTAAAAGCAGGTAGAATCACCAACATAAACTAAATTTATATCAATTTAAAATGAAAGACAAGAAAGTCATACCAAGATAAAATAACTTTTATAAAGCTTCAAAGGAAAGCTGCATCAAAGACTTGTTTAAGCTCTAATGTGTCAACTTGTTGAGATATTTTTTTCACTTACTTATAAAATTTGTCCTTGATTTGTAACTAAGAAATATGAACTGCCTACTCTAGACTCTATTGTCCATAGAGTTTTCCCAAGGTCTTTTATATCAGACGTAGATGGCCAATTCTTCTTCCAAGTCTATCTTAAACAGAGATCTCTATTTTTTTCTATCGTATGACAGGTAAGTGTTATATCCAGTAGAGCAGATGATAGATAAGCAAACATATATGTATCTAAGCTATTAAGAGTAGCAATATGCACAAATATTTTCCCAGTACAAGAGAAAAAAAAACAGATAAATGATACCGCTATGAAGAAAACATATGTACAAGCAAACAAACAGACATAATGGTGTGAGTGGCAGGAGTTCCTATATCAAGGCTGTGGTGCAAGGTTCAGAAGGTATATGGAACCTAGACCAAGAAGCTATTCCAACACATTAAGGGAACATTGCATGATTCAGAATCAAGAAATGAGTGCATCATTGATGCATCCTTTTTCCACACTTTCTCAATCTATATGCTGAAAAGATCATTCAAGATGCTGGACTTTATGGAGAAAAATATGGCATCAAGATTTGAGGAAGATTCATCAACAACTTGCATTATGTAGATGATATAACATTTTCCCCTGAAACTAAGGAGGGCTTGCAGTACTTGTTGCAGAAAATCAAGGTCTGCAGCCTTCAATATGGATTGCATTTCAACATCAAGTGTTGAGGCATGTTGAGGAGGAAGGGAGGGTCTTTGGCCAGGAGAGATCACCTAAGCTCCAGATAAATGCAAGCCTCCCACCAGCCTTTAATATGGGGTAGAGAAAGCCCCCATGTGTTTAGTTGTACCGGCTTAAGAAAGCTTGTCACCTGGGAAGACGGCTGCCACCTCTGTAAAGCTGGGAGTGGTCCGTACAAGGCTGAGGTTCTCCTAACCAATCCACATGTCCCATGACTGTAAGCCCACCCTATCCTGTCTTCTGTTGGATTTACTCTCTGATCCTCTCCTGGAGTGGTGCATCTCTGTCATGCTTACCCCCAGCAGGGTGTTGCTGTTAAGTTGCCAGCTAACTGACAGCGACTATCAAGAAAACAAAAATCCTCACCACTTGGTAAATAAATGGAGAAAAGATTGAAGTTGTTAACAATTTCATCTTGTTCGGATCAACAGTCAACAACCTTCACACCAGGACTCCGGAAAATAAAAAAACAAGTTTCACTGGGAAAATCTGCCCTCGTGGGAAATCTGCCCTCCAGAGTGGTAAAGGGCAATGATGACATTATGAAAACTAAGGGGCACCTGATCTAAGCAATGGTCTTGCAATTGCTTGCTATGTATCTGAGGAAAATGACCAGTGATGACAGAGGAATAAATAAATGTCTTCTAGTTGTGGTGCTGAAGAAGAGGATTAAACACACTATGGACTTCTAAGAGATTAATCAAGTCTGTCTTGGAGAGGGTGAAACTAGGTTGCTTCTTGGAGGCAGATTTTGAAACTCCATCTCACATACTTTGAGCATGTTTTTAGGAGATGCCAGTTCTTGAAGAAAAACATAAGTCCAAATTAGGAAGATCCTGGATGATCTGGACTAACCCTGTGACTGTGGCAATGGTGTTAGGTGTATTGGTGTCAGTAAGGTTGGCTTGAGATAGGAGATGGTTCCTAGGGTCACTTTGAGCCTTAGTCAACACGATTGCATGTAACAACAAAATCAACTCGAATACTCACATCATGAAAGCTTGCTAAAGATAGGGTGACTCTTCCTTCGTTTTTTTCCCCTTTAATAATATGAAGATCATTATTTTGTGAATTATTTTTAATATATACTTCTATTTTCATAGTACAATACAGTTGCTGCAGAAAATTTTACTTAAATTTGTTTTGGATACTTGCTGTTGATTGCTATCAAGTCGAGCACAACTCATAGCAACCCTATGAACAAAGGGCCTGAAGTCTTTCTATAACCATCATCATTTATCAAAGTTTATAGAGTTTCTGGAGGCATCTTGCTTAGGAAGTGAATTCCACTCCTGCTTTACATCCACTTAAAAAAATATATATCTTTTGATGGAGAATTTACTTGTTTCTTTCATTTTACTTTCTTATGAACTATAGATACTTTAATACATTTTCTCAGATGTAGTAGAATCAACATAGTAAGGGAAAATAATTACAAGAAGATAGAGAAATCAGTCTTGTCCTTCAATAACTGAGAAAGAGATAATGGGCATTAGTCCCCATGTCTTCAATTCAGACCCTTATTTATGCATAAAATGCACTTGGAAATATCTGCTTAATGTGTTTACATTCTGATATTAAGTGCTTTGAAATAAATAAATAGCAAAATAAATCATCTGTTGATGCTACTGAGTCAATAAAACTTATAGCAACACTATGAGCAACAGATTTAAATACTGTCCTGTCCCATCTTCATCATTTCTGATATACTTGAGCCCGTTGCTACAGTTACTGTGACAAATTCATCTGTTTGAGGGTCTTCCTTTCTTCAACAAACTCTCCACCTTCCCAAGCATGATGTCTCTCCCCAAGAAATAAACTCTCCTAACAACATGCCCAAATTATGTTGGGTGAAGCTTTATTCTCTTTGCCTCCAGGAGTACTCTGGCTGTACTTTAATCAAAATATATGTCTGGTCTTTTAGCAGTTCATGGAATATTCTGTATTCTTCACCAAAACCACAGCTTAGAAGCATCAGTTCATCTTCTGTTATCCTTATTTATTGTTTAGCTCATAGGTGCATAGCAAGCGATTGAAAAGACCATGGCCAGAATGATGCACACCTTAGTCTTCAAACTGATATAATTGCTCCTAAATAATTTGAAGAGATCCCTGACATAAATATAATGGAAAGCACTTTTTTAAAAATCCGACAATATTCACTGAAAGATTTCATTAATACAAATACCTCATAATCTTACAAAATGAGTCAAATAGTCCCAAGTTTTAATAACTTCAATGTAATGGTAATTCGATGTAATTTCTATCAGATTCATTTATACTTTGTGCATAAAATTACTATATTGTATATCAAGAATTAATGCAAAACATTCTATTTTCTTAAGAAAATTTAGACAATCATAAAATACTGCTTAAATTATACACTACAAATATCATTTAAGAGAAAAGAAATTTTGGGAACAGACAATTGAGCTTGTATGAAACTTCTACATAGACCCAGAAGGAGTTATTGGAACAGTAAAAGCAGATACTATATGGCTCAAAAATCAGAAAAGTTAAGCCTTAAAAATTGAGAAACATGTGTGTGTCAAGGTATTCTTTCTCTATACCTATTAAATTTGTATGCTGAACAAATCAGTCAAGAAGCTGGACTATATGGAGAAAAATGTGGTATCAGGTTTTGAATACTCATCAACAACCTACTGTGTTATGATGACATAACCCTCCTTGTAGAAAGTGAAGATGAAAATACCACAACTTTCAATATGGATTACACCCCAATAATGAAATAAAAAATTCTCACAACTGGACCAATAAGCAAAAGTATGAAACATGGAGAAAATATAGAATTTTTCAGTAATTTCATTTTACTGGGATCCACAATTAATATCCATGGAAGTAACAATAAAGAAATCAAATGAGGTATTATGTCATTGGGGAAATCTCCTATCAAGGACCTCTTGTAAGTTCTAAAGAGCAAGAATATCACCTTAAATACTAAGGTGTGCCTGGTCCAAGTCATGGTATTTTCAATTGTTTCACATGCATGTGAAAGGTAGACAGTGAATATGGAAGACTAAGGAAGAACATATGTCTTTGAATTGTGATGTTGGTGAAGAATACTGAATATATCATGGACTGCCAAAAGAACACTTTTGTCTAAGGGGAAATGCAACTAGAATGTTCTTTAGAGATGAAGATGGTAAAACTTGGCCTCAAACATTTTGATGTATGTTTTAGGAAGATAACGTTTCTGGAGAAGGACATCATGCTTAGAAACATAGAGGCTCAACAAAAGAGAATAAGACCTTCAGCCAAACAAACTGGCATAGCAAAAGTCAGTTTAGGCATTGAAGAAATTTTAAGGATAGGGCAAGATTGGGCAGAGTTTCCATTCTATGGCACATATGGATTAGAATAACAACAAAATATAAAAAATTTGATTAGTTAATGATACAAACAAATAAGAAGATCGCTCATAAATCCTTGAACATTTACAACCACATTTGAGTGTTGTTATATGCCCTTGAGTCATCTTTGACTCATAACTCAAACTAACTCTGAATCCTGGCTCTATCCTGGACCAATTTCACTGTCTCTGACACACCTACCCCCATTAACCCAGTTACTGTGTCAAATCCATCT
Organism: Elephantulus edwardii; assembly: GCF_000299155.1. Taxonomy (NCBI): domain Eukaryota; kingdom Metazoa; phylum Chordata; class Mammalia; order Macroscelidea; family Macroscelididae; genus Elephantulus; species Elephantulus edwardii. The sequence goes on along the minus strand of NW_006399751.1, from coordinate 17,477,163 downwards.
CATCGGAGGTCTTCCTCTACTTTGCCCTTCCAAGCATGATGTTCTTATGCAAGGACTAGTCCCTCCTGGCAATGTACCCAAAGTATGTGAGACAAAGTCTAAAAGTCCTTGCCTCCAAGGAATAGCTTGGCTTCACCCTCTAGGACAGACTTGTTAGTTATCTTGCCAGTCCATGGTATGTTCAATACTCTTCTCCAGCACCACAACTCAAAGGCATCTGTTCTTCTTCTGTCAACTTTGGTCATTGTCCGACTCTCTGATACGTAACAGGTAACTGCAAAGACCATGGCCTGTATCAGGTGTACTTTAGTGTCTGACTGATAGCGCTGGTCCTTAGCATTCTGGAGAGGTCTCTGACAGTATATTTTCCTAATGCCATTTATCTTTTGCTTTCCTTACTGCTGGTGCCAAGAATGTTGATTGTGGAATGAAGCAAGCTGAAACCGTTAACAATTTCAATACAATAAATAATTCCATAATCAGAAAAAAAATGGAATATATGCCTGGAAGAGCTATGGAGCCAACCTTAGTTGTTCGCCAGCAGATCAGGCAAATCAAGCTCACGTTAAAGGGAACTTTGTTGCTGTGCTATCAAGTTGAAACCAACTCCTTCATAGTTGAACTTCCTGTGGTTTTTAGAAGCTGTAAATCAAACAGGAGGTGGCCCATTTTTCTCCCCTGGAGCCGCTAAGTGATCCAAACTACATGCAGGTTAGCAGCAAAATTGTTTACCAACTACACCACCCCACCCCCCACCGGAGCTCCCTAAAAGGAACTTTGTTGTTGTTTACTGTTGAATCAGAGCTGACCATAGTAGACTCTCCAGTGTGTTTTCAGAGGCAGTTAATCACACGGGAGGAGACTGCCTATCCTTCTCCCACAGAACAACTGGTGGCCTCGAACAGTGTGCCTTCAGATTGAAGTGCAGCTTCTTACTACTAGGCAACCAGAGCTCCTTTAGAAACTTTTAAAAACCACTTAAAATATATGATCTTCTAAGAATAAACATTAAATTTAATCGTCCTCTTCTTTCAATCCTTCAGAAAGTCCATTTTCTAGATTCTATTTTAAAAATCTTTTTTTTCCCTCTATGAATTACCAACTCTCTACATTAGCACTTTTAAAATTTTTCACTTGTCCCCTAAATCTTGAAATGTTCTTCAACTGATTCCCATTCCAGATTTTCTCCTCAATACTGTCACTGTTACTCTGTGACCATATTGTGAATTTGCTCAAAAATACCTCATTAATAATTGAGATCTTTTTTTGCCAGTAATCATCTAAGATAAAACTGTTGTTATTGTTCACTGCTGGTCTTTATTTACCTGGAGCAAAAGATAAAGAAAGAAATCCATTAAGCGGAGAAGGAACTGGACTACATTCATTTCATCCGTGAACTGTGACTACTCCCACTAAATTAACTAAGTGGTGCCTAGAATATCAAATGTTCTGATCAGAGTCACAGTAGACTGACAAAAAAGGGAGAAAAATTTAGAACAGAACTGCAAGTTCTCCAAGAATCCAGATTTACTGGGATCACTGAGAGTGAAGAAATCCCTAGGTCATTGCTCTGAGATGATCTTTGAACATCTAAATTGAAACAATTCAGTGAAGTTATGTTTTCATGAAACAGTAGGTTAGCTCAAAAAGTATAAAATTTCACCCTTGAGAATTGTGTTTTTAAAAATTTGTCTACATAAAACCAATGGACAGCAGTTACTTTGAGGTATAGATGAGACGTTTGAGAATCACAAGATTGCTTTATTGAGAATGAACAGCCAGAGAACAGAAATAATACTGTAAGACAATGTAAATAATGTAACTAATATCACTAGGCAGATGTGTAGAAATTGTTGAACTGTGTCTTGGTGTCTATAATTTCACCAAAATACAATATTTTAAATGGAAAAAATATCTTATTAAGGACAGTATTCTCAATCCTGAATTCAAAGTTCTATATAAATATCTCCTGTTTTTTTTTAACCGCGTACGCTCTCTTCCCACATAATCACTCCATATTTTTACACTTAATTTGTAATAGTTTATTTTATATTGCTGTTGTTGTTCTGTGCTGCCAATTAACATATGACTGATGGTGACCCTATGAAGAATAGCTCTAAAATCTGTCTTATCCTGAGGGAATCTAACTTTCAACACATTGTCACAATTGCCACAGTCACAGTGCTAATCCATTTTATCCTAAGTTTCCCCCCATGGGCTGACCCTTGCCTCTTCCAAGCATGATGTCTTCTTCAAGGACTGACCTCTTCTGGAAATATGCCCAAAGTATAAACGATGTTGTTGTTGTTGTTATGTGCCGTCGAGTCGCTTGCGACTCACAGCGACCCTATGTACAACAGCCCTAAACTCTGCTCTGTCCTGTGCCAATCG
>NW_006399751.1:17468776-17473274 GCF_000299155.1 Elephantulus edwardii | reverse complement strand
GATACAGTGACTCAGTATATTCTTTCCATCTTCTTTTAATACTTCCTGGATCATTTAACATTCTGCTGCAAGCATCCTTGATTATAGCGACTCAAGATTTGAATTTATTCTTCAGTTCCTTAAGCTTAAGAAATGCTGAGCAAGTTCGGCCCTTTTAATTTTCTGACTCCAACTCCTTGCACATTTCATTGTAATATTTTGCTTTATCATCCTGTGCTGCCTTTTGAAATCTTCTATTCAAATCTTTAGTGTCTTGAATTCTTCCTTGTGCTTTGGCTTCCCTGTGCTCCAGTGCAATTTTCAGAGTCTTTTCTGACATCCATTTTGGTCTTCACTTCCTCTTCCATCTTTGCAATGACCATTTGCACTCTTCCTGGATGATACCCTTGATATCCTCCCACAACTCACCTGGTCTTCGCTCATTAGTGTTCAAGGCCTCAAACCTGTTCCTGAGATGGTTCTGAAAACAATAGAGTTTCAAAATTATTCCTTCCAAGGAGCAAACTGATTTTACCCTCTCTAGGAAAGAAGACCTAGGGAAGAAGCCCTGGCAGTCCATAGTATGTATATTCAGTATTTTTCTCCCGCAACACAACTCAAAGGCATTGATTCTTTTGTCATATTTAGTCATTGTCCAGCTCTCAGATGCATAGTAAGTAATTTAGAAGACCATAGTCTAGATCAGGTGCACCTTACTCTTCAGACTAACATTGTTACTCTTTAGCACTCTAGAGAGGTAATCAGTACAAGAAATTATTATTAATGTTACATGCATACATATTATTATTATAGCAAAACTAATTCACTTTGCCTAAGAGGGGTGTCTCTGGTGGCCTAGTTGTCAGAGGCCGCATGGCAATACCCAAACCACATGATTTAAATCCATCAGATGCTCCAGAGAAGAAAGATGGGCAATCTCCTTGGTGCAAGCTATTGTCTCTGAAAATCTGAAGTGTCGGTGATGGGTTGGTTCAGACTTGACAGCACACAATAATAGTGGGTGGTATCTGAAAGAATATTTATCTTTGTTATCTAACTTAATAAGAGGAAGAAAGCTACAATTTTTTTAAGGAAGGAAGGATTTTTACTTTGAGCTGGAAAAGCACAATAAGTAAACAGATGATACCGACTGAATATTTTCAAAGGTATAGCTCGTGAAAGAAACAGCATGACATTTTAAGGGAATTCTACCTACCGTTTCACTATGTTGAGAACAGTTTTATTATTTTGGTGTTTCAATTTTCAGCTTAAGGATGCAGATTATGTTCTGAAAGGCAAAAACTTTGCAAACTAAATAGTTTGGAGTAACTAAACTGATTTCATATTTGGTATTTGAGCTGACTGGGGTAAAATTCATTTACATACACAAGTTTAAACACTTACATAAACAAGTTTAAAAATATGTTATCATTTTCTTAGTCTCTCTACTTTTACTTATAACATGTATTTTGGAATATAGAATGTGATTCAATCCATTCACAAAGCCATTAACTTTTTAAGCCGCAGATACTGAATACAATACTTAAGATTGGCATATGTAGTAAATCAGAATAGAAATAGTATTATCACAGCTGTGACCATTCAAAACATTTGGAGACAAAGTTTTTCTTTATTTGGTAATAATCTCCTTTTACCATTTACTCAAACACATCACTGCTGCAGAGTCAGTTCTGATGTCTAGTGACCATGTATCCAGTTTCCAAAGTTGTAAATCATCATGGGAGTAAACTGCCTCATCTTCCTCCCACATTGCTGCTAGTGTGTTCAAACTGTTGACCTTTCCATTAGCTTAAGGTGGTATTCCTCCATAAAATATTCTCTTTATTTTCTACTAAACAGTACAAATTGTACAAATACATATCTTGGATTATTTCTAATTTTATTGTTACTGTTGCTGTTTTACAATTATCAAAGCCTAGATATATTTTTATATTAGCTTTATCATGTTATATTTGTAAGTTGTAAATAGTATTATTCAAATTATCCTTCATGTTATCACATGTTTGTGTAACATGTCAACAAAAACACAAACATACTAAGTGAAGCACAGTCTCTTACTTGCAATTACAATTCAGTTTACACATCTTGATCTGTTCTTAAACCGATCTTTTCCAGAAGTGGGGGCAATAACAGGTTGCTGCATTTAAAATATTTCATTAAGTTCTAATTGTGATTAAGGGGTTGTATTTGCAGCTTACCTTATGGGCATAGATTAAAGATGTGAAGTAGCCCACAAGGGACCTCATTAGCATGGTGATTACAAGTTAATCAGTAATACCTAGAATAGAGAAATAATGAAAGAGAAAAACAAATTTTTGATGCATTCATTATTAGATTTCCTTAGCTTTTAAAGGTTTAAAAACTATCAAGCTAATGTTTGGAGCTTTCATTCTTCTAAATTATGCTATCCTGAGGGAATAGTTTTGTGCTATCGGGTGAAACCACTGAGGGCTAAGCTTCATTTGGGTCATTTATTTTATTGTAATTTTTTTCAAATCAATAAAAAGTTAGAAAATGAGCACTAAGAGTATGATAGTCTACTAGGCACTGTGAAGAATACGGAAGCATGCAGGAATGAAACTTGCAAATAAAAAAGTAAATGAAAGAAAATAAAATGTAAGTCTCATGTACTGAGGGAAACAAAGTTTAAATGCAATATCAGAAAAGGATAAGAACGAATGGGATACAGTGCGAACTATGTTGTAGTTGATAGGTGTCATCAAGTTGATTAAGACTCATAGCGGCTCTATGAACAAGAGATCTGAACTCTTTCCTATCCTATGCCATTCTCACACTCCCTGACACAGTAGAGCCCATTGCAGCAGTCACCATGTCAATCCACCTGGTTGAGGGTCTTCCTCTCCTTCGCCTACCCTCCACCCTTCCAACCATCATGTCCCTCTCCAAGGAATAGCAACTCCTAGCAACATGCCCAAAGTATGTGAGGTGAAGACTTATCATTCTTGCCTCTAAAGAGCAATTGGCTTTACCCTTTCCAAGACATATTTGTTTGTCAGCCCATGGGATGTACAGTACTCTTCTCCAACACCACAGCTCAAAGGCATCAATTCTCCTTCTGTCATCCTTATTCATTATACAGCTCTCAGATGCATAGCAAATGATCAGAAAGGCCATGGCCTGAATCAGATGCACCATAGTCCTAATACTGACATCATTACTCCTTTATAATTTGGAACCAGTGCCCTCCCCCCCAAAAAAAGCAGACATTATTAAAATTATTGACGCATACAGGAGAAAATGAATTAGTTGTATTTCAAGAACACAGTGGAATTAGATCTGTTAAGAGATTAGGGTACATATAAAACGAAAAGAATAGTTTGAAACTCAAAAAGCAAAATGAAATGAGATTATAAAGACATTAAATGCCATTTTGAAGAGCTGAGTCTGCAAGAGAGTGTTTAAAAAAAAAACAAACAAGTTTCCTTTTATTTCCATTTTTAAAAGCATTTACTCATTTTTAAGTGGAAAATAAAAATATAGAGAGTAACGTTACTCTTTCTACCATCTAGTATCGCAGTGTGGGTCTTCTTCTTTGCCAGGTTTCATTCTCTTATTAATTGACTTGCCCTGCATTGGAGACAACTCAGTAGCACCTAACACTAACCACCCAGAATGGATCAGAGGTTTACTCATGGAAGTGAGGTGAACAAAGACTAGTTAATCATAAAAGTTTGAGAACATGGAATTGTTGGGTGCTTTCCAGTTGGTGCTGACTCATGGTTTTGTTGCTGTTAAGTATCACTGAGTTTAATACCACTCATAGAGGCCCTATGGAAAATGGACCTGCACACTGTCCTATCCAGTGCCATCCTCACCAGCTTACTCATCATTATACTTGAGCTCCCTGATACTTGAGTCACTGTGACAACTTCTCTTGACAATTTTTCTCTTGTAAGGATCTTCCTTACTTTTGATGAACCTCCACCTTTCCAAGCATGATGTATTTTTCCATTTTAAGTTTGCTCAAAGTACACTTTCTCCAAGATATATTTGTTTGTTCTATTGACAGTCCATGGCCAAGCTCTCTTGGGCTACACTGTCTACCCAGAAATGAGCCAGCCACTGGCTGGCTTTTGTGGACTCTGAAGACCAACCAGAGGCTAGTGGTCAGTGGGAATTTGGCCTTGACTTTTCAGGTCCTGTTGGATAAAGGATCCTGAATGGACAGGGGCTGCTGTGTGAGGGTACCTGGATAAGTGCCACCAGGCAGGGAACACTGAGAAAACTACTGGGTGGGAAATGGACAGTGGGAATTTGAGTAGGGACCCCAATTGTGAGCATACTCAGACAGCAGAGGTTTGAGCTAGGCCCTTCCAAGTGTTTGACTTGCCCTTGCAATCACCCCAACCCTGTGCCTGCCTCATTCCATTTGGCTCCACACTGGTGCCAACACATCTGGGCAATCAACTTGTCTTTAATCAGGAGCACCTTGACCTGTCTTACCAACAACGTGCATGGAACATTCTCTAGAATAGAT
>NW_006399751.1:17449224-17462149 GCF_000299155.1 Elephantulus edwardii | reverse complement strand
GTGAGCACATTTAGGGTCTCAATTGGTATTACATAAATACTTAGGGCTTCATTTTTTGCCAGTGCCTTCAGTGAAGCTTCACCTTCTTCATTACCATTGGTTCGTGGTTATATGTTACCTCTTAAAAAGGTTCTATGTCAGTCAATTCTTTTTGGCATATTGACTTTGTATATTCTTTCAATCTCTTCTGGATACTGCCTACATTGTTCACTGTTTATGTTTTCTAAAACAGGTGTTATCCATGAATATATCATTCAGCTTTATTTCTGTCACCAAATCTGTACTTTCCCATTACCAGTCATTCTTTGATTGCATATTTGATCACTTACAGAATTCAGAAGTTGGTTGGTGTTGTTGTCATGTGCCATCAAGTCACTTGTGACCCACAGTGATCCTACGTACAAAAGCTCTGAAACCTTCCCTGACCTGAGTCAGTTTTACTAATTCCAAAACATCAATCCCATTGCCCCAGATACTGTATCAATCCATTTCATCCAGGATCTTCCTCTCCTGTGTTGTCCCTCCACCCTTCTAAGAGTGATGTCCTTCTCCAAGAACCAGTCTCTCCTGGCCATGTGCTCAAAATATGTGAAAAGGAGCTTCAAAATTCTAGCCGCCATGGTCAAACTTGATTTCACTCTTTCCAAGACAGACCTATTTGTTTTCTTGGCAGTCCATGGTATGGTTAAGACTCCTCTCCAGTATCACAATTTCAAGGCATCAAATCGTTTTTCATCCTTAGTCATGTCCAGCTCTCTGATGCATAGCAAGTAATGGCAAAGATCCTGGCCTGTATTAGGCACACCTTAGTCTCTATGACAAGGTTGCTTTTCAGTACTCTGGAGAGGTCTCTGACAGCAGATTTTCCTGATGCAATTTGTTTTTTTATTTCCTGACTGCTGGTATTAAGAGTGAATGTTTGTTCAAACCATCGGAAAGACTAAGGGTTTAGAAAAATGAAATTATGTGCATAGTTGTCATATGACATCATTTAGATTCTGGCTTCAACCAACCCTCTAATGACAGAAATCAGAGCAGACCTACCTTAGAGGGCTTTCTAAACTTCATCTTTGTTTTAAGTTTTAACTACTACAGCAACAACAGAGTTCTCCTTCATAATTTACTAACCTTTGGGAGAATCTGAAGTGACTGGTAATGGGATACCATGAGGCTATGATTAAGCATAGAGTTGCCTTCAAGGTGATGAGGCATTTAAAGTAAATATAACAGTGACATTTACAAGACATTTTCTTTGTCACAACTCTGGCGGCATAGTTAGTAGGAAGCTGCACTGCTAGCACAAAGGCCATGCCTCTCTAGCAGTTCAAATCCATCAGTGGTTCCTCAGGAGAAACAGGATCAATTTCTTCCCATGGGATCAGTGCCTCTGCAATCCTGCTGAAGGTTGAGCTGAGTCAGTTCTGACCAGAGGACAATGAAAGTTTGCTATGGGGGCTTTGGTTTTTGTTATTTGTTTGGGGGTTTAGGTTTGTTGTTTTGGGGTAGTTTTTTCACCCCCAAAAAACCACAGCAATAGCCTGTTTCATCAGAATTCTTTGTCCTGGATTCATTTCAATCAAAATGGAGCATTGTTTGGGTTTGGGGTTTTTTTGTGTGTTTTTTTGTTTGTTTTTTTCTCTATCCCTCATTTTTGCCAAGGAGGAGAAATTATTTTGCTGGCAAGTTTTGAGGTAATTGAATTGCATCTATGCCCTTCTTAGAGCACGCCTGCCAAGGAGGTGGAGACACTCATATTCCTTATAGTTTGAAGTATATCCTTAAGAAAAGCCTGTGTTTTTCAGAAGCCAATGAGTTGGTGGGGAGGCATTATTCTAGGTTAAATATAACAATCACTGTGGTCCCAAAGTCATGTCCTCCAATTAACCTCCCCGGTAGCACAGCTGACATTTTTATTTCCATATATCCAGTTATGACGATCTCAGTAGTTTCCACATTCAATATATGAAAAATGCTATTATTTAATGCCTATCTAAATATTTTGAACCCATCTTGTCATTATGAACATCCATAATTGGCAGCAATATTAATAAATTGTCCATCTGAGGAACTTTAAGTCTTATGTTAAATAACTTTCCCAAAGTTATTTAGAAAGAGTGAGGTCAAGCACTAGGCCAGAATGAAAGCTGCATAGTGGAGTGGGGGTGGGCGGGAGACGGGGAGGGGATTGTACAACATGAAAGGGTTTGTGTTGTTGAGTTGTGGTGTTTTTTTTTTCCTTTTCAAAGAGAAAAGCAAATGTGGGAGGGAGGAGAGGTTGGCAGGGAGGAAAGTGTGTAACAATGAATGAATGAAAAATCCAAAGTCTCTGTAAACTTTCATTAAAATAAAAATAAGAAGAGGGGAAAATAGAATCTGCACTACAATCCTGAAGTTGTGTTTGTGCTATTTTTTGATACTTAAACAAAACCTACTGCTCTGTCATATGGGCTCATGAAAACCCTCCATTCGGGTTGTAAATCTTTACAGAAGTATATTACCCTTCTTTCTTCCACAGTTCGATAACCAGGACTATTTGTTTCCTCTTAAATAACATTTTTGCAGTTCAGCAAATCCATCTATTCCTTTATTTTTGTTAACTTTGAAAATAAGTTTGTAAAGGAATTCTCTAACCTCAAAATACACTGTTCACTACCTGTTTTCTGTGAAACATCTGGTTTATTTGTAACATGCCTAGAACTTGTTTGTGGTAAGGTTTGAATTTTAGGCTTTCTTTTCCCTTTGCCAGGTGCCAGGCTGCACAGTTCTCTCAGCACTCACTAGGTAAGTCTGAAAAGTTGTTGTCATTTATCCAGTGACTGTGATGCCATTTTTACAATCTATTTAGCGTGATTTCATTTGGATCCATATTTGGCTTTTACACTTTGTGCTATTGATCTGTCTAAATTCTGTGTGAGTTCTAAATTATTTTCATTATTAAATTTTTACTATATACTTTAATGCCTGATATGGAAAAATCTATCCTAATTTCTCTGATTTTTCAGTTGCTTAGATTATCCTGTCACAGCAACTTCTCCATATGAACTGAGAATTTCTGTTGTTAAGTTAAACCGAAATAAGTCAATCAAGTTCTTCTTTTATAAAAAAAATTATCTTATTAAAAAGTCATTTTCTTTCTAAATAACAGTTTCAGGTTTTTCTTTTGTTATTTGTTTTTTAGAACACAATGTGCTAGATTAAAGAAATGGCATAAGATGCATAATTAAGAAAAGAAATTGGTAGTTCAACAGTTAAGTGTCTGGCTCTAACTGAAAGGCTCTTGTGCTTCCAACCCATTAGTTGTTCTGTAGAAAAATAATCCAGGTGATCCTATAAAGACTGCCGCTGTCATTAGGTGTATCAAGTCAGCTCCAATTCATATCTATCAAAACGGAACACGGCCCTATCCTACACTATCCTTATAACTTCTGCTGTACTTAAATTAATTATTGAAGTCACTGTGTCAGTCTAACTCATTGAGAGTCGTCCTCCTTCCACCCAACTCTCTACCTAAGAAACCCTCGGAGGCAAGTCTACTCTGCTTTGTACAGCTGCTATGACTGAGGAACAACTTGACAGCACACAGTATCATTCTTTCATGGTTAAGTTCAACTTCTTGGCTTTTCCCCCCCTCATACTTCAGTCATCTGCCCCCTTTTTTTTTAAGTAGAAGCTATATTGTAGCAATTATTTAATTATAAACAGTTACACTTTAAAATACCAAATGATGCATGACAGAGCACTTAGATATAATTAGCTCATTCTTTGAAACTCTTAAATCACATTCTGTCTTCTTCAAAGTAAGGAAATACTTTAGACCTGTTTCTTTTGTCCTATATGTAAGCTTAACTCCGAACTCAAACTCTTAAATACCTCTTCATTGACAAATATCACATGTATAGATTTTTTTCATTTTCTAAGTGAGATTCTTTTTGCAAAGGCAATTGCCTTCTTTGATCTATATTTTCATTTTTTAATCTTCACTTTTATTCACAACTTTCACTAACTATTCTTCCCAAGAAAAATTTTGAGAGCTTTCTTATTTCCTAGATGTTACTGTTAAGTACCATCAAGTTGGTTCTGACTCACCATCTTACAGATGACAGAGATTACACTTAGGAGAAAAAAAAAGTAGAAAGTTTAAAAACATTCTTTGAATCAATGTTTACTATGGAAATAAATTGCTGTTTCATATTTCATATACATATTCAGGTTGCTGAAGAGAGGAGAGCAGAATTTGATCAGTTCAGGTTTAACGATATTAAAGCAATTGAAATGGACTAGTAGTAATTATAGTTAGCCAGGTGTAGACATCTACCTGAGGGCTACTAGAAGGACTACATTATATAATAAATGATGAGTTTAGTAATAATATATGAAGTGTTCTTAATACAGAACATATCATAAGTGCTTAATTAAAATGATTGCATTATAATGTCCTTTAGTGACCAACTGAAAACATACCAACTCACTTGATTTTTGTCTACCAATATCATTAAAACACTGGCTTCTTTTTGTATTTATTTAATTGGCTCAATCTTGAGTGCGACAAGGTAGAGTGCAGTAGATAGTGGTTGTGTTGATAATGTTATGTATGCATTATATATGAACAAGTTTTGCATCTTTAAGTAGAGAAGATGTCAACAGAAAGAAAATGTGCAAATATGCTGAGGACAATGTGGTTTGCTTCTGACAGTTCTAGCTGATGCTTGTTGCTCTGGCAGCATTAATTCATACTCCCCACTTCCACTCCCAATCATGGCACTGTTTGTTTGAACATTCTGCATGATGAAAAAAAATATACTAAACTCAGGCTATCCAATATTATTCCCATTATCACCAAGTTTGTTCATAATCATATTGTCTCTCGATCAGGTTTCTGAGGCTGTAAATCTTTCTTATTTTGAAATTTGTGATTTGAGAGAAAACATCAATTATATTGAAAATTCATTTAATGATTTATATACATTTATTAATATAATAAATGTAATTAATTCATTACAATGCCTTGTCAATCCCGATTTGCATATTATCTTTCCCATCACCCATCTTCATATATGCTTATTTTCTAGTTACTCATTTTTATTCTCCTCTCCCTCCTTTCCCATCCATGGCAGCCATCCAAGAATGATTCCATCTGCATGAAAACATTTCTTTAACTTTTATAATTGTGATCTTATGCAGAATTTGTCCTTTTGTGACTAACTTACTTCACTCAGAGTAATGTCATCTGGATTCACCCATGGTATACAGTGTTTTGAGAAGGCTTTACCATTCCTTAGGGTTGCATATACTCCATTGTGTAAATGTACCGCAGTTTACTTAATCATTCTGTCTTTTAATGGAAATTTAGGTTGTTTCTATTTCTTCACTATTGTAAATAATGTTGCAATATATATGAATGTGTATGCATGCCTGCTTGTGTCATAGTTCTTATTTCTTTAGGATATACATATCCAGTATTGGAATTTCCATACAAAATGCTATTTCCATTTTGAATCTTTTAAGGAAGTGTTAGGCTGCTTTCTATTCAGGTTACACTATTTTACATCCCCACCTGCAGTGTCAGAGAGTTTCAATTTCTCGACATCCTTACAAATATTGTGCTATTGTTTCTGGAGTGATATTATCTATCAATGTTCTTTTGATTTTCATTCAAAAGCACCTAAAAACATCAGTCACATTAGGGAAAATCTACTAGGATCTCTCCAAGGACTTGTTTTAAGCTCTAGGGAGCAATTACACCAGTGTAAAAACTAAAGTGCACCTGATCCAATCCATGGAATTTTTTTAGCTATTTGCTATGCATCTGAAAGTTGAATGATGACTAATAATTACACAAGAAGAATTGATGCCTTTGAGGTGTGGCATTGGAAGAGTACTGGCTATGCCAGTGAGTGCCAAAAGAACAACTAAATGTTTCTTAAAATGAAAGAAAAAGGTCCTCCTTAGAACAAAGATGGCGACAGTTCATCTCACATATTTGGTCATGTTATTAGGAGGAGTGAGTCCTTGGAAAAAGACATCAAACTAGGAGCGTTGAAGAATCAACAAAAAACAGGAAGATCCTCAATGTGATAAGTTGATATGGCAACCGGAACAATTGACTCAAGTGTATCAGAGATTGAGGATGATACAGGACATAACAGATCATGGGGTGGCTATGGGTCATAGTTGCACCCAGCAACAGAAGCAGCAGCTAATGACGGAGCTCTGGTGGTATAGTCTGTAAAGAGATGCCCTGATAGCCCAGAGGCGGTACCTCTCTGGTGTTTCTATCCCAGCAGCTGCTCTGAGGGGGAGAGACAGGCAATCTCTTCCAATTCATGTATAGCCCCTGAAAATCTAGTGGAGGGTCAACAACAAGACATTTGCAATACCATGTCAATGAGTTAAGTTGAATAGCTAACAATCTTGAGCATGTATTGATTTGTTGTTATGTGCCATCATTACAACAGCCCTAAATGTTCTGTCCTGTGCCAATGGCACTTGTCTCCGATACACCCATCCCGATTACCCCAGTCACTCCTGTGCTTTCCCTCCACCCTCCCAAGCATGATGTCCCTCTCCAAGGACTGGTCCCTTCTTAAATGTCCAAAGTATGTCAGACGAAGCCCCAGAATCCTTGCCTCCAAGAAGCAGCCCAGTTTAACTCTCTCCAAGATGAATCTATTTTTTTTCTTAGCAGTTCATGGTACCCTCAATACTCTTCTCCAGCACCACAGCTTAAAGTCATCAATTTTCCTAATATCCTCCCTAGTCATTGTCCAGCTCTCTGATGGATAACAAGTGATTGCAAAGACTATGGCCTGTATTAGACGTACCTTAGTCTCCAGAGACACACCACTGCTCTTCAGTACTTTGGAGAGGTTCCTAACAGCGGACTTTCCCATCGCAATACATCTTTATTAGTCACCTGAATTTCTTCTTTAGTAAAGTGTTCTTTTCTTGTCCACTACCATTTTGCAATTGAGTCATTCGGTAATTTTATTGTTGAAGTGTTAGTTTCCTATACATTTTAGAGATCTGTCATTTGTCAAATATACCATTGCTAAATATTTTTACTAATCCGTAGGTTCCCTTTTATTCTTCTTTGGCCAAGACATATATTTTTGTGGAAGGAGATAGCCTATACTTCTTCCAGAAAAACCAGTGGGTTCAAACTACAGTCTTTAAGTTAGCTGCAGCACATACAGCATCATCATGCCGCCAGAGGTCCTTTGCCAATATAGTAGTCACTAGCGAATGTGACCATTGAGCTCTCCAAGGCAGTTAGTGCAACTCAATTATAAATTTGATTTCATCTATATATGGCTATTGTTGTTGTATATCATCAAGTTGGAACGGATCCGCAGCTGACCCTCCAGTGGGTTTTCAGAGGCAGTCAATTAAACAGGATGAAACTGCTCATCCTTCTCACACAAAACAGCTGGTGGATTTGAACCATTTGCCTTTGGGATTGCAGCACAGCTTTTCTAGGCCCCCAGTGCTCTTATAGTACAGTGGCCACTATACTAAATAGTGTGGTTGTTAAGTGCTATGGTTAGGGTGATATATTGTAGTCATCCTTAGTAGGGTGGAGGGGAGTGCATTTGTGTATTTAAGACTTAGAAGTGACAGAGGAGAAGTAATACAGGAGAACAAAGTGATCTTCCTTTCACATAAGCAGTAGGAACTGAGTTACCATAAAAAATTTCTGGTGGGTAAAAGAATAATCAAGAAATATAAAATTATAAATGACCATAATAATAATTATTATTATTATTTATTAGTAATAATAATTTCTTCTTAAGAAACAATAATAACAAATGACCATAATAATAATAATTTATTAACAAAACAAAATGGATTTTCTGAAAGAGAAGGGAAGAAGAGTTAGAGCCACAGGTATCGTATCGTAGGAGTGAACCAAGGCTTCAAATGAGAGCTAAACCTCAGCTGTGATAATGAGAGCCCGTGTTCTTACCCTGTTCCCCATTCCATACATGTTGTTATCATTTCTTACCTACCATAGTTCAAATATTATATCACCTCACAAGCTGCTCCTTGTGTTCTGGCCTAATTAACATGCAACTGGTAAAGAAAGAAAGTGACCTTTTCTTGACTAATTTACCTTCTTCAATTCAACAAGAACTTGTGAAGTACCATCCAATTAATAAGGAATATAGAGAGAAGTAAAGGTCTCATTTTATGCTTTAAAAAAGAATAATTTCACAAAGAAAAACTAGTTCTAACTCTAATAGTACTTAGTATTCATTCTGTAACACAATACCTACTTGAGCCATTTTCTATGTTTTACAAGAATAAATGAACATCCAAGTGTTTAAGTTTTTTTCCTGCCTTAAGTTTAAATGTAGTAATTCATCAAATCATCATTGGAAATATCACGCAGACCTAAGTTATTTCCATAATATTTTCTGGCACTCAAAGTTTGACTTATTTATATTTGTTCTTATTTAAGAGCAAACAGTTTTATGCAATTTCAGATGCCAAAAGTTGTTCTGTTGTGGTGTGTGGTTTCTTTGGTGTGTGGCTTTTTAAAAAAATTTTTTTTACTGTGATTTTTAACAAAAATTTACTGAAAGGTTGGGTTTTCATTCATTCATTGTTGTGAATTTTTCCTCCCTCCTGTGTCTTCTCCTTCCCCCGCCCTCTTGAAAGTGCCGTCCTTAGTCCAGAGTGTCAACTATAATACATATCACGCGGAGTCACTCCCCCTTTTCCTTCCTCTCATCTGTTCCAGGGCACTGTTCATTTATCCACTCTTTTCCTATTTATTTAACAAACTGAGTTTGTTATTTTTTAACTTAGATTTGGGGTTATTTTTTTTTTAGCTAAATATGCAAAGGTTTTAGTGTAATATAGCTCATGAACTATTTAAATTTGTCTTTGTTTTATCCATATATGATGTTTCCATTAAAATGTACCTTACTATGAACAGATACATTTTACAGAAGAAAAAAGAAATATTACTCTTCTATTTCCACCATTCAGAATCTCCAGACAGGTTGACAAAAATTACATTGTTTTCTGTGCCTCTTACTAAAAAAGAAAAGGGGAGGAGGGGAACAAACCAACCCTGGGCCTAAAAACCACACAGCTGGTCTTTTCAATTTTCTTAACTACTGAATTGGATTAACTGCATGATCCAAGTCAATTGATTGTGCAGAAATCAATGGCTGAGAAGGCCAGATCTTCTCTCCTGGTTGCTTCTCCCCTAAGCCTCTGAGCATGTGATGTTCATTCAGTGCACCAACAACTTTTAAAATAAATTGCTTTTTAAATGCTCAGGTTACAAATGTCTGTGGCTGGTATGTGTCTCAATAATATTCAATAAATGGCAGCAAAGCCCAATTTAGAGGTTTCCTTTAAAATACCATTTCCTAGATATTTTCTAATTATAAAAGTATTCTTGAAAATCAGAAAAAGACATAAAATACAAAAGAAAATCATCACAATTCAGACAAATGTTACTATATTTGTTATGTTATTTTATACATACCCATTAGCCCCTTTGTTCTTACATAAATGGAGATATAGATATCTATCTCTGTATCTATATCTCTATCTCTATCATCTACATTCTGGCTATTGGTGCCAAGAGTGTTGACCACGGAGCCAAGCAGACTAAAGTTGTTAACAATCTTAATCTCTTCACCATCCATCCTGATGCTGCCAATTGGTCCAGTGGTGAGAATCTTTATCTTCTTGACATTGATCCTCAATTCATACTGATGGCTACAGTCCTTGACCCTCGGCAGCAAGTATTTCAGGTCCTCCTCAGTCTCAGCAAGCAGGGTTGTGTTATCTGCATAATGCAGATGGTTAATAGATCTTCCACCAATCCTGACACCACACTTCTCCTCATAGAGCCCAGCCTCTCAGATAATCTGTTCTGCATATAGGTTGAAAAGGTATGGAGATAGGACACATCTCTGGTGTACACGTTCCCCAATTTTGAACCATGCAGTGTTTCCTTGCTCTGTTCTGACAACTGCCTCTTGGTCCAAGTATCGGTTTTGCATTAGAATGAGCAAGTGTTCTGGGATTCCCATTCTTCTCAGAGTCAGCCACAGTTTATTATGGTCCACACAGTCAAACGCCTTTGCATAATCAGTGAAGCACAGACAGACATTCTTCTGGTATTCCCTGCTTTCATCTAAGATCCATTTAACATCAGCTACAATATCCCTAGTACCATGACCCCTTCTAAACCCAGCCTGGACTTCTGGCAGTTCTGTGCTGATGTGCTGTTCCAATCATTTTTGTTAACAACTTTAGTCTGCTTGGCTCCACAGTCAACACTCTTGGCACCAGTAGCCAGGAAATAAAAAAATGTATTGCAATGGGAAAGTCTGCTGCTAGGGTCCCCTCCCGGGTACTGAAGAGCAATGGTGTCACTCTGGAGACTAAGATGCATCTGATTCAGGCTATCGTCTTTGCAATCACTTGCTATGCAACAGAGAGTTGGACAATGACTAGGGAGGATAGAAGGAGAATTTGTGCCTTTGAGCTGTGATGCTGGAGAAGAGTATTAAATGTACCATGGACTGCTAGGAAAACAAACAGATTCACCCTGGAGAGTGTTAAACCAGGCTGCTCCTTGGAGGCAAGGATTCTGGGGCTTCATCCGACATACTTTGGACATGTTGTAAGGAGGGACAAGTCCTTGGAGAGGGACATCATGCTTGGGAGGGTGGAGGGATGGCACAAGAGGGGAAGACCCTCTATGAGGTGGATTGAGTCAGTGACTGAGTTAATTGGGATGGGTATGTCAGAGGCAGTGCACAGGATTGGCACAGGATAGAGCAGGGTTTAGGGCTTGTACATAGGGTTGCTATGAGTCACAAGAGACTAGAGAGCACATAACAACAACATTATCTATATCCATCTATCTATATCTCCCTCCATCTCTATCATCTATATCTATCTATATCATCTCTCTATCTCTATAAATCTATATATTTCTATTTCTATTTATATTTATATTTATATATTTGTGGTTGTTGTTTCATGTCAAGTCAGAACCAACTCATAGCTGACTTTCTAGTGGGTTCTCAGAGGTTATAAATCTCACAAGAGAAGATTGTCCATCTTTCTCAGAGAGACTCGTGGATTCGAATCACACAATTTTGAGTTAGCAGCACAACTTCTTACCTAGTTGCCCATCAGAGCTCCCAATATTGTGGTTAGGTGTCATTAAGTCAGTTATGACTCACAGGAACCCTACAAACAAAAGAACCTGGCCCTACCCTGCACTAGCCTCACAATCTCACTCATGCTCAAGTCCACTGTGGACGTCACTGTGCCTACCTATCTTGTTGAGAGTCTTTCTTTCTTTTCCTGAACCTCTGCCTTTCCCACCATGACATTTTCCTCCAAGGACTAGCTACTCCTGACCTCATGCCCAAGTACATGTGGTGAATTTCACCCTCTGTGCCTCTAAGGAGCATTCTGGTTGGACTTCCTGAGAGACAGACTTGCTTGTTCTTTTGGCAATTTGTCATATGTGTGTATACTTACTCTCTCCCTCTCTCTCTCTCTGACACACACACACACACACACACACACACAGAGTTCTGTGCTCTGGTAGTCTTGTCCATAAAACATTTGAAGTGATAATGCAAAAGCTATGCCTTTCTGGAGGTTCTAATCTACCAGGAGCTCTGAAAGAAAAAGATGGACAACCTTCATCTGTGCAATTTACAGCCTTGGAGACCCATTAGAGAGTCATATGTGAGTCAGTTCTGACTTAATAGCCATAGAAAAAACATATATGCAGGCCTGTATATCTGTGTATGTGTGTAAGACAGAGGATCAGAAAATGGACTATTAAAAATGTCTACATCTTAGTTCTTTGAATTTGTCAATTTGAAAATGCAATTAAGATTACTAAATTTAATTATTTAGCTAATAACAAACTATGAGCATTATCCTAAATTATCAGAGTAAGTCAAAGTGGAACTCAACTGACATGGATGGGACTGATTCTGGCAGATTGCAAGCCCATGTGTATCATAGCAGAACTGTGCTACACAGGGTTTTCAATGACTGTCTTCCTGGAAATATATCCTCAAACCTTTCTTTTGAGGTACTTCTGGATGAACTTGACACTCCAACCTTTCAGTTAGCTGCAGAGAACTTAAGATTTTTTGTCACCAAGGGATTTCCTCAAGTGAAAGAAAAAGGTCCAAAGCAAGGAAGGGGAGAGAAGTGAGGAAAAGTGATGCAAGATGAGAAGGCATTGTTTCTGGGTTTGAGGATGGAGGAAGGCAGCTATCAGCCAAGCAATGCAGGCAGCCTCCAGGAGCTGAAAATATCGTGAAACAAATCTCCCTCAGAGCCTCGAGGAAGAAATGCAGCTCCGCTGAAACCTTGCTTTTAGGCCATGAGATAGATTAGGGTTTCTAATCTGTACAACTTTAAGATTATAAAAATGTACTATGTGAAGTCATTAACATAAAACTGATTCAGAGCATGTGTGTAATATATATGAATGCATGCTTTGAATGTGTATACATGTTATTAAGCTAGATTAGGAACACCTTTCCTATGGTATTTAAACTACTTTATCCTTTAAAATATTGTTACCTTTCATATTATTAAGTATTCTAAAGCATAGCTATAATGACAACATGATATTCCTTTATGTGGGTGCATGTCCTCATCATTGATCCATAAGTTTGAAGATTAAGACATTGCTACTTATTTTTCCATTGTAAACAATATTGCATTAAATAATGTGATAGATAATACTTTACTCAGGATACATATGAGAATTTAAAAAAATTGTTTCTAAAGGACAAATATTACATGATGCCACTGTTGTAAAATGGGACTGTCCTTGGGGTTGGGGAGAGACTGAGTAAGATGGGTTCAATAATGTATACTGCACTGAAACAGAGGAGGGAGAAAACTGTTTAAAAGA
>NW_006399751.1:17445934-17448819 GCF_000299155.1 Elephantulus edwardii | reverse complement strand
GCAAAGGACACACCGACAAAGGAGATTAATCAGAACTGAATTTGACAAGCACTGTGGCAATTGGACATTTAAAACAGACATTCGGATGGCGGGGAAGAAGAACAAACTGGGGAGGAGGGTGGAGAGAATGGTGCGGCAACGAAGGAGTGAAAGCCCAGAATCCCTGTGAGTGTTCATTGAAACTAATAAAATTTAATAATAATAATAAAAAAAATTGTTTCTGACACTTTGTGTATAATAACATCACAATTTTTACTCTGGATATATTGTACAAAATTTTGTAAGTACTCTCTCATCATGTCCAAGTGAACCACCAAGACTGAAGTTTTCAAGTCACATACTCGTCTCCTTCCTCTACTACCTCAATTTGCTTTAACATTTAATAGAAGTGATCCAGGTGTTTAGTACAATTGACAAGACCATTTACACCACATTAGTCAGAAGCAAAACTTCTATGTGAAATTGTGGTAGATCTTATGATTTCTCTTTTGCTCTCATGAGCTTTTTTTCTATTGTATCATGTGCTTTCTTATGGGCTTTGAAAACTTGACACTCTGAGACTTCTCTGCTTATAACTACAAACTATCTAAATATGTTAGCTGCCAAACAAAGGGTTTGTCTAGTAGAGTTCAATTCATTCAATAATATCCTTCCTTTCATTGTTAAGAGTGTTATATTGAGCAATAAAATTATTAGCTACCAATGAGAACTTGAAAGAGGACTGCATTGTGATCTTTCTTCCTCTTCTTATTCCTGTAGATAACTTCTCAAAACTAGCTGTAAAATACAATACCTATGGAACATTTTTAAAACTTGCAAAGTCACTTGGTGATTCTGAATTTGTTGGTATAAAGATAGCCCAACTTATTTTTTATACCACCTTCAGAAAAATGTTGAGATGGGCCTTCCACAATTGCATATTAACCAGATGATAAATCATGGTGTCAAAAGCACAGAAGGACGCTATTGAATGATCTGTCCTAGGTAATAAGCCATCTTAATATTTTAAAATCTTCACAAGGCAGCATTAGTTTTCAATAATAGTGCACAGAAATTTAGCAGCTGTTGTTTCCATTATATATGGTCTTCCTTGTATAGCATCAGTGCAGCCTAACCCTGACAACTCAGTTTTTCACATTGGGGCACACTGGATTAAGAAGCTTGTACCTTCTTTTTTGTATCATCTCTCTCCTTCAGAAGAGTTAATGATCACTGTTTATCATTAGTCTCATTTTGAAATCCATGTTGTTGTTTCTATCTCCTTGTCTTTTATACTTTCTTCTCATTTTCCCCAAATCTTTTTAGGAAAGGATTAATGTGTACAGTTAGAGAAGCAGGGATATAGATAAAACCCCCAGAATTTCTATGGACAAATGATGATGGGAAAGAAAGTCATAGAAGGAAGGGGATATCACAGAGGTACTAAAATATATATTTATAAGGGCTTTAAGTGTGTTAAAATGTCAAAATTGATATTGCTTACAGAGTGTATTTTTCTCCAAATAGAAATAATATATTATATGATGGGTTACACAGGGTAGAAAACCATGACCCTAAAAATTAACATTTTCTTTTCTCATCTCTTAATCTAAATCACATTTAAGTAGTCAGAAGGAACTATTTTATAAATCCAGCTTACTATTTAAAGTATTAACTTTATCCATAAGATGCCTATATGTATGTATTTATATAAAGACTAAGAAGATCTATATAGACTTGTTTGTGCTTATACAAAACCTGTACTTGGACCAGGAGGCAATCATCAGAACAGAGCAAGGAAACACTGCCTGGTTCCAAATTGGGAAGGGTGTATGCCTGGGATGTATCCTATCCCCATACATTTTCAATCTACATGAAGAATAGATCATCTGGGAGGCTGGGCTGTAGTGAGGAGAAATATGGCATCTGATTGAAGGAAGACTCATTAATAACTTGTGTTATGCAGATGACACAACCTTGCATGCTGAAACTGATGACTGAGAATGGCTTGAGGCATTTGCTGAAGAAAGTCAAGGACTACCACCGCCTATTTGGATTGAAGCTCAACATCTCACCACTGGGTCAATTGGCAGCATCATGATAGACAGTGAAAAGATCGAGATTGTTAACAGCTTCAGTTTGCTTGACTCCACAATCAACACTCTTTATACCAGTTGCCAGAAAATTGAAAGATGAGTTGCATTGGGAAAGTGGGCTGTCAGGGACATTTCCAGAATGCTGAAGAGCAACAGTGTCAATCTGGAGACTAAGGTGCACCTGATCCAGGCTATAGTTTTTGATATTATTGCTATACATCAGAAAGGTTGACAATGGCTAGGAATGATAGAAGCATAATTGAGAGTTTTGAGTTGTGGTGCTGGAGAAAGCATTGAATATACGATGGACTGCTAGGAGAATAAATAAGTTCGTTCTGTTGTTGTTAATTGCCTTTGAGTATGACTCATAGCAACCCTATAAACAAAAGGCCTGAAGACTTTCTGTAACTATCGACATTTGTCAAAGTTCATACAGTTTCCTGAGACATGTTGTTTGGGAAGTGGATGCCACTCCTTCCAGGCTGATCCTTGGAGACAAGTATTCTGAAGCTCCATCTAACATACTTTGAGCATATTGCAAGGAGGCACCAGTCCTTGGAGAGGAAAATAATTCTTGAGAGGGTATAGGGACAGTGCAAGAGAGAAAGACTCTTGATGAGATGGATTGATTCAGTGACTGGGATAATAGGGCTAGGTATGTCAGAGATAATAAGGTTGACTCAGGATAGAGCAGGTCTCAGAGCTATTGTACACGCAGACATTAGGAGTTGCAAGTGACTCGATGGCACATAACAACAACAAAATACAGTTATAAATACCTTTATATTTATTCCTATAAAGATCTACAGA